>NW_006441071.1:22615673-22618173 GCF_000325575.1 Pteropus alecto
TAGTTATTAGCACTTCTGCTTTACACACAGAAGGTCCTGGGTTCGCCCCCCAGGTGGAGCCACAGACCATATCCCGGATGCGCCTGGCCCCGGGTGCACACCACAAGCACGTGGGAGGAGACACTTTGCCTTCAGAGATCCAGTTCTTAAGGGGAGATAGCAACATTCGTAGCTCAGGGGTGAAATTGGGGGAAAATTAAAGAGGGGGGAAAAAATAAAATAAAAAAATAAAAATAAATAAATTCTAATAAAAATATTAAAGTAGAAGGAGAAGGAGGAGAAGAAGGCTGCTGCTATGCTGTGATGAAGCCCAAGCAACCACATGGAAAGACCAATGAGAAGTGGAACCAGGAGACAGCCTTAGCTGAACCCCCAGCCAAAAGCCAGCATCGAGTTGCCAGTCATGTGAACGAGCCATCTTAGAAATTGATCATCCAGTCCTAGTCAAGACAAATGAGCCATTCCCATGCAGCCTTGCCCAATTTGCAGATTCTTGGACTAAATAAATGATTGTTATTATTTCAAGTCATCAATTTTTGGGATTGTTTGTTTTACAGCAAATAACTGGAATCTACATTTCTAAACCCTTAAGCTTAAAAACATCACCCAAAAGAAATATGGTGGCATTTATCAAACTGGTTATGCAATGTGTATTTTCATGTTTATCTCACTTAGATACTCTATTTTATATAACAAAAAGCAAATGAAGAGAGTATCCTCTGACTTAAAAAAACAAAAAGAAAGAGGCAATTAGACAAATGGTTTAAAAATGCCTTCAAACCTAAAAAATAAAAATCTTATAAAAATATATTAGTATTTGGTTCAAAACTCCATGGAAAGAATTAGGCCCTCAAGCCTTTACAGTTCCATGAAGACTTCTAAATATAAGACAGTAACACTGAAATTTATGTCAGTTTCTTAATGGCATTGCTTAAAATTATAACAGTTAATTAACTAATTAACAACTTAATTAACTCACCACTTAATTTACTTACTTGAGTTCACTTAAATTCCCTAGATGTGATTTAATGAACTTTCAGTGTAATTCCTGACTAACCATGTAAATTGCGTGATGTATATTTCTTTGATTTAAAAGATGCTTCTTGAAATTAAATTGTTTAATACAGAATACTAAACCTAGAAGTAAGTTTTCATTTTTTCTTTATTAGAGACTATCTCTGAACTTCTGGCTTGTGGCAATTTTCCCACACCATCTTTTTTTTTTTTTTTTCCAAAAAAAAATCATATTTGCATTTGTTTGCTTTAATATATCAATGTAAGATTCAGAAACCATCAAGCCAATGTGAACAAATTTCATCATAGTTTATTAATAATTAGTTATCCTTTATGCTTAAAGAATGGACCCTGACACAAGAAGGAAAAAAACACAGAAGAAAACTAGTTATCAACTATTTCACTATGTTATGGATTCACTTATTTAATAAGTATAGCAGTTACGCATAGTCACATTACTCAATGTGTGGCCTGTGGATTTGTGCCAGTCTGAGTTGGAAAAATTCAGTTTTTCTCCTGCATTTTTTCTTTTTCTCACACTGCTACCAATTCACAACATATCTGACACCAAATGTGTGGAGTTTCTCCTACACCAAGCAATTCTCTGCAACACAAGCTGGATGTCCTACAATTTAACTCAATTCTGGCACTCTCTACCTGCAGATAGCATCAGATCCCACAAGTTAAGGGTTCAATCTCATAAGACTATTCCCCACTTTAGATGCCAATCACAAGTCCAAGTTATCGCCTGTTCTCTGACCAATCAGCTATAAATCTGAGGTTGCCACAACAACCCTCCTTGTGTTTGATTGATTTTCTAGAGCAGCTCATAGAACTCAGGGAAACACTTACATTTACTGATTTATTAAAGAATGTGATAGAGGACACGGATGATACATAGGAAGAATACATAGGATGAGGTCTGGGAGAGTCCTGAAAGCAGAAGCTTCTGTCTTGATAGAGTTGGGGTGCATCACTCTCATGGTATGTGGAAGTTTCTGTTTGGAGGTACCTTTAGGGATTTTTATGGAGACTTCATCGTGTAGGTATAATCAATCATTAAGTCCGTTTCCAGCCCCTCTCCCCTCTCTGAAACCGAAATTTTAGGTTCTATTATTATCCCCATTTTACATAGGAGAAATGTGAGGCTACAGGGGTTCAGTACCATGTCCACGGTCACCAACAATAAGAGCTTGAAATTGCACCACATCAATCTGATACCAAAGTCCATTTTAGCACTATTGGATGAACTCAAAAAGTTAACACTCAGACATGCTACGCTTTTCCTACATGGAGAAGGAGGATTAGGTGGAAGACAATTAAAATCCATACCAGCTATCTACATGAATATTATGAAGTCCATTCTTTTAAAGGTCTGGGATTTTATCAGTTTTTTTTTTTATCTGAAAGATGAGGTTAATATGGACTACTAGGAAGATGATTTTTCATTAATAAAAAGCCGAGGATGTTTTTATGTCTATGAATT
>NW_006441071.1:22623173-22641619 GCF_000325575.1 Pteropus alecto
CACTCATGCACGATTCTTGTGCTCTGTTTTCTCTAAACTTTCTTGGGTACAATTTGACTTGTAGGGAGAAGTAATTAGTGCGTGGAGCTGAGGAAAAAATAATAGTAGCATCTAACGCATTCATCGTGCTTTACAGTGCACAAAGCGCTTTCTCAAGCCGAGCACAAAGTAGGCTCTAAATAAAAGTTTGTTGAGTGAAATTATTCTATCTCACTCCTCATAATCACACGGTAAAGTAACAGTGTTAAGGCCATTTTACAGACCAGGAAGCTGAGGCCCGTAAAGGAGGGAGTCACGGAGCCAGGAGGTGGCGAAACTGAGTCTCAAGTCTCATCTAATAAATTCAAAGCCAGTGCTTTTTTTTCCTCTAAATAATAAATACCCCCAGGCTCAGCGTTCTCATTTCTGCCTTCCATCCACGGGGAGTCGAAGAAATTCCGGAAAAGCAAATCAAGCCTCTGAGCACAAATCCAAGTAGGGCCGGAGCGAACACCTGTGCCCCAGCGCCTGCTGGGCCAGGCGCGGGGACTAGACTGGTGGCAAACGTTGGGGGAGGGGTGCACTTTGCGAGGAAGCTGAGGGGCCGGGTGGCGACGCTAGAAACCACAGATTCTCCTGACACAGTGGGCGCAGTGAGTACTGCTGCCCCACAGCTTCCGGGGCTGCAAGGGTCCCGAGCTCCCCGCGCGGAGCACCCAGGCCCCCGGCACACCGCTTGTCGCGACAACTTCAAACTTCTCAGATCCTTGGAGCACGAGGCCTTCGAAGGAGCTGTTCTGACTCCTGCAAATTTCCAGGAAAGAAAATAAAGCCTAAAGCAAGTAAACGACGCCTCCAGGGTCATCCAGCGAAGGCTGAGACTGGAAACCACGTGTCGCGGGCCTGTCTCCTCCCACCCACATTAGCCATTTTGGCTGGGAAAAGGGTGGGCGGAGGAGTCAACTGAGGATCAGGCTGCAGGCTGGATGGGGCTACGGTGAAAGCTCCTGGAAGAGTCCCAAATGTAACTAATTCGCGCGTCAGAGGTCAGTGGGTAAAGAGAGAACCCTTGAATATTGAGAAGTACGTATGAACCTTTACCTTCTGCCTAGTCCTGCACGTCGTTCTAGCCCTCGTCGATGACCTGCGCTCCTCCTCACGCTGAGCACAGCTGTCTTCGGAAGCTTTGGGACAGCCTAGCTTGGACCCCGGCTAAGGTGTGCGTGGCACCTTCCAGGGACTGGCTAGATAGAGGAGAGGGAATGAATAAATAGCCGTTCCTGAAGTTCCACATCTTTTTCTGGCAAATTTTTACTCCCCATCCATAGAGCCAATTAAATGCAATAAAACCTTGCAAAGAACCCCTCTTCCTAGCAAAGCGTCGCCGACAAATGCCTAGGGGTAAACCAAATACGCCTGAGATAATTACACTAAGCCCAGGGCAATGATTTGCCTGCCAGCGTCCTCAGCGGCAGCCGATATTTGGCTAGTGTAGTGGTTGTGTGCGTGTATGTTTTTAAATTACACACGGAAACTTGAAACCTACTAGTTGGTGCCAGGGTGGTTACGCGATCTGTTTTCTTGAGCAGAGGTCTGTAGGCAGCTGGAGCGCGCGCGTACCGCCCCCCGCCCGTGTTGCTGCGCGCCTGCAGAACTTGCGGGAATTAAATCGACCTCCGGGGATGGACGGGAGTAGGGGCGAGCGCGACCCCAACCGCGGCTCCGGCTCTGCCCGCAGTTCCAGCACCACGCCAGGAATTGCCCAGAATTCTCCGCGGAGATGGCGGTGGCGGGCCCCTCTCCAAAATGGACAGGCGTCGGGCGCTCCTTGTCTGCGCTCTCCGCTGCAATTGCAGCTTGGACTGCCTAGCCCGCTGAGGCTTCAGTGTCGGAAAGGACTTTCTGCCCTTGCCAAGTGCACCCAGAACGCAGAAGCGTGAGGCGTGGCGCTTCGATCTACCCTCGCGACTCTATTTTGGTCCAAGTTGCGCGGAGCCCTCAGCCAGTTGAACGCAGTTGGTTCGCCGAGACCAAAGGCGTAGGCCACGGGGCTCGCATCTTACCCCGGCGCCGAGTCCGAGGTAGTGGTGGCGGGTCTGGAGTTTTTAACGAGTTCACCTGGTGAGCGCCCAGCTCACAGCTTTATTGTGTTCAGGTTATGCTCGTGAAGTTTGCCCCGCGCGCCCTTGAAGGGCCCATTCTCTCGCTCTGTCCTCGGATGCCATGGAGTGCACTTGCCCGACGAGAACATCTCCGAGCTGCTCCCAAGTTGGAGGTGCAGCTTTTCCAGGAGCCCGCGGAGAAGATACTCTCGCAGGGCGTCAACAAAAGATGACTTTGCCGGAGCGGCGTGCGGGACCGGGCCAGGAAGAGGCTTTAAGCGCTTGGCACGCCAAGCTCCTACCAGCGGCCTTTTGGCAGCTCCTGGGCCTGGACAGGGCTTTTCTCGCACCACGTCAGTCAAGGGAGAAGGGGACACCCAGCACCCGCGGGCTCTAGCTGTCACTCTAACTGTGGGCATCCTCAGAATTCCTCCTTGGCTTCGTGAAGCCAGGAGGCTGTCTGCTGCTGGCTCCTTAAACTGACTCGCGCTACCAGAAATTCCAAAGAGACTCCATTGGCAGAAGGAACCTTCCCGGCCTGGAGTGACAGCGAAAGCATCCAATTCTGAAAGGGACAGGCTAAAAGGCTGCTCTTTCCCCCCGGGGCCCTTTTGCACACTTCACCTCAACTGTTCTTACCTATTCTAAAACGGCTGCTGGCCTAAGGCAAACTAGCCAAATAATACTAGCCAGAAAGCTAGTTTCTGAGCAAAGATAAAAATTAGGAATCTGCCCGGCTCACCGCACTCCTACAAACCGACAGGCAAACAGCCCCTCTGGTGGTCCTCCCCTGGAGCAGCTCACCAAAAGACGGAAGCTAAAACTACTCGACCTGATGTCGCCAAGGTTTAGGGGGGAGGGTAAGAGGCAGTCTCCCAAGTAGTTGGGCCAACGGCCTCTGCCTTCAGATTTAGGGACAGAAAAGAAGAAATTAACAACCGAATGAGCCACAGTCGCTGATTGCTCTTTTCTCCTCAATTAGTGGAACTGGAAGGGACCCGTGAAATTTCCAACTTCGAACATCTCATTTTACAAATAAACTGAGGCCCAGAGACGAGAAAAGGGTTTATATTTTTTCTAAACTCTGATTTTCCTCCCAGCTCAAGGGCAGAAGCAGCCAAAGCCAAAATATAACTTCAGGTTCTCCCTGCAGTCAGTTGGAATTCGCTACTGGGTGTGCGGGTGAGTGCGGAGCAGGAATCTGCTTCTCTGACCCCAGCAAGCACCGGGACCTCGGCGCTGTGGCTCATCCATCTTTCCCTCACAGGTCACACTAGGGCCCTATGGATTGCTCATTTTGAGGTCTTATTTGATTTTATTTATCTCCCTTTCCCTCGACGTGCTAGGAATAGCAGACTTCGTTCCGACACACCTAGGTGATGGGACCTCTGATCTCCCAACTCCTCCCTCTGGCCCTAGCTCAGACGTCACCATTCCCAAAGAAATGCCTCACTCTCTTGAGAAGCGCGGTGGAACCTCCATCTACCAAGTCCTATTATCTATTCTAATTTCCTGGTTACTGTCAGCGCTCCCTCTAGATTGCGGTCCTGTAGCTTAGAGAACTGTGTACCTGGCTACGATCGTAGGGCCTGACATACAGTTGGCTCGCAATAAAGTTGTGAAGTTGGCGTTTGACGAAAATGCCCCTGGCTCTCCTCCCCATGAGCTTTTCCCTCCAACCCTACAGGCATTGGGATTTCTTGCTGTGAAGAGGCCTTGAGGCCACGGCGTTCCGAACTTGGTCCAGAGTGGCTTGTCCAAGAGAAAATTAGTGGAAGGAGAGAGAAGATCAGAGCCGGTAGGAGGGAAGTGCGGGGATAGGCTGGAGATGCAAGAGAGGAGAGAGAAAGCAGGGGTCTAGTCCCCTTCTCCTGTGCGTCGCGACCCGGGTGGGGTACAACAGCGAGGACCGCACCCGGATCTGCAACCCTCCCTGCGAACATCCTGCGCTCCTCGCCCCACGTGGTGGGACCTGGGGGCTGCGAGTGGGTGGTGAAAGCTGGGGTGGGGGGGACCCGAACCCAGCGGAGGAGGGGGCGGGGGCGAAGCACAGCTCTTTCTACCCCTTCTTCAGCAAGAGAAGCGGCGGCGGCGCGGAGTCCCTCAGCCTCGGTCATGTGATAGTCTTGAAGAGCGAGCTGCGGGGGTCTCGGCGTCTCGGGGACCATTACAAAACCCAGCCAGGAGAGCGCGTCTCTGCCACAACCGCCGCCGCCGCCTCTCCAGCTCAAGACAGGCGGGTGAGAGCGGCGGCAGCTGCAACGCGGACCGCTGAGCGGACTTTAGCCAGTCTCGCATCCTCCAGGCATTGATAAGACGCCCCGTCAGGCCTGCGGCTCGCGCCCTGCGCCCCCGCCCCACACCAGAACCTGCTGGTGCTGCGGCTGCAGAAACTACCAAACTTTTCCCCCCGAGCGACAGCCTACAGCTCTATCCTCGGCTCTATCCGCGGGAGAAAGGGAGACGCGGGCTGCCCGGCTTCCACCCTCCTTTTCCTTACCTCGCCTCTTCCCTCCAGGAAAACAGAACCCCAGAGCGCACTAAGTGGCGGGTCAGGGGGCAGCGCTTCGTGCGGGTAGGTGCCGCCGCCCCCGGCCTCCAGGACAGCGAGCGCCAACTTGGATTTAAAGGGCCAGAGTCCTGAGTGTGTAGCTCGCTTGGCCTGGGCTTCCCTCAGACCCAGCAAAAGCAAAGAAGAGGCTGGAGGGGAACACGGCCCCTCCCCACTCGTCCTCTGCCAACTCCAGCGTTCAATCTCTGTCCACACGCGCGAAGACGCCGCGAGGGTGACAGTGAAGCTGGCGCGCCCTGCCCGATATCGTGTGCGTGTGTCTGCGACCGTCGGGGCCAGAAGTTGCGAGGGTCGGAGAGCTAAGTTGGCCCAAGAGGTCAAGCGCAGAGACGACAGGCAGCTGAGAGAAGCAGGGAGGGAAACGGCGAGAAGGTCTGGGGCGAGAGAAGGCAGAGTGGTGGAGCTGGGCGAGCGGAGTGGGAGTTAGTGGAGACAGCCAGGCCCCGGGAGCCGGGTGCGGAGCCGGTGGGCGGTGGAGGCGCCAGGGGCGATGCCGCGGCCGGGGAAGAGTTCGTACAGCGACCAGAAGCCGCCCTACTCGTATATCTCGCTGACCGCCATGGCCATCCAACACTCGGCCGAGAAGATGCTGCCGCTAAGCGACATCTACAAGTTCATCATGGAGCAACACTCAGCGTTGGCAGAACAGCCTGCGCCACAACCTCTCCTTCAACGACTGTTTCATCAAGATCCCGCGGCGGCCGGACCAGCCCGGTAAGGGCAGCTTCTGGGCGTTGCATCCCGACTGTGGCGACATGTTCGAGAACGGCAGCTTCCTGCGGCGCCGTAAGCGCTTCAAGGTGTTGCGTGCGGACCACACTCACCTGCACGCAGGAAGCACCAAAGGCGCACCAGGCGCGGGGCCCGGAGGCCACCTGCATCCGCATCACCCGCACCACCCGCACCACCACCACCATCACGCTGCAGTGCACCATCACCATCACCACCACCCGCCCCAGCCGCCGCCGCCCCCGCCCCCGCCGCACATGGTGCATTATTTCCACCAGCAGCCACCTCCCGCTCCGCAGCCGCCACCGCACCTCCCGTCGCAGCCTCTGCAGCAGCAGTCCCAGCAGTCGCAGCCTCAGCAGCCGTCTCACCCCGGCAAGATGCAAGAGGCGGCCGCGGTGGCGGCGGCGGCAGCGGCGGCGGCGGCGGCAGCGGTGGGCAGCGTGGGGCGCCTGTCGCAGTTCCCGCCATATGGGCTTGGCTCTGCCGCCGCAGCTGCCGCCGCCGCCGCCGCATCCACGTCGGGCTTCAAGCACCCGTTCGCCATCGAGAACATCATCGGTCGGGACTACAAGGGAGTGCTGCAGGCCGGCGGGCTGCCCTTGGCGTCGGTCATGCACCACCTGGGTTATCCTGTGCCAGGCCAGCTCGGTAACGTCGTCAGCTCCGTGTGGCCGCACGTCGGTGTCATGGATTCGGTGGCCGCGGCCGCCGCCGCCGCCGCCGCCGCTGGCGTGCCTGTGGGCCCGGAGTACGGGGCCTTCGGGGTGCCGGTCAAGGCCCTGTGCCACTCGGCGAGCCAGAGCTTGCCTGCGGTGCCTGTGCCCATCAAGCCAACTCCAGCACTGCCGCCGGTGGCCGCGCTACCGCCGACGCTCACTGTCCCTGCGGCCCCGCAGCAGCCGCCGGCGCCACCCAGCGTGTGCCCGGCGGCTGCGGCCTCTCCCGCCGCCTCCCTGCTGGAGCCCACTGCCCCAAGTTCGGCTGAGAGCAAGGGTGGCTCCCTGCACTCTGTGCTGGTGCATTCCTAGGGCACCCGGCGGGTGGGGCTGAGATGAACGCAGGGAGAGACGCTTGGCTCTGAACAGCAGGAGTGAGAGAGGGAGCCCTGACCAGGCGGGGCTGAACGGGCAAGTCCCAGCCTTTGCGAGAAAGGAAAGTGTTTAAACAGACAGACCAATCCAAAAGTGGATTCTCCAGTGGTCTGAATAAATATAACACTTTGGGTGTCTGTGTTTGTACTATGTTGTACAATCAGATTAATGAAAGCCAAATTTCAGGTAAGAGTTTCTATTGTAATTAATATTATAGATCAATAAGTTATGGGGGGAAGGAAAGTAAGAGTTTTTTTGGGGGGGGGAGGGGCTCATTCCCTGGCAAGTTGAAATGGATTTTGACCGTTATTCCTGGGATTGGAAGCTGTCAGATCTAAACATCCCGGTGAGAAATCCAATAGAGAGTGACAGACCTCAGCCACTCAGTTTCTCTCTGCTGGCTGTCTACCCGGGCAGCAGCCTCACGTAAAACATTCAAGACAAAACTGCTATTCACTAAGATCATCTCGTTTAAGAAAGGAAAGAGAGAGCGTTTGATGCCGTTATTTTCCTGGTCTGGGAAATGGGCAAGGACACGATATCAATAAAGCCGCTTCAGGGGGCAGTGGGAACTCCACGAAGGATCTTGGGAAACAGTTAAGCTTCTTGGCTCTGACCCGGGGTCAAGAAGGATAGGAGGAACAGATAAAGCAATTAATTTGCACAAAAGAGAATGGCAGCGGCTTAAAGAGCAAAGTACCAGATTCCAAAAGTAAAGTTCGGGAAACACAGCCAAAGAGAGACAGTAAAGGTGACTTTATACCTGCAATTCGTTTAGTTATCAGTCGGGTGAGACCGTTAAGGAGCTCCTAAACAATGTGAATTCACACAATCCGTTCCATTTGGGATTTTAAAAGGGGGAAAAAATCACTTGCAACGCGGGATTTTGTTCCCCTAACTCATGAATGCAAGAAAAACCTACCACATCACCCGACAGTATTGCTCTTAACTTTTCCAGGAGCATTTCTTGGCCGTTACCTTCCAGCCACCTTGGGACATATGCTAGAGGATGACCCCACCTTTGCACGCCACCGTCTATTTGGTATTTCGTTTGGTATTTAGACGCCCACGTCTTACAGGCGAGTTCTTCAGTTTCCGTTCGTGAATGAAGAAGCAACTTAGCGTGCCACTGTTGCCCCTTCCCCCTTTTCGAACCCCGAGAATAGCACTTTACTCGCAACAAACTTGGGAACGAAGTGGAGCGGGTAGGGAGGAGGCAGCGACCCTTTGCGTCTAAGTCACCTCTGGCTTGTTTCTGCGCCGCGTTCGGGTTGTGACTTTGTGACCTGTCTGCCAGTGTTGTACGCGGTGTTTCTGTATTAAAGCTTCTCTCTGCATAAGCCGGTGCTCGTGTGAAAGTGTTTCGCTTCTCAAGAGACCACACTGCGATCTGAGTACCCACTGCCCGGTCAGAGGACTTTGTAAATCCTCTGTCTCCTTTATTTTTAACATCAGAACTTAAAAGGGTTGAGTTCACAGGCCAGCCACCAGCAGGGATAGGTTTCCTCCACTGTTCCTTTTCGGCGCAAGTATCTACCACTCATTCTTATCATAATGGTTTTCCTAAGTGAGCTTTAGTCCACCTTGGCGCTGGAAACTGAATTAGCAAAAACCAGTAACAGTGATTTTTTTTTCTGTTCCTATGGGAGATTCATATCCATATTTATCAACCCCACCACCCAAACATCCTTTTTCCTTTTCCGATGGCCTTGAGGGCTGGGAACTTCGTACCATCGGATGGGTACACCGCGATGCCCTCTTAATTCTGTGGGGCTGGGCCCAGGATGGGGAGGTTGATGCCGGGACGCTCCCACTGTCGCCGCTACCCACGTTAATGAGGATGGAGGGTCCTGCCACAGAGGCCGGGGGACCTGTTGCGCGCAGGCGCGGGCCGCGTCCTGGGAGAGCTGGTCTTCGTGGGCGGTGGCAGCAGGAGACCCAGGGCCGCGGAGCCCTAGGCCTCCGAGAGCCTGCTGCGGAGCAGACCGCACTCCCTGGAGGGACCTTGAGGACTGCAGACGCTGTGGAGCTGCGTGGGGAGCTGGCGAAGTGGCCTGGTCCCGTGCGGGGAACCACGCACGGGACCAGGGGAGCCGCAGCTCGGCCTCTGCCCTCCACCAGCGAACAGGGCTCCATCTTGAACCAGCTGCCCCCTTCCCAGCCAGGACCAATGGAAGCCTCCTCTAACCTTTCCTCAGAAGAAAGTAAAGGGCCAACAAGATGACTTGCACACGGTAATGACCCTAGGGGGATTTGGGTTACTTCTTAAAAATAGGTGTTTTCATGCGTCTCTTACAACTCTTCTTGAAGCATGTAGCTAAGTTTTGGCCTCGCCTGGGAAATACGTTTCAGTTTAGGTCACTGCCTCCTTGGGGGCTCAAACAATTTTAGTATATCTCATTCTGTCAGCTTGAAACCCTGCAAGGTGTTCCTCTACAACTCGTGTGACGTTGAAAGAGAGAAAAGAAGGGGAGACACTAACATTGGGGTCATAGATTTGGGGGAACTTGGGAGTCTGGCTTTTTGATCCACTTCTGGGTGAGTTGGTGCCTGGAAGGATGAGTTGGGCCAGGACCTCTAGTTTGGAGGCTGAGAGTTACGCAGCCAGAAGAAGGAGGTCCGAGATTCCAGGGATTCCTTCAAAAGAACATTCCTCTTCCTTTTCCACCTGCTCAAAAGGGCCAGTGAACTTAATAGCGGTACCCATAGTCCAACTTCCGGGAGAGGGTCTTGGCTCAAATGAGTTCTGCACCCAGAAAGGTAGCCTAAGTGACAGCCCTTCCTAAGGATAGAAGAGCCTGTGAGCTCCGCATCAGAGAAGGATGAATAATTCACACTCAATGTTGTCAGGAACCTCTTAGCACTCAGTCCCACATTCACACACCCCAGTGCTACCTCTGCGGGATAAACGTGGTGGTTTTGTTTTTACTGTAAGGAGAGAGAAAGAAGAATAAAAGGTAAAATGAGCTTAGAAATGATACCACTCAAGTTTTCATCCAGGAGGAGACCCTGGTACCCAAAGGAAGCTATTCATGGCATTGAGAGTAGTAAATATGGGAATTAATGTAAATAAACGGGGTGGGGAGAGCTTTCCGCCAAAGCTCTGATGCCAAGGGAAGTCCCAGTTAAAGCCCTGGCCACTGCCCTGAAGACCCATCCTAAGATGGGGTCTGCACTCTAACTGTAATTGTATTTTAAGGGGCTTCATTCCCACAAGCAACCACCACCGCCACGCTGGAACCTAGTCTGGGAAGCCCTCGGTGACACCAGGACTGGGAGGACCCCAGGCCCAGGCTCACTGTTCCACCAGAATCAGATCTTCATACCATGTGCTGAAAAACACCCACCTAAAGACATTGGAGCCATATTCAGTGATTATTTTAACTGTTTAAGTAGGGGTTAAGCCATTTAAAAAATATTGTTCTGATAATCTAAGTATATAGAGAACCACAAAAGCTAATAAGAATACTAAACTGATGGTGATATTTTGGTAACTCTTTCAACTGAGTATATGATCTCCTATGATTTCACAGGTATTCTCTCTCTAGCTACATGTTGGGATAAAGGGAAAGTGACTTCTGGACCAAAGTGAGATGGAAGTAAAGGCACTTATGTACTTATGACCATCTTAGTTCACAAACTTAAAATCATTCTGGGTATGCTAAGTACTGGTGGAGATAACAAGAAATGATGTTGCTGGTGTCTAAGATGATAGAAAAGACTGTAGTTGCTTAGCTTGTATCCCCCTTCACTGAAGGCACAGAACTTAAGAAAGAGGGAGAAGCCAGGAGGCGGGGAAAAGGTTTAAGTGTAGATATCCTTAAAAGTAGAAGAAAACCAACTTGGAATGATTTATTTAATTATATTTCCTTGGGAAGCTGAGACGAAAGCTAAGGACTGAGGGAGAACGAAGTTATTTTAGCTGTGGTCCCTAGGAGAACAGGCCCTCCTGCAAAGGCCAGAATCAGCACAGTTGGCATCTGGCACTTAGGAAGCCTGTCAGTCAGGCTGGCTTGTGGTCAATTATCTCCTTAAGTAGACTGGCATTAGTCCAGCCAGGGAGGAGGGCTGGTTGCATCCATTGGAATCAGAGCCAGTTAGCTGGAAGTGGCACTGCTGAACTCCAAGCAATTTTGCATTACAGGTTTGGAAGGCTGATCAACACCTCTCCTGGGACTCAAAGGTGACATTTGCCTGCTTGGCACTAGTACAGACGTACTCCAGAAGAGTATGGAAACAGAATGCCTTGAGAGAAGAAACAATGATCACCAAAGCTGCTAAATCCCCCTTAAATTTCATTCACTGAGAAAATTGTCATTTCTGATATGCATAAAATTATACAGAAATCCTTGTAAATTATGGGATTTGGTTTCTCCAGTGGATAAGAATATTCATTCTTCACTGTACCTGATTATGAAATGGGCACAAAGGATAGTTTGGGAGCATGTCCAGACTTGGATGACGTAGCAGAGGTTTGAAGTGGTGTTGGTATTCATTAGACTGTGTGTGTGTGATTCTGCATGGGGGTGGAGCGGGGCAGGGTAGAGTTGGTATTGAAAATGGGAAATTAAAGAAATGATTTCAAAAGCTAGCGATCATCTCTTTGTAGGTGAAAAGGCAGAGTGGGGATCCAAATGAAGATGGGAAGTTCTCGAAATCCAGAAGGCAAAAGAGTTTCTTGAGGTCTGATATTCCTGTTTTGCTCATTGAAAGTATTTTCATTAACTTTATCTTTCAAAGCTGAAACATTACCTTATACCCTTTAGGGGAGATTGAAGAGATCTGCTTGGGATTTGAATTCAGTCTTAAACCATTGTTTAAATGGTATGAGTTTGGCAAAATTCCAGATGTACTCTGTCCCAAGCACTTTTCCCCCTTAACTATCCCCTGTGTATTTTAAGGAAAATTCAAGCCACATGTTGCTCTTTTCCCTTTGCATCCAAATGTCATTTTATTGAATTTTAGCATGGTCCATGAAATTCAAATTCTGAGTTTAAAGCCATAATATATTCATATGATCTACACACAGTCACATGATATGCACATATATCATTAAGCAGAAAATAAAGCATCTGAAAACTATAGTTGTATTATAATACTAACATTTCTTTAAACTGAAGAGCCATGCTGAGAATGCCATAATAAAAAAAGATTTCATAAAATTATCAAAAAAAATTTAAAAAGCTAACTTAGTAACTCATGGAAATATTTTTAAAAGAATATTGCTAAGAAGATATTTTGATTTTGTTTAGTTTGATCCAAATAGTTCTTTTCTGCCCCAAGGAACAGGTCTTTTGTGCGCCCAAGACACACAGGCTTTGCTTGTAAGTCACAGGTCTCATTATTACAGCATCATTTTAAAAATGCATTCAGATATGCTTTCCCATCTGAGCCCCTTCTAGTCCTGTCAGCACCTTCACAGACAATGTGTTTTTACTGTTACTCTGGGTGGATACTTAGGAAGAAAGGAACTGGAGAGCTGTGGTCCAGGCCCGGCGGAAAAAGGTGCATTCCAGAAAGGATGCGCAACATTGAAACACTCAGGTGAGAGAATATGCGAGGAAAGGAGGAGAGAGGAGGGAAGAAAAGAAGTTAGGAAGTTAGGATGGAAGGAAAGAAGGGGGAGGAGAGAGAGAGAAAGGCAGATGTATACATCTAATACTGACAAAGCAAAAAAAAATGTTAATTATAATTTTTTAACCTAATATTGCTTTGGTTTTTCTCTCAGCAAACTAGATGAATCCTTTCCATGTATGTGATTAAATCTATAACACTACTTACCCAAAGTAATCGTGCCTTAAAAACGATATTCCTCTTCTTTTAAAAATGTTCTTTAGCTAGAGAGGACAGGGCATGTATTACTAACTAGAGGCCTCATTTGTTGCCCAAGAAGATAAAGCTTCAGTCTGTCTAAGAATTCATCCCGGACGACAGTTTGTGACATTAATTTTGTTGCAATTTATTTTATAGGGACTAACTTATATCCGCATAGGGAAATGTTTAAATAAATGATGCTATTTGTATACTATGGAATGTCATGCAGTCATTACAAAAATAATGCTTATAAAATTTTACTCATATAGGAAATGCTTATTATTGAGGAAATAATCTCAACCCCATAGTGTATATTGAAAATGTACCAGAAGAGACTACACAAGATATTAACAGTGATGCCTTAAGATTGGTGAAATCATTAAGTCATTTTGTTTTCTTGATTTCCATATGTTCTAGGTTGTTTTAGATTGTCTCCATACAACAATCATGTTTTACTTTTATAACCAGGGAAAGGATTACTCAAAAATCTATCCAGCCAGTACAACTGACATTTCAATAAAATATGTTATTATTTTAAAATGTAGTATCTTAAGTGAGAGAAAGGATGAAGAACTGACTGATTTAAATATTTATTAAAAGCAAAGAGTGGCAAAGAAAGATGGAACCACACACACCTTGCTGTCCTCCCGTTGTGCCTTTGATAGGAACCCCATTGCAACAGACCCTTCTAGTAGGAAGAAAAAGGAGGCTGTCACTTTAAGCTTTGACTCGGGGAATTTTCTAAGAATCACTGTCCGATAAAACTGGAATGGGAAAATGTGAGAGTTAAAATTACAAAGCTGGCTTGCTAAAGAATAAATCTCACATTCTTTTATTACCTTTTCAACTAACTTTCTCTCTTTTCATATTTTGCATTTTATGGATTTTTGTAGTAGCCTCAAACCCTTTTTGAAACTAGGCAGATAATGAACATGAAGCAAATGTATTTTACAGGCTCAGGCACTTCCTTTCAAATGAAAAATAATATACAGTTTTCAAAAATAATATAATTTCTCTTTTTCCTAGTTGGCAAATCCTTTTTGTGTAGTGACAACATTTTTGAGAGGAAAGTTTCAGATGCTGCTTATACTAGTTTGAGTAAACCTGTATTCTGTCTTCCCTGTCTACACTGAAATAGTTGATTTAAAAAAAATGCAAAAGCCTATACTACCGAGAATATGCGTGTTTTCAGAAGGTTGAATGTGTCTCAACCTTTATGCTAGAAACCTGATAACCTCTAAAAATGGCCACAGATCATTGAGACCTGAGTTTTTTTAAAAGTTGCACTAGAGAACTAAAATTGCTGAAATTATAAGATTGAATTTTTAACCCAAGAGAACCAGAGAATCAAAATACAATCAGATATATCCTGCTTTACCAGCTTGTAGAACACAATGAGTTTCTATTTATTTAATATAGATTTTCTAGCAGTAACTGGGATCAGTTACTGCTAGAAAATCTATATTAAATAAATAGAAAAGTTTATATTAAATAAACAAAAAGTTTGAACACTGATCCCAGTTACTGCTAGAAAATCTCTTCTTCCCTGCCAGGAGACCTAAGGCTGTATCAGGCCTGGTTATTCTCAACTTATAAAGGAAAATTAAAAGTTAATCAGTGTGCTAACATCGCTTCTCAAACTCTAGGTGCACGTGAATCACTTGGAGAGGTTTTTAAAGTACAGCATGCTGGGCCCTACCCCCAAACAGTCTGATTCAGCAGGTGTGAAGTGAAGCCTGAGATCCTGTGTTTGTAACCACCTCCCAGTTGATGCTGGCTGGACCCCAGAACACACTTTGAGTAGTTCTATGATAAAAAAGATTCCTTTTTGTCAGTTTACTTTACCTACAGCCATCTCAGTCTATCAGAGATACCCAATAACTTTGAACATCATAGAAAAGGCATTAAGATCTCTATCCTCTTTCTCTCAGAAGCTCATTGGTTCCTGTTAAATTTACCCATCCCCTTCTCAGTAATCTTCGAGTACTATATATTAATATACAAAGGACACATAGAAAAAATCCATATTATTATGTCCTTTGTAATCTCTTGAGAAATGAAAGATGACCTAATGGAAACTATCACATATGTAGGCAAATGACTGGAAGAACTAGACAGTCTCCTTAGGATATGTTCAAAACTTGAAACTTTCAAACATAATAGAAGTATTACCCTGGTTTTGTGTCACGCACATTCTCTAATGTTATTTTTGAGGACACTTCTATTAAGATGACTGAAAAGGAGAAAGAGCTATGTTTTCCTAAAGTAAAACTTTTTGTCACTACTAAAAAAGGATACAGACAGAAAGCCTCATTCTATATACCTCCAGAATTGGAGCATTCCCTATCATAAGTTACATATAGGCCATCTAAAAATGGCCACAGATCATGAGACTTAAAAAGGCATATAAAAGTTGCATCGGAAAGCAACTTTCTTATTTCGTTAATGAAGCAAGTGAAGCAGGGAGCTACTTGAAAAGCAAATTAGTGACCATTAGACCTGGAAGTCAGTTCACCCTCCATTCCATTCCCACCTTTATACATCATAAGCCAAGCCCACCACAAAAGCATTTTTAAAATTTTTTTTTATTTTTCCAATTATAGTTGGCATACAATATTATATTAGTTTCAGGTGTACAACATGGTGATTAGACATTTATATAACTTACGAAGTGATCACCCCAATAAATCTAATACCCATTTGACACCATACATAGTTATTACAATGTTGACTATATTCCTTATGCTGTACTTTATCACAAAAATATTTTAACCAGTGGATTTAAGGAGCTGTTCACTTCCTTCCTTAACATGGTGCAGTTATGTTCGCATACCACACTTTTATGTGATGCTTTGCTCATTATATTGAGGGATTTTTACATCTGCTATTTTATACAGAGGAGATAGGCATTCTGAGTTTATATGTACCCAGGCTCCAATCTAAAACTTGGAGGATGGGGCTCACCTGGATGTTCGAACAATGCATCATCACAATGAACTCATACTGATTAGGAATGTGGCCAAATATTTATGAAATATTTTGTTCTTCAGGGCTGAGGCATTAAATAGTGTACACTCTAACAAAACAGTTGTTACCATGATACAAACTAGGCTCCCTTCTGATGTTTGAAAGTTCCTGAAATTTTCTGTAGCCTCACTGTATGCTGTGGGAATTTTAATCAGTGGCAAAGAAGGTATAAAGGTTTCATTGCTCCCGGTTATCTCTCACTTATAACTCCAGCTCCCACAGAGCTGCTTCAGTTTGTGGATCATCTCACTATCCAAAGCATACTGCTCCTTTATTTGTAAATACTCCAGATGTAAACCGGCATGAATAGCAAATGCCAATGCATGAAGATTTGATTTTACTTTACTTTAGAGTCACGGTCATAAACTTAAATTTAATATTTATCATTTCTATTTCTAAGAGCCTTTCTCTCATCTCTCAATCAGGAATCTCTCACTGGTTACCTTTCGCCATCCTCTGCAGTCTCCTCACAGTTTGTTTGGCTTTGCCTCTCTTTGACTGTGTGCTCTCCCCTGTTTCTCCAGGTGTTTGCCCCTCACCTTACTTCAGTCCAATTCCCACTAACTCCTTATGAAAGACACTTTATTTCTCTGTTTCTCTTACTCTTTCCAGACTTTAACATTGGGACCTCACCTTCTACAATGAAAGTGGTGTATCAAGTTATTTTCCTAAATGAATATAGCGCTTTTTATAAGAGGTCTAAGATGTTAGCTATTAAAATCACATTTTAAAAATCTAACTGTACACACATATCCATTCCACAAGCATTTAGTCAATACTGTCGTGCAGGAACTGTGCCAGGCGCTGACAATAAGACATGTTTCCTACTGTACCAATTATTAAGCTGTTGTCTCTAAACCTGCCCTTTCCTACCTGACTCTGAGATGCTGGTGCTGAAACTTTGCAAACCACATTTCTGTTTTGCCAGCTGGCTATGTATTGGGTCGTAGTAATATGGGGCTCTAGTGGGAGTTAGCAAGAGTAGAAAAACAAGAAGGGAAATACTCCTTCCTATTTGTTCCCCCTGCAGCTTCCTTTCTACTTGTGATTCCTGAAAGCATTATGCAGACAAAACTTCTCTCTGAAGCATGTTCTTGTATCAGCAGCTGAATCCTGTTAGAAGTTTTTCTAACACTTGAGAACCAGTCTTATCGCTGAGCCCCACCTCACAACCATCAGCACCAGTTAGCAGGTGCCCCCTGACGTTTCGAGGTTTAGCTCCATGGGGATCACCTCAGGTTAATAATTCCAACTTCTCTTTGTACCCTCTACCCGAGAGGTGGTAGCTGCTTCCTACAGTTGCTACAGCTACGATACCTTAGAATTCTCTTTCCACCTTTTCAGTTATTAACATCTTTACACATAGTCAACAGTTAATAATATTACATTTTGTCTGTAAAAATAATTGGAATGGTTTCTGTCTCCTGACTGGACTTTGATACATCTGCCCATAGGGACCTAATAGTCTGAAGCAAGAGATTGTCTCCTCTGACAAAGATATGTATAAAGTAAGTGCAGGGGAGCATAGAGGAGAATGTAAAGTTCATATTTATAATATGAAACAATACATATAGACATAGACATGCTAATACTTTTCAACTATAAAACACATTAAAATTTATTGCTTTTGCAAATAATAAAATATACTTTAAAAAAACTGTTAAAGCATGTATTTATAGCAGCATGAGCTTGTGTTCTTTTTGCATGACTTCATTGCAATGTAACTTTGAAAAGTTGCAACAGTTTGCAGATGGATTCTTTAATCTGTGTGACAGACCCAGTCCAGGAGCTAGTTCCCCAAGGTAAGTCTATTCCAGACCACTCTGTTTGACCTCTGCCCTCCGAGAATCAAAGGGAAAAAAATGACCCGATTTTCCCTGGGAAGGTAGGAGACGAGAGAGCAAAATGGTAAAACAAACAAACAAAAATTATTGGGAACAAACCAACTAATTAAGTAAGTTGAAGGCAAATAGGTGTGGGGTTTTTTTGAAATTTCTGAATTTGACAATTCTGCCTATAGATGTGATAAGAGGATAATGAAAATTTTAAAATACAATAATAAAAAGCTAGTGGTTTATTGGGCTTTTTAATTTCTTTATGAGCTAAATGCTTTACATCTTAAATCCCTTGTTACCTCACAACAACTCTTTAATTTGAGTCCATCTATTATCCTTATTTTACAGATGAGAGAACTGAGGCATAGGCTGTTCAAGGAACTTACCCAAAACCATGTAGCTAAAGCCAGTACTGAGGGGCACTGGCTCCCCTTAAGCTCCTTAAGAATGTCCCATAAAATGATGGTGAGTTGGAATAAACACATTTCAGAGCCTTTTGTAGTTTTCCATTTGAGCATCAAATATGTATTCAGAAATGGTAGTTTTGGCAGAGTATTGAAGTACTTAACAAACCAAATAGCTAATAAAGGAGTACAGGGGAAATTTGAGCACTGTGGGGTTTATTTTGATGTTAGAGACCAAGTTGATCCACTACTTATTGTTTTTGCTGGCTTGGTATTAATATTTGTAAAAACTTTTTTAAAGTTTCTAAAGATATCTATCTTTTTCATCTTCGTGTTACCACTGCCTAGTATAATATCTAACTCTTGGTTAGTTCTTAATAAAGGTTTGTTGAAGAGAAAGGTGAATTTAGTTACTATATTCCTCCATCTTGATTTAACAAATATTCAAATGTATAGGCTGTGTGCCTAAATGGTTAACCATTTAGAGAAACAGAGATTCAGTTACTTTACCAAGGTCATTTAGCTAGTTTATGATGAAGCCAGGTTATAATGGATCTCAGGGCAGTCAAACTCAAAGCTCTTATCCACAGTGTTAAACTGATTTGAAAAGTCTTTTAACTTCTTTTTTTTTTTAATTTTAATTTTTACTTATTTATTTATTTTTAATTTTTAAGTAAGTTTATTGAGGTAACATTGGCTAATTATTTATATAATTTTCAGGTGTACATTGTAATTTGACATCTGTATATTCTATTGTGTGTTTATCACCCAAAGTCCAGTTTCCTTCAGCTATTATATATTTGATCCCCTTTACCCACTTCACCCTCCCCCTATACCCTATATTTGACCCCCTTTACCCCGTCTACCTCCCCTGTCCTTCTCTACCCCAC
>NW_006441071.1:22642473-22670967 GCF_000325575.1 Pteropus alecto
TTGAACCATCCCTGTGCCTCTGGGATGAAGCCCACTTGATCGTGGTATATAATCTTTTTAATATGTTGCTGTATTCAGTTCGCTAGTATCTTATTTAGGATTTTTGCATCTGTGTTCATGAGAGATATTGGTCTGTAGTTTTCTTTTTTTGTGTTATCTTTACCAGGTTTTGGTATCAAAGTAATATTGGCCTCGTAAAATGTATTAACTTCTGTGTTTCTTAGTTTTCACATTTTTAAAACTGGACAAATAATACCTACCTAATTAAGCTTAACTTAACCAATAAATAAAGTCAGGTATGTTGACAATCACAATTGAATTTCATATTTTTAAAAACCAGTTGAGAGATATTTCTTAGTCATTGGAGACAGGTTTAAAAACTCACTTATAAATTAATATGATTCAGTAAAGGAGCCCAGCTAAAAAAGGAAATTGTTTTGGACAGTATTTTAAAAACTAGATCCAGGCAATATTTCTTACAACTTTTCAGAGCTGTGTGATGATTTTAAAACCATATTTATAGAAACAATTTCCTGACTTAAAATTAATTTTGGTATTATATGGTATTTACTTAGAAATAACTTTTTCTGGTTTCAAAAATATTAAAAGCATGTTAAAACAAGAACTGTAAAAACAATTTGAACATTATTTAGAATGAAATTTTAGAGTATCGTGGCAAGAAGGCAAACCTTGCAATGGACTGTAATTGAAAGTTCATATGAAAAAGTGGATTTACCCAAGATGATAATTAACCATGTGCCATATAAATCATAACTGTTCTCAGCACCCCAGGCATCTCTCTCTCTCTCTCTCTCATTTGATTCTTTTTGTATCTAACTATTGAATTTTGTCTTTCCTTCAGAACCCAACTTAAAAACCAACTCTTATAGTGCCTAGTAGATTGTAGGGGCACAATATTTTTTTTTCCAAGAAGTCTTATCAATTTTCTTCCACCTTCCTCTATTCTCTGTTACTAATCACCATTTTTCTCATTTTTAGACCTGTTGTCAGCTTCATGGCACAGAGTGACAAGATTTAGACTGGTATCACTGGCTCTTATGCCAAAATGAACTGTAGGATGATGTGGATTTCATCTTTAAGGAAATCTTTCTATTCCTTACTGCATGGTGTTTTCTACACAGGACACAGGATGGACTCAATAAGTGTGTGCATGTAACAGAATTACTCTTAGCTGATCGTTTTCAAAGTTGATTTCTAAACAGACAGGTAGATTCCCTCTTGTGCAACGCCATTTGTATCTCCTGGCATTCATCCCTTATCCTGGAACATGAAATTATGTGGGATTCATGGTTTCCATCCCATGTTCTTGCAGCCATTGACAGCATTCAATTTAAGACATAATAGGTACTCCACCTGTAGGTAGATAACTTGTTCCACAGCAGATTTAAATTGACCAGAAAGATCATTTTAAAATTCTCTCCCTAGACATCTCACTGTGAGAAAGTCTGGCTTTTGTGAATATCATCCAAAGAGTGACATGGTGCAATGAGAAGGGCTTGAGCTTTAAACCCCATCTCTGAAATTTACTACCTCAGTCACTTTAATGATAATTGATTATTTATAATCTGACATAAACCCCCAAAACAACCGAATGCAGTAGGTCCTAGTCCCAAATCCCATGCCCGTTTTACCAGAAAAGAAACTAAGGATCAGAGTCAACTTTCTTCCCAGTCACACAGCTAGTTAATGATTTGTGTCAGAATTGGAGCTCAAGGCAGTGAAACTCAAGCCCTGACTCTGAACTTCAGTGTCATACTGTTTCATAAGTTTCTTAGCCTATTTCTGTTTTCTCATCTTAAAAACCAAACATAATTTCTCTATCATTGGGTTGTTGAGATAGCTTTCTTTCACCTGGAATTATGGAACCTCGTTAAGCTAAATCAGTCTGATTTAGGGAACATTCAGTGTAATGCCCCAAATTTCATCCTGTTTTTCTAACCAATCATTGTCTTCCCAATGACCTAAGTGTTCCTTGGATGTAGAATTGAGTCTACAAGAGAAAGCAAGATACCTTGTTGGTCCCCAGCAATTTAAACACATTTACTGTGAGCGATTGGGGACTTTTAAAAGAGCACTTGCCATGTTTTACTGACAATAGGGTTTCCCTTTACAAATAGAAGCAATTGTGTTAATTTATATATGTATCAACCTGTGATGGGTTAGCTGTGTATTAACCGCTGATGAGGAAAACAGAAGTCTAGAAGGGGAAAACTGCCTTCAGTTTGACAAAGGAAAGGAAGTCTTACTCCTGTTTCCAACTGAGAGAAATAATGAGGAAAAAAGTACAAAGGACCTACAGCAACATTGCTAAACTCCTTCTTTTTCTACAACAAATAGTCAACATCCAGTGACAATATTATGATGTTGATTTTTTTTTAAAGCTGGTACATCATGAAGTTTCATTTCTTTTTTTTCTCTGTTCTTTACATGTGGTGATATAAGGCCAATGAATTTGTATTTTTTTTGATGAATCATTGCCTTTTGAGCCTCTTCCTAACTTTTATTCAACTATGATACCATGGAGCCTTTTTTTGTTTGTTTTTTTGGTCTTTTGTTTAATGGAAAAACTTGAAGTTCTAGTGCCTGCAATCCCCTTTCTGCCTTTCTGATACTGGGAAAACGGAATTTCTCTGAAATTAGTTTCCTTATTTACAAATGTTAGTTCTGAAACATTTAGCAAGCTCACCTCATGTAACATACATTGTTAGGAGGTACATAAGGAGGATAGTATTGCTACCCAGATTCCTCCACAAAATCTTTGCAAGATGAAGTGCCCCAGCTCTCCATCCAATTTCAAAGGTCAGTAATTCTCATTCTGAAGAGGTGCTACAAATAAAAGTTTTTTGTGAACTAAGCGCACTACAAATACTAGTGATGGAGATGATAGTGATGAGGATGGCAATGGTGATGGCCATGAGAAGGAGAAAGGTGCTGTGAATAGTTATTATTCTGTTTTTAGTAAAGAGTTAATGCAGCTTTTCTAGACTTGCTGAGGATTTTGAAGAGGCAAAAAGGAAAAAAAAAAACCTTTATGGGCATGGAAATGCGATAGAGAATGGGAGTTTTGGCCTCTATCTAATAAGAGGTTGCTTCATGGAGTCTATAACACATAGATAAACATTGAGTTCAAGTTCTCAGAGGTGAGTCTTGAGATCTCTATTACATGGGACAATAAGTAGCTTCTTATCATATTTTACAGACAAGATCTCAGGCAGAGTTAGATAGAAACTCAGATATGTGAGGGCCTGCTGAATTGTTTGTAATTTTCTAAGTTGCTCAATGAAATTTGCCAGCTGAATTTTTTTTCAGATCATCTCACTGGAAAAAGCAGTCCCAGAACTGATTACCTGACCCTCTACATACTATTATTTTTAGTACATTGAGCGTTTTGCCATAAAAGATAAAAATGAGATGCTTGACATCCACTACTAGTTTGTTTCTTGCATTAAATAAGATTAAAATCTAAGAATTAGAAATTTTCATCTTTCACTTTTTAATATATGATATAGATACAGCTTCTAAAAAGAGTCTCAAAGTCATTACACTCTATTACTATAATTCCTAAAATACCCATAATTGAATTTCTAAATTAGATAGCTATGATTATATCACATCATGATTCCTAATAAAGGCAAGATTCAGAACTCCACAGCCAAATATCCATTTAACTTTTTGTAATGATGTGTCCTTGGATACAATCAGTGTTGATAAGAATTCAAAATAAGTTTTCAAAATTATTTGTATAGATGCAAATCCAAATGCTTAATGCCAGATATATTTGTTTCCTATTGTTGCTGTAACAAATTACCACAAACGATGGCTTAAAACAATACAATTTCATTCTTACAGTCCTAGAGGTGAAAAGTCCAAAATTAATTTCACCAGGCTAAAGTTAAGTGTTGGCAAAATTGGTTCCTTATAAAGGCTCTGAGTGGAGAGCCTGTTTCCCATTTTTTTCAGCTGCGAGTAGCAACCTGTGTTTAGCTGGTGTCCCTTTCTTCCATCTTCAAAGCCTACTTCCATCATCACATCACCTTCTCTTCTTTGGTCAAGAGTCCCTTTGACTACCTCTTATAAAGATACTTATGATATACCATGTAGGGCCCCCAGCATAATCCAGAATAATCTCCCCATCTCAGTATTCTCAATTTAATCACATTTGCAAAGTCCCTTTTTCCATATCAGTTAACATTCGCAACAGGTTCTGAGGATTAGGATGTGGATATTTTGGGGAGCCACTATTCTGTCTTCCACACAGGTGGATTATGCATTAATTACAAACCTCAGCCAGATTTCTTACTACATGGAAATGATGAAACAATTTTTTATTTCGTTTTTTGGTTTGTTCATCACAGTGAGTTCCATGAAGAACTCTGACTAGAACAACTAGCGTTCAAGATCAAGAGGCAAGAAAGAATAGAATAAAAGAGAAAGTAATAACTGAAAAAGTTCCATCATACACCCCTCAGATTAACTGGGCACTAGACAATTTTATATCTGAAGAGAATTTTGCTGGCCTCAATCTCCATCTCTTTAGTTAAAAACACACGCAAAGCCAGTGGAAGCCAGCTAGTGTTGAAAATCTTTAGGAGTACGTAAAAGATACTCAATGTGTTAGTTTTTTGTCCAAGTAGTTCCTCCTAGAACAATTTTCTTTTTTTAGTTCTTTGATACTAACATGAAAAATCCAATCTGAAGGCTGATTCAGAACAATCCCCTAAAAAAGAAGCTCAGTTTTTCAGGAATAGCTAATTCCTGGAACTTGAGATAGGTTCTCAAATATCTTAACCAAGTGTGTGCAATCTGACTAGTCTGTAGGACACCCGTAAGTATATTTGAAAGAGCCTTTAACCCGATTTAGGATGAACCAAAGATATAAATTAACCTTATTTGTAAAATGCAAATCTATCACAAGAGAAATCTTCATTTGACCTTTGAGGTGATGATTATGAGACAGGGAGAGTTCGATTTTCCAACATTTAGTATCTTATCCCTTAAAAGACAGGTGGGGAGTGGGAAGGGGTTAGAGGTTGGAGGAGGGGGAAATTTGACCTTAACAATTGCTATGGATTTGAGAACCTTGAGTCCACCTCTAAGTATTGAATGCAAAGGAAGAGCAAGGAAAGGGGAAAATGGGTAAAGATAACTGGTCCCCACTTCAGTGAAAAGGCAGAGGTTTATACTATTTGTAACATGAGGATCTTCACATTTCCACATTTAAAGTAAGCTGTGTGTGTGTGTGTGTGTGTGTGTGTGTTGATATTAAATGTAATATCAGAAGTTCAGGTGACAGTATCTGGTGACTCCTTTACAAACCATTTAGCAAAATAGAGCAAGCTTTATTTTGTAAAGCAATGCAGGAGGATATTTTATTTTTCAAGACAATTTATGACATGCACTAAAGTAATGCAGATCTGCTCATCAAAAGGTTAACTTAAAGCTCTATTTTCCACTGTTGTCATTACTGAGCATACGGGGAAAGTGGTTTGAACTCCAAATAGTGTTCTCCCCACCCAAAATTTGAAATATTCTTCCCAATAATAGCATGGCATGGTGTTCTTCATCTGTCTCAATAGTTATGTTCCTAAATCCAGACTACATTTTTATAACTCAAATTGAATGTTAGTAATCTCAAACTCCCCACTATGTAAAGAAATGTGCGTGTGTGTATGTGTGTATGTTAAAAGCAGGTCACAGATATGTTATTTACAATGATAAAAAAAAATACTGAGGCATTGGAAGAAGTAGTGATTGGCCCAAAAATTGACCAACAGGCAATTCTAGCACTGGGAACACACACCAAGACTTTTGACTTCCAGCCAGGACCATGAAAAATATCCCAACTTCCTTCCCTAATGCTGAATAATTTTTTATTAAAATTATTGACTGTAGATTTACAATATAAGAAAAACAATTAAGCCTTTTTATCCTCCAAGACATTGTTTCAAACACAAATTCTCTGTAAAATTGTTTCAGTTGTATACTTTGTCATGTCCTATGTTGACCCAGCCTTAGTTAATAAATGAATTTAGTTTTGTTTTGTTATTTGGTTAAGTCTTATCCAGCCCTTTTCCCTGGCAGTCAAGGGAATCGCACCATTCATCCTGAACTGAGCATGCTGATTTGCTACTTTTTAACTCAAAGATTAGCTTTGCACTTGGGGAATCTTTGGGTAGCACCACACCCACCCTACAGAATTCTGCGATTAATTTCACTTATGAATTCAAAGGGTTTACAGCTGTCTTCACAGTTAAATAAGGATTTAGTGAAATGTTACCCTCCCCAGTGACAGAGACAATTCCCCAACCAGCAGGACTTCTGTACTCCCAGAGGTAGATGGTTTGACCAAGGAGGATGAAATTAGCACATACACAAAACATACCATCTGAGACTTTCAGAAAATGCAGATCCAAGGGGAAATCTTAGAGCATAAATTACTTCGAGGTTTTTTTTTTTCCCCCTATATCTTAGTTGGAGAGATTTGTGTTCTTTCGCATGCACAGCTGTGAAGTCTCTGGGGGAATTTCTTGCTCTTTTTCATTTTTGCGTATCAGCCAAAAAACAAGATCTAAGCATCAAATGTTGTACCCATATGATGTGAGTGGATTTTCCAAAGGATGCTAGGCAGGAAACTGATTAAATTTCAAGGCAGACATTCTGACAGCTAGGCAGCACCACAGATAGATAGCATGATGAGAGAAGAGACAGATGAACAGGTGGGATCTAGGGCTTTGTTTTGTGGTTATGTTTGTTGTTATTGCTGTTTGTTTGTTTAGTATTCATTCTGGCTCTAACCCTTTTTTATAGACTTGGCAAAATTAATGCAACTTTGTTATCTCAATTGTACTGGTGAGATATGTATTCGTTGCATTAATAAATCAGTGAACAAACCTGAAAATTAATCTTTGCTGTGACTGACCAAGCAATTTGGTCTCTACTCCTTTATCTCCTGTCTAATGACTTAGTCTAAATACTCTAAGATTTATTCTGGTTTCAAATATTAATAGTTAACATTTACAACACACTATGGGTTGGGCACTATTCTGGGTATTTCCATATACCAACTACTTTAATCTTCACAAATCCTTAAAAGTAATAGCATTAGCTACATTTAACAGGTGAGGAACCTGAGACAGAGAAGTTAAATAACTTCTCCAATGTCATACAAGTTGTAAGTGTCAGAATCAGAATTTAACTAAAAAGATCAACTCTAAACTTCATGCTTTAACCAAAATTCTATATTGCCTCTCTAAAATGCTATGGGGAAAAAGTGAGGAAGAAAATTTTTATGTACTACATCAAACTGGATCTTACCGAAATGTAAACATTTTGTTTTAATTAGCAAACAGAACACTGACCATATCTTTGAATTCCACTCCAGTCTTAATGCTTGTTCCCTTCCAGAAACCAATCCTATGTCTTGGTACCTCACTTTTTATGCCATATTTGGCCCTTATCCTAGGTCTCTGCATGTGGCTTGGTGATGATAGACAAGAAGGCATTGTGTATTATTTAAAAAGAAAGAGAAGCAGAAAGTTGAGCATCACACTTTTGGGGGATGCGTAGAAATGTCCTGGGTGTTAAATGAAAGTCCAATAGGAAACAGATCACACATTCGAATTAAAGTAATTAAGAGAGTTTATTTATCAAGGGACAATTTATGTGGAGTTTAAGGGAATCATCGGAATAATACACCAACCTGGGATTAGTAGCAACAGAGCTGTTACCTGTTACCACCCTGCTGGTCTGAAGGAAAGAAAATGGTTACCAGAACCACGAAGACAGTTTTGTTGAGCATCCACCTTTAGGGGAGCAGCGATCTGGGATGGAGGGGCACAGCCATCCTGAGGCAACTCCGTAGGGAGAGGATGAGGATTAAATACCTGACCTATTTTTTCTCTCTGATCACCTGGAAAGGCTCCCCACTGGGGAGGACAAACCCAAGAGGAAAGCATAAAGCAAAGGAGTCAGTTTGTGTAATCCAAACAGATTAGCTTCCTTGGGAAGGAAGTAGGGTGGAAAATAATGTAGAGTATATAGCAAGAAACAAATGAAGATGCCTGGCAGACCTACATCAAATTGCTATTCACAAGAGAGCTTCTGTGGGTCCAGGGAGATTAGCTTTGCCCAGAAATAAATTTTGAAATACAACAGGTAGCCCCAAACTACCTGTCCAAACCCCAAGAACCTTTAATACTTAGCATATTATTTGGTTTTATCATCTTTTCTGAACAAAATATCTTTCTTGTATGTCATTTTAAAGAAATTTATTCCTTCATGCTGTAATATAAGACCTAGAACGCAAAATATTATATTTTTTCCTAAGAATATTGTTTGAAATTTTCACTTATGTAACCAATGCAATTTTAATGTCAAACCCATTCTACCAACAGACCTTCCACCAAGCGGCAGGCCATAAGAATTACTAGTTTTCTCACTGAAGTACTGAGAACTTTCAAAGAGAAAGAAACAATATTCTGCATTCCTGTGGCACCCAGCAACAAAGCACCTAGCAGCTTCATATCCATTGCATCAAAACACCCTTTCATCCTTTTATTAGGTTTGTTTTCTTCTGTTCTGTTTTTCCAGTTAATAAACCTTAAGAGAAAAAAGGTTAGGTTACTACCTGAGATCATATAGTAGAATGAAGATGGGAAGTGGAAGAAATCTAGGAATCAACAGCAATTATACCTCAAGCAGCAACTTCTGACTCTGAGGTCAAGAATCTGGCTACAGAATGGTTTCTTCTGATTCAGAAAACAAATAGAATTGTGTATATCCAGAGAGCCCTTCAGTTATAGAGCCTATATTAGTCAAAATAGGCCAAGAAATGCTGTACCAATAAGCAACTCTAACATCAGAGCGGTTTGCACATAACAAAATCTTCTGGGGTCCGGCATCTCTTCTGGTCTCCCATCCAAGTGATCAATCTGGGATCGAGGCAGTTTTAGTTTTGTAGTTATGTCATCAGGAACATATGACCTTCAGGTTGCTTGCCACAGTAGAGGAAGAGAGAGCTCGAGGCTGTTAAGTGGAAGTGATGCATTTAAATGCTTTAGCCAAGAGTTGACATCACTTCCACTTAACAGCCTTTGGTCCTTTCTGTTAGAGCTGGAAAATGTGGCAGGGGTATTTGGGGAGAAGTAAATATCTCTGCTACAGTCCCACCTCCAAATAGTTACATAGGCAGTTTAACAAGATCTTATTATGTTACAAATCTGATGAGGTCACTACCCCTTGCCTTGTTTATTTTTGTAGCCTTTAGAGGGCTTAGTATATGATCTTGGTTATAGCAAGCATTCACTAATATTGATGGTTGATTGATAAATTATTAAGTTTATTTTCTTGTGGTACCTAAATTATAAAATTTATGCTTGTGGTATAAAAAAAATATGCATGTGACATCATGCATAATCAGTGGATGAGATATCAGCTTGAAGCTTCCATGGCTTCTGAAATCAGCCAACTCTATTATCTGATGACCAAAGGGCGAGCAGTCTTTCTGATGATGAGACGTATCCACTAAGAATGGAATTCCCAAGTGTGCCAGCGGCCACCTTAAAAGCAAGGATAGACTATAGCAAGAAACGGGGAGGAGGAGAGAAAACAGCACAGAACTCTGTTTAGTGAGAGATAGCAGGAAGTTTTTAGAAATTTATTCATACTTGGTGATATAGGCTATTCCTGTGACCATTACACATTAAACCATAGTAATATCTTTAGGTGCTGCATTTTTTGCTAGGAAGACGATCATTATAAAATCATATTTCTATTCACAATATTTTTTGAGTCCTTAATCAAATATGTGCCAAGGACTGTGCATGAGAAAATCTCCTAAAATGGTTCAATATTGGAAGCTTCACTTGCTCTCCGGAGAGGGATCCTAGACTACCTGAGGCTTGCTAGGATCTCCCAGAAAAAGACCATATTTTGTAAGTCCCTAAAGTTAATCCTGCCAAGTTCTAATCAGCTCTACTCCTAGAGGTCGGCTCTTGGGGTAATATCAGACATTCCATCAAGTTCAGCACTACCTCCTTTTCCAAATGTATGTTTTCAAAGGCTTGCTACTTTTTTTTCCTAATATGAAGTATCTTAAATTTGATAACTATGAGTTGTCAGTGAGACTATTATAAATTGCCATCGATGATGCAGTTGTTTTTCAAAAGCACTCCATCACACTTGTCGTTTGGAAATAAAAGCCACATTTTTGTGTGACACACAGAACAAATTGCACCAGACAAATCAAAGCACTTGGGCAACTAATGCCTTTAGCTCAGTTCTCCCAATTCCTCATGATTTTTTATTCAGTTTCTCTTCATGTTCTTCTTTTTTTTAATTCGAATTTTTCACCTCAAAGGAATTAACTAATGTAGAAGTATTAATGTAGAAGAATCCAAAGTATTCTTGTTCACTGTGAAGTTTTTAAGTGATACAAATTTTGTACTCCCTGCCCCAGATTATAGTTCACAAGGCAGAGAACAGACCAACAAGTTTAAGGCAATGTAAAAAATCATCATGCTTTTAAAAAATTAATCTCAGTTTTAAACCCACTAAAGTCTTAAAAATATCTATTGATCTAAACAGAAGAAACACCTGAAGCCCTGAGGCAGAGTAGCTTTCCAAAAAAAAAAAAAAATTAATATTTCATGTGTAAGGAATTTTTCAAGGTACATATCAGTTCTCAAAAACAGTGAGATAGGTCTGTTGAGTTCTATTGGGGGGAAGGGTGTCAGGTAAATTCTAAACATTTTACACCTTCTTTCTTGGTCAGCAAAAGCACCATACTCTGAAAACAATGAGATTTCTACATCTGTAATATAAAAGAAATAATAATAACTGTTAACGCTCCTTAAGTGCATACTGTATACTGGGCTCTATATTAAGCACTTTACCTGAATTATAATTCTTTTTATTACATTAACACTTTGAGATGTATGCTCTTGCCCTATATTACAAGTGAGGAAATGGAGGCCTAGAGAAGTTATTGCTGTTGTACAACTAGTACGTAGTGAAGTAAGTATTTAAATTGGATTTAAAAAAATTAATAGACTTTTTTAGAGCAGTTGTAGGTTCACAGCAAAATTCAGTGGAAAGTACAGAGAGTTCCTATATAACCCCTACCCCCACCTCCTAAATATACAACCTTGCCTACTATCCATACCTTCCACCAGAGTGATACATTTGTTGTAATCAGTGAACCTACATTAATACAGCAGTATCACTCAAAGTCCACAGTTTATATTAAGGTTCACTCTAGGTGTTCTACAGTCTTTGGGTTTTAACAAATATGTAATGACACGTATCTACCATTACAGCATCACTCAGAATAGTTTCACTGCTGTAAAAATCCTCTGTGCTCTGCCTTTTCATCCCTCTCTTACACTAACCCCTGGGAACCACTGATCTTTTTACTGTCTCCATAGTTTTCCCTTTTCTAGAATGTCATATAGTTGGACTCGTACAATATGTATCCTTTTCAGATTGGCTTCTTTCACTTAGTGTTATGCATTTAGTTTCTCCCTATCTTTTCATAGCTTGATAGGGCTTTTTTTCTTTTTTAGCTTTGAATAAGATTCCGTTGTCTGCATACACACAGTTTACGTATTCATTCATTTACTGAAAGACATGTTGATTGCTTCCAAGTTGTAACGATTCTGAATAAAGCGTCTATAAACATCCATGTACAGGGATTTGCATGGATGTAAGTTTTCAGCTCCTTTGAATAAATACCAAGGAGCATGATTGCTGGATTGTAGGGTAAGAAAATGTTTAGTTTTGTAAGAACCCACCAAAGTGTCTTCCAAAGTGGCTGTACCATTTTTCATTTCCACCAGAATGAATGAGAGTTCCTGTTACTCCACATCCTCTCCAGTATTTAGTGTTATCAGTGTTTTGGATTTTCACCTTTCTAATAAGTGTATGGTGATATCTTGTTTTAATTTGCAATACCTGATGACATATGGTGTGAAGCATCTCTTCATATGCTTCTTTCTATCTGTATCTGTGATAAAGTGTCTATTCAGATATTTTGTCCATTTTAAAGTTGGGTTGTTCATTATCTTGTTGTTGAGTTTTAAGAGCTCTTTATATAATTTGGATAACAGTTCTTTATCAGATGTCTTTTGGAGGAGACATTACAACTGATACCGCAGAAATACAAAAGACCTAAGAAAGTACTGTGAACAGTTATGTGCCAACAAATTGGATAGCCTATAAAAAATGAATAATTTCCTAGAAACATTCAATGTACCAAAATCGAATAATTAATGGAAAATCTGAACAATCCAATAATGAGTAAGGAGATTGAATCAATAATCAAAAACCTCCCAACAAAAAGAGTCCAGGACCAGATGGCTTCACTGGTGAATTTTACAAAACATTTAAAGAAGAATTAACAGCAGTCTTTCTCAAACTCTTATAAAACCGAGTTTTCCCAAACTCATTTTCTGAAAGGAATATTATTCTGATACAAAAGCCAATAAAGACAATACCAGAAAAGAAAACTATAGGCCACTATCCCTAATAAATCTAAATGCAAAAATCTTCAAATTCATCAACACAATAAAAGAATCATATACCATGATCAAGTGAGATTTTCCCTGGGATGCAAAGGTTATTCGACATATGCAAATCAATACATTTTATACAACAACAGCACATTAACAGGAGAAAGGATGAAAATCATATGATGATCTGAATTGATGCAGAAAAAACAATTAACAAATAAAACATCTTTTCATGATAAAAACACTCAACAAATTGGATATAGAAAGAACATACCTCCACATAACAAAGGTCATATATGACAAGCCCACATCTGACATTATATTCAATGATGAAAGGTTGAAAGCTTTTCTTCTAAGATCGGAAAAAAGATAAGATGCCTACTCTTGCAATTTTTATCCAACTTAGTACTAGAAGCTCTAGCCAGAGCAATTAGGCAAGAAACAGAAATAAAAGCCATCCAAATCAAAGGAAAGAATTAAAATTATCTTTGTTTGCAGATAATATGATCTTAGACATAGAAAACCTTAAGACCCATCAAAAAAATGTTAAAACTAATTAATAAACTCAGTATAGTTGCACAATACAAAATGAACATACAGAAATTAGTTGCATTTCTATACACTAATAATGAACTATCTGAAAAGTAAATAAAGAAAGCAGTCCCATCACAATAGTATCAAAAACAATAAAATGCTTAAGAATAAATTTATCTGAGGAGGGTGAAAGATCTGTAAACTGAAAACTATAAGACTCTGGTGAAAGAAATCCAAAATGATACAGACAAATAGAAAGATATCTTGTGTTTCTGAATTGGTAGAATTAATATCGTAAAGTGTCCATACTACCCAAAGCCATCTATACATTCAACATTACAATGATATTTTTTCACAGAAATAGAAAAAACAATTCTAAAAATTACATGGAACCAAAAAAGACCCTGAAAATTGAAAGCAATCCTGAGAAAAAAGAGCAAAGCTGGAGGCATCACACTTCCTGATTTCAAACTATACCGCAAGGCTATTATAATCAATACTTCAAAAAAAACAGAGAGACACATATACCAGTGGAAGTGAATCAAAAGCCCAGAAATAAACCCATGCATATATGGTCAACTGATATTTGATGAGAGAGCCAAGAATCTTCAATGGGGAAAGTTAGTCTTTTCATAAATGGTGTTGAGAACACTGGATAATCATATGCAGAAGAATGAAATTTGACCCCTATTTTACACAATTTACACAAATTAACTCAAAATGCATTAAAGACTTAAATGTAAGAGCTGAAACTATAAACTTCCTAGAAGAAAAGAACAAAATGGCTCCTCAACATTGGTCTAATTTTTATTTCTTTTCTTCTGCCTATTTTAGATTTAATGTACTCTTCTTTTTCTAGTTTCCTAAGGTGGAAGCTTAGATTACCAATTTTAGATCTATCTTCTTTTCTCATGTATTCAGTCAGTGTTATACATTTCCCTCTAAACATTGTTTTACTGCATTTCACAGATTTTGGTAAGTTGTATTTTTATTTCAATTGAGTTAAAATTTTTTCATTTCTCTTGAGAAATAAAAGATGTGACTACAGATATCTCATCAGGACATCCTGAGAACCATTCAAAATTTTGTCATTTAAGACTTTGATCCATGCATTATTTAGAAGTGTGTTGTTACTCTCTAGTATACTGGGATTTTCTAGCTATCTTTTTGTTATTGATTTCTAGTTAATTCGAGTGTAGTTTGAGAGCATACATTGTATAATTTTTATTCTTTTAAATTTGTTAAGGTGTGTTTTATGGCCCAGAATGTGATCTGTCTTGATGAATTTTCCACATGAGCTTGAAAATAATGTGTATTCTGCTGTTGTTGGATGGATCATTCTATAGATGTCCGTTATATCTGGTTGGTTGGTGGTGCTGTTGAGTTCAATTATATCCTTACTGATTTTTCTACCTGCTAAATGTGTCCCTTTCTGATAGAAAGGTGTTGAAGTCTCCAACTATGATACTAGGTTCATCTATTTTTCCTTAGATTTCTATCAGTTTTTGCCTTATGTATTTTGATGCTCTGTTGTGAGTACATATACACTAAAGATTGTTACATTTCTTGGAGAATTGACTCAGGTAGTGCCCCTCTTATCTCTGATAATTTTTCTTGCTCTAAATTCTGCTTTGTTTGAAATTAATATAGGTGCAGCAGCTTTCTTTTGATTAATGTTAATATGGTAAACACAATATGTTTCTAAAATTCTCTCTTAATCTAAGAAGCCACATATCTCAACATAAGCCACATATCTCATCAGGACATCCTGAGAACCATTCAAAATTTTTTCAGTTAAGACTGATTGCCCCATCTACTTCTCAAAGATGCTCCAGGGAGAGGATAGACATCCACTATCCTAGCCTGTGCTAAACAACTATACAAAAATAAAAAATTTAGCACCTTGCTCTTCAAGGAACAAATGTCATTTAGGAACCAATCCTGAGATTTGCCAGCACTAGACAATGTTTAAGAAAGGTTTAAAACTAGAGGTTCATGCCATGACTCACAATGTTCAGAATATCTGAAAAATAGAGTGATTGAGAAAATTATGAAGAATGCCTTATCTTAACTATCTGTCAAAGATCATCCTTGCATTACTGTCCTGTTGTATTAGTCTTGAAGTTAGTCCTTTGACCCTGGAACTTATTGTTGCCTGTATAAGACATGTATGCCATAGAAGAAAAGTTGACATAGATGAAGATGGATTTAAAGCATTTGTAATTCTTTCCGATGGATATGTGAAGAGCTCTAAATGTCTTGCAGAGCACCAAAAAGGTTTTTGGAAGGGAGACAAGACAGATTATGTACATGTATACAGGACCTCCCTTTAAGTTTGATTTTGCCAATATTCTGCACTGGATATTGAATCATAACTTCATTACAGCCTATAAAAATATTATGAAGTTGAAGACTTTGAAGAGGTTGGCATTATGTGATACCCTTATTTGTACATTGAATTAACTTTCCATCATCAGTTCAAATACATTTATTGACCAAAATGGCAGACATTGAGTGTAGACTTTCTGTTGATACCAATGAGAAGAAGATTCAACCAAGTTTCTTCACTGCCGCTTTTAAATCACCAGAGACTTGGTTGTTGCAGAGACTTAGACTTCTAGCTCTAATTCACAGGACTCTGCAGAAGTTGAGAACAAAAGACACAATTATGTGATTGAACTATAATTACCCAGAAGTATTGGGAAACAGAGTTCCAGGCTTGAATTGGCAGAATTTTAAAGTAGTACATTTGTGGTATAGTAAAGATATAGAAAGCAAGATTTGATGTACAAATATTTTATTGCTGTTCGTTTGCCTTTTATAATAAAAACAATAACAATAACAACAAAGCTTTTGCCAGTTTTAATGCTTTTTACTTCTTAGTTGTTTAGATAAAGAAAGACCGGCCTAACCCATTCTGGTTTAGAATACAAGGCTTTCAAATCTAAAATGGTTAAAGTTTCTTATGAATATCTTCAAAATTAAGTATAAAAATATAGTCAGGCATTGTCTGTATTTTCTTTGAAATAGGTGTTACTAAGTTTGTGGCCAGAACTATTATATAAGAGACTCGTTTATAATTTTGATTTTTCTTCTTGAAGTAGAAAAATTACCAGCAGCCTTCTGATTGTGATGTGAGAAGCAGGCGAAAGAAAGTTGCATGTTAAGTATAACATACAACTAGCCTTTAAATAATACCATTTGATACCAATGATTATACAAAAAACACTTGTTTGATGTAGGACACTTGAGATAAGCCTGATTCTAAACCTATAATTTGCAAGTAAAGGACATTTTATACAAACTTAGCTTATTTTACAGCAATTACAGTGCATTAATGTTAGTATTCTTCACAGGTTTTTTTAAAGCAGCTTTCTTGCAGTTACTATCATATATAAACCTTCTTCCTTAAAGGAGGCAGTTAAAAAGAGGCTGTCCTATTCAATATGCATCTTTATTCAGGCCTGCATCTTTATTCAGGCCTTCCCAGTATGAGGATCACAGAATTGCCATTTTTGGTACTACTAAACTTTCTTTCAGAAGTTCTTTTTTTATAAAAGCGTTAGATTCTTATAATATTGGCAGGGAGAAGTTTTATTTAATCATCTATGATTTCTGCAGATTTCATCAGTTATCAAAAACATTTTCAGAAGTTTGAAGGCTAATGGACAAGTGGGGAGTCTCATATTTTAAGATAACTCTTAAAATAAAAAATTTTACTGGTTGATTCCAACCAAAAAAATAGAAAAGAAAAAACATTTCACTGGCATCAGAAACATATGGGTGTCAATGGCCACGTATAATTTTAAAAATCTATATTAAGTAAAATTAGAAGGCAAAGTGGTGTCTTTGAGTGTTTGATGAATAATCAGGGAAATCATAACACAAAATGCCATCTCAACGGCCAGGAACCCCACAGTATTTGACATGGGGTCTCAGGCAAAAAATGAAAAAATGTGTTTAAGGAATGTTTTTGTTTTCCAACAACCAATAGTTAATTTAACAATTGTTTTACATTTTAACACCTCTGGTAAAGAGTGCTAAAATAGCAGCTCCCATGGAAAGGGGTTAACTGTTTGCTTTGTAGACACCAAATCAGTGAAACAGAGCATCACTATTGTATAGCAGACAGAAGATGTTGTAGTTCTTCTCTCTCTCCATGGTGTCCTGACTCCAGCTTTTCTCGGGATGCTGGAGATGAACAGGTAGTGCCAGGTTTGTGATGAAAGAATTCTCAGGACCTTTGTGGAGATAGTTAAATATACAATAAATTTGATCTAAATTACCAAGAGGCCAAAATTTATTTCCTGCCTATGGATGTTCTAAAGACCCAATAGGAATCTACCTTTCAACTTGTTCATGAGGGTTCACTTCCCTTCAGTGAATAATAATTATAATTATTATTATTAACATTTTTGGACTTACTTTTTGCTAGGTTCTGTGCTAATAATGCCTTATGCATTATGTATCATTCTTCATTCTCATGTGACTCTGAAACGGGTACTAGCCCATTTACATGTATGGAAAAATGGCTTCACCAGTTTACATTCACACAGTTACTAAGTGGTGGAGTCCAGTGTTGAACATAGGCAGTCTAACTCCACAACCCACCCTCTTTACCATTATTCCACCAACCACTCCACTCAATAAAGGAAAAAGTATATTAATCGTTGAAAATTTTACAGATTATAATTATTCCAGTGCTCTATTCATCACTACCAACCAAGTAATGATATCATCATCTCTAAGAGCTTCTCTGTGTTCTATAAAATGTCTCATTCTTGCCCTAGGCATAAACAGTGAGGAATGGGAAGAGGGGGTTGAAGGAAGAAGGGAGCCTTCTCACTATTAGAGAGCTGATTAATTTACAATTAGCAAAGTCCAAAAGGTCCCTTTCTGAAACTTTTGCTTGGGGGCTTAGAATTAAAACTTAGTCACTGAATCCTTTCTCTTTTTAGGGGAATAAGATCCATCATTAGACAAATGCTAACTTTCTAGATCTCAAGTCTCCTTTCCATGGCTCAACTGAGGCAGTTTCCTAACATGGAGTTCCAGTGTGGAGCCTCTCTCTACAGGTCATGTGATTATGCCTTTTGTGCTGATTCTCAAAACTTGATCTTTTACTTTTTCAACTATATATTATGAAAAAATTTAAACATACAAGGAAGATAGAAGTATTAAAAAAATAGCGTAATGAATAGCCATAAACCCATCACCCAGATGCAACACCCATATACCTACTAGTTAGATGTTAACATATTTCAGCATATTTGAATATATCTACTTATTTATCATGATCCTTTACTATTGAATACTGCAGTGTACCTCTTCTAAGAATAATAACATTCTCTTACACAGTCACATATCATTAACACATCTAAGGAAATTAATATTTCTCCAATATTATATAATACCCAGTCCAAATTAAAATTTCCCAATTTATTTCAAAACTATATTTTATGGCTGATTTTTTAAACCAGCATTATGACAACATGTATACATTGCATTAGGTTTTTTACTTGCACTTTGTATTTTTATTCTAGAAGAGTATTCTCTAATCCCTCTTTTTTTATGACAACATTTTGTAGATACCAAGAAGTTCTTGTATAATATTCCACATTTTATATGTGTTTGATTGTTTATTCTTGAAGTCATTTAACTTGTTCTTCTAGCTCTTATATTTCTTGAAAGACTGGAAGTTGAAGGGCTTGAATAGATTTCGGTTAAGCATTTTCGGGAAGGATACTTTGTAGGTTATGCATTCATACTTGGAGGTCATGATGCATCATTCTTTCTCATCTAAATTTGACTATTGGTCACAGTGGTAACAATAAGATTTCACCTTTATAAAGATATTTCTTTCTTTTTGAAATTAGCAATAAATCTGTGGGATTATACTTTAAAATATACTGTGCTATCACATCTTTTCACTTAATGGCTTTATAATTCATAATAAATCCTTCCATATACCATTTCATCTTAATTGATTGGTTTCATTCCTCTGTAAAGATCTTGATATAATTATTTTTCTCCATGAGGTTATAACACCAATTTAATAGGTTCATGTGTTTTTAATTTTGGGGTTTGCTTTCAGTTTAACAGTTTTTCTTTTTAATTGATTTTACTTTTTAATATAAAAACACAGAGTTCAAAGTTTAAAGTATATGAAAAAGTATATGTCCAAAAGAATTGAAAGCCAGAACTCAAACAGATATTTGTATATTCATGTTCATAGAAGCATTATTCAAAATAGCCAAAGTAGAAGCAATCCAAGTACCTATTGATGGATGGAGAAACAGAATGTGGTATATATACACAATAGAATGTTATTCAGACTTAAATAGGAAGGAAATTCTAACATATGCTACAATATGGATGAGCCTTTAGGACATTATTGTAAGTGAAATAAGCTAGTTACAAGACAAATGCTGTATGATTCCACTTATATGAGACACCTGAAGTAGAAAATTCATAGAGTGAGAATGGAGAATGATGGTTGCCAGGGACTAGGGGAAGGAGAGAATGAAAAAATGTTTAATGGATATAGTTTTAGTGTTTCAAGATGAAAATAATTTTGGAGATCGAATGCATAACAGTGTGAATATAGTTAACACTACTGAACTGTACACTTTAAAATGGCTAAGATGGCAATTTTTATGTTATGTGTATTTTACCAAAATTAAATTTTTTTTATTTAAAAATAAAAGTATTTGGAAACAGTCCGGGACAGGATGGCTTCACTGATGAATTCTACCAAACATTTAAATAATTAATGCCAATACATCTCAAATTCTTCCAAAAACTTGAAGAGGAGAAAACACTGCTAAACACATTTCATAAGGCTGACATTACCCTTATACCAAAGTTGGACAAGGACACTACATGACTACACGAGAAGAAAATTACAGGACAATATCCCTGATAAACATAGATGGAAAATCTTCAACAAAGACTAGTAAATTGAATTCGATGATGCATTGTAAGGATCATACACCATAATCAAGTGGGATTTTTCCCTGGAATGTGAAAATTATTCAACATGTACAAATCCATAAATGTGATCCACCACTTTAACAGGATGAAAGATGAAAACCATATTATCATCTCAATAGATGTAGAAGAAGCATTTGATAAGTTCAACTTATGTTCATGATGAAAACTCTCAACAAATTAGGTGTAAAAGGAATGCATCTCAACGTAATAAAGGCCACATATGACAAACCAACAACTAATATTCTACTCAACATCATGGAACAAGACAAGGAACAAGATCAGGAACAAGACAAGGATGACAATTGTATTTAATATCGTACTGGAAGTTCTAGCCAGAGCATTCATTAAGGAACAGAAGTAAAAAGCATCTAAATCAGAAAAGAAAGAGTAAAATTGTCTCTTTTTGCAGATGACATATTTTATGTAGAAACTCCTAGAGATGCCACCAAAAAAGCTGTTAGAACTAACAAATGAAGACAATGAAGTTGAAGGATACAAAATCAACATACAAAAATCAGTTTCACTTCTATATACTAACAAGGAATTATTTGAAAAAGAAAGTAAGAAAACAATCCTGTTTACAATAGTATCAAAAAGAGTAAAATATTTATGAAGAAATTTAACCAAGAAGGTACAAAATCTATACATTGAAAATTGAAAAACATTGATGAAAGAAATTAAAAAAGACAAAAATAAATGGAAAGATACCCTGTGTTCATGGATTGGAAGAATTCATCTTATTAGTACTACCCAAAGACAGCTAAATATTCAGTGCAATCTCTATCAAAATTCCAATGATATTTTTTTACAGAAATAGAAAAAACAATTCTAAAAATTGTATAAAACTAAAAAAGGCCTTGAATAGCCAAACAATTTTAAGCAAGAAAAACAAAACTGGAGGCATCACACTTCCTAATTTCAAATTACATTATAAAACTATAGTAAACAAAGCAGTATGGTTTGATATAGAAACAGATAGATCAATGGAACAGAATAGATAGCTTAGAAATAAGTTACACATAGATAGTCAGTCAATTTTTGACAAAGGCACCAAAATACAAAATGAAAAAGGGATAGTTTTTTCAATAAATTTTTAGGAAACTGGATAACTGCAAGCAGAAGAATGAAGTGGACCCCTATCTTACACCATACATAAAAATCAACTAAAAATGAATTAAATATATAAATCTAAGAATTGAAATCATAAAACTCCTGGAAGAAACCATAGGGATAAAGCTCCTTGACATTGGTCTTGGCATTGAATTTTTTGGATATGACACCAAAAGCACAGGCAACAAAAGCAAAAATAAACAAATGGAACTACATCAGACTAAAAAGTTTCTGTAGAACAAAGGAAATAATCAACAAAATGAAAGGCAACCTATGGAATGGGAGAAAATATTTGTAAATTCTATATCTGTTAAGGGGTTAATATCAAAATATATTTTAAAAACTCATACAACTCAATAGCAAATAAAATAACATTTAAAAATGTGCGAAGGACCTAAATAGATATTTCTCCAAGGAAAACAAACAAATGGCCAACAGTTATATGAAAAGGTGCTCAATATTATTAATTATCAGGGAAATGCAAAATAAAACCACAATGAGATATCATCTTACACCTGTTAGAATGGTTATTATTATAAAAACAAAGATAACAAGTGTTGGTGAGGATATAGAGAAAAGGAAACCCTTGTACACTGTTGATGGGAATGTAGATTAGTACAGCCATTATGGACAATAGAATGGAGTATCCTCAAAAAATTAAAAATAGTATGGACAATAGTATGGAGTATCCTCAAAAAATTAAAAATGTGTTCTAGCATTCCCACTTCTGGGTATTTATTCAAAGGAATTGAAATCAAGATCTTAAAAGAGATGTCAACACTCCTATGTTCATTCAGCATTATTCACAATAGCCAAGATATGTAAACAATTTAAATGCTCATCAACAGGTGAATGGGTAAAGAAAATGTAATATATACATACGATGGAATATTATTCTGCCTTAAAAAAGAAAGAAATCTTGCTATTTGTAACAACATGGATAGACCTGAAAGACATTATTCTAAATGAAATAAGCCAGACTTGAAAAGACAAATACTGAATAATTTCATTTTTATGTGGAGTCTAAAGTAGAATGCTGGTTACTAGGGGTTGTGGGAGGGGAAAATGAGGAGGTGATAGTCAAAAGGTACAAAGTTTCGGCTATGCAAGATAAATATAGTACTGGAGAGATACTATATAATTTGGTGCCTATAGATAACGATATTGTATATTTAAAATTTGCTGAGAGGGTAGATCGTGTGTTAGTTGTTCTTTCCACGCACACACATTATCATCATCGTCATCAATTATCATAATAGGGGTTGGAGGAAACTTTAGGAGGTGATGGATATGTCTGTGGCCTTGACGGTAGCGATGGTTTCATAACTGTATACATATTCCCAAACTCATTGAGTTGAATATATTAAATATGTACAGTTTTTTAGGTATGTCAACCATACTTCAATAAAAGGCAAAAAAAAAAGTATATGCATAGATATACTTATAGAAATCTCACTTTCATTCCTTTCCTCTCTGTTCTCATTGGTAACTATTTTTGTTAGTTTCTGATTTATCTTTCTGAAGTTTTATTTTACAAACCTAAGGAAATACATATGTGCATTCTTACTTTCCCTCCTTTCTTACCCATAATGTACAGTATGAGGTGTAGATCTAATTTAACCTTTTCCAAAAAGATTATAATAAAGTAAATGGATTCCTAAGCTTCACATTTTAGATGTTAGTCAAATGGTGTTCCCTCTTACTGATGGAAATAGTAGAAGTTACATAAATTTTCTACAGTAGAATCTCTGACAACTTTTATTTGCCCTGTTACTCAAATGGAAAAAATTATTCCTGGTACACACATACACACGCGCACACACATACTACACTTCTCAATCTGCTAATGAGACTAGATTTTAGATTTTGATAACAAATATCATGTTTCTAAATGATATTAATCTCTTTGTCAAGGTCCTTACACTGTGTCTGCTTTTCCTAATAACATTAATATTATAACCTTAAGAAAACAACAGTTGTTTGCTACTCAAAATTAATTCATAGAACCCCAAAATACATAAAGCAAACATGATATAACTGAAAGGAGAAATAGATAATTCTACAGTTATAGTTGGACATTTCAACAACCCTCCCTCAGTGATTGATGAAAAAGAAAACACAGAATCAGTTGAGTGAGCTAGGCAAATCTTATTAATGGTGACTGTTTCTGTACTTAAGTTCTACTTGCTTTGACTGCTAATACTACTTTCTTGATGTCTGGCATGGAGTATGCTTTAAGTGGACTTTCAGCTTTCAATAGGTTGAGAACTTGGAAAATGAGAGTAAAAACTCTGCATAACCAGCAATCCAAGGGATGAACATCATGTTACACAGCCACTCTCACTGAGATTTGTTCCAAGAACTGTGCTGATTGAAGAACATTTCAATCAACGTCCATCAACACCATAAAAGATTCAGGAAGGCCACCCAGAGCTACTGTGTTGCAAGAACCCTCAAGGGCTTCTTGAAGAATTAGACTTGCTCCCTTCCTCAGTGTTCTGGAAATTATCCACCCAGGTCTCCAAAAACTCATCAGGAAATGAGAACCTTTGTCTTTAATCTTGCAGGAATTGACACAGCTACAAAAATGCTTGAAATTGGACTGAAAGAATGTGCCCTAATAGAAAATTTAACTCCATAATGACGAGGAAGTCCAAAGGCTCTCTAAATTACTCTGGTTCAAGTTTTTATATCTCAGGGCTATTTTAACTATGTAGAAAATATAGAAAATTCATATTGCATCTTATTTATGCTGGTGTCTGAGTCATCTGGGAAAGAACGCCTGACCCATAGTTTCTATTTGGCAATGGATCACATAGACAAATATTACAGCCATGGGTTCCCACCAGAATTGTTCACAAAGACCTAGTTACCTGAGTCCGTGAAATAATCAACACTCAAAGCAGAGTGATTCACCTGTTATACCAGCCATGAAGGGATTTGAGGAAAAGGGATAGGAATTATTCAGATTTGGTTGTGCTTCAGAAGATCAGTCCAAAGAAAACAGAAAGGATTTTGAAGATGTAAGCTGGAAATCTGGGAAAATTGACACCAAGCAAAAGGGCAAGATTCTTGCCTGACTACTTCTTAGAGACAAGTCTATTTTATCAGTTTCTGGTATGTGACTTAAACTCTGAAAACTCATTGTAGACTATTTTTGTAAATCGTTTTCTTGAGTTGTCAAGTTTTGGATGTGGTAACTTTCTTACATGCCTTTCAAAGGAGAAAGCAGCAGGCTGACACATTTCGACAGAATAAATAAATGATTTTTCTTTATCACATTTAACCAAATAATTTTAAGGTGAATATATAAACATAAAATAGAAAGAGTATGTAAAGAGATAAAACTGAGGCTGGTAAAAATTATCTGGGGATACTCAGACTTCTAAGCCATTGGACGGGCTCTTTGGGTTTCTTTCTTAGATTTTGACTTTTCTAAAAAATAGTGATGTCCACACCAATTACCACATAATAAATACCCAACCTGTGGGTAGACTAGGAGGTTTAATTTTTCTCTTAAACTTAGAGAAATAGAAGGAGATTGAAGAACTCTTTAACTGTTAGGCAGAGCCATTGTTGAGAATGGACCATTCCCCTCATCGTGATAGACTGCCATCAGTGTACTGCCTTCTTACTTTGGAGGTGTGCCAATCATCGTGTATAGAGAGCAATAATGATGACTCTATGAGATCCCTCAGCAAGGAGCCTGGGATACTGAAAGGAACTAAGAGCTTTTCATCATTGTTGAACCTAAACAACTAAGTTTGTCAGACCAATTTGTAATACTTCCTTTCACATAATAAAAGATTTAATTTTTCCTATTCTTTGGTTCTAGTGTACCCGAGTCTAGAAAATGTGAAAAAAGGAGAAAGTGAGGAGGAAAGCCAATACAGCAAATTTGTCTGAAGGCTGTACTTATACTCCATGCTCACTAGGTTTGGTGCTAAGAAAGAGTTTTCTAACAGTCAGTCTGTGTTATAAACTAGGCTGGAGCACTTCATTTTGGCCCTTGGGAGATTAACCAGCCACTTGAATGCTGATTTAGTGCTTAAAGGACTAAAGACTTTAAAAGTCATGGGGCTGTAGCTTGCAGAGTTTTGAAAATAAATCTTCCAGGCTGCAATGCCAGGCAGTGCAACAGCATATATTTAAAAGGGCCAAGGTTTGTATTCATCTTAAATCAATTTCTGTGAATTCCGAAGTAAGACAATATCTTCAAATTATAGTATATTTTCCTCCTGCAAGCTTTCGCCCCCAAAGAAACTATCTGTTGAAACATTTTTACACCTACCACTTTAATGTAAATACATATGCTTAATGTCCCGTTGGTGCAGTGGACACAAATACCACAGTATGTATGGGACAAAAAAATTGATCAACAAATGACATTAAAGGAAATATCTGTTAATGGTGTTGAAGTTAAAAGTCTCCCTTCACCTAAGAAAAATTTCTGTTCTAGTCTTTGCTGATAGTAAGGAAAACCTAGTTAAAATCTCATTTAAGGACCATCCCAACATCACAGGAGCTCAAAAGAAATACTTAACATATTAATTTGCAGAACAAAGCCATCCCAAGCCTACAAACAATCCATTAGCACATTTGGCAATGCAGGGCTTTAACAACCAGTTATTCCTACAAACTCAGGAAGCCAGGGCCTTACTGCAGCCTTCCCCCATCCTCACCCCACCCCCAACCCCTTTGCACCTGGACCCGGGTTTTGTGTGTGTTATGAAGAGGGTTATTTTGCCATGGACAGAGGAGGACTTTCATGACTTCAAACATGGACATTAGATCAAGTTTTTATCTTCTCCCATAATCCTGTCTTTGATGTTACCAGACCGAAGCCTCTCAGAATAGAAAGGAGGAGATGTGAAAAGAGGCCTAGTTAATTTATATGTTTAAGTGCTGCTGCCCTAATTCACCCGGGTTGCATTTTCATTGTCTTCTGCTTTGCATCCTAAAGGCAGGCTTACACCAGGCAATTATGAATGGCCCCTCTGAACAAATAATTGAAATTCACAAGTTGTGGGGTATGGTTAAACAATGTCTGGGTTGGAGGTGTGAGGTCATACATATTCCCTTGGGCATTATTAAAGTTACAGGCACTCTCCTCACAGGATGAGTATTTGTCTTATATTAGCTTTAATGGCAACTAATCAGGTAAGCTCCATAGACTGGAAAATCTTGGGGAGTAATTCTTTACAAAGCAATCAAGGATCTAGTGCTCCTTTGGTCTGTAAAAACAAATTATCCAGGAAACATGGGGTTTCTACATGCTCACAAATTTCAGAATAGGAGTGACAATAAAATGGATTTAATTTCTGGGAAAAAAAATCTTGTGAAAGTAAGAAGAAATGGTGACTTATGGAAATTTTAAGAGCTTCTTTAAATTTTATCAAATTTATTGGGATGACATTGGTTCATAAGATTACATAAATTTCAAGTGTACAGTTCTATAATATATCATCTGTATATTATATTGTTTGTTCACCACCCAAAGTCAAATCGCCTGTTACCGTTTATTTGACCCTTTGAACTCTCTTCTACCACCCTGCTCCCTTCTCCCTCTGGTAACAAGTATACTGATGTCTGTGTCTATGAATTATTTGGTTGTTTGTTTTGTTTGTTCATCTGTTGCTTTCTGTTTTATATCTCACATATGAGTGAAATCATATGATCTTGTTTTTTTTTTCTGACTAATTTTGCTTAGCATGATATTCTCAAGATCTATCTACGTCGTCACAAGTGGCAGTAGGAAATTCTAAGAGTATCTTTTTTTCTTCAGGCTAGTGTCACCTACAAGGGATATTTGGGGGTGAATGTTCGAAGATGAGAATATTTGTACATGTGCATTCAAACTCACATATCCTTAGCTGACTAATTACAAATTAATTACTCCAAACCAAATTCTGCCCTCTGCTGTGTATATCCAAATTGCTTAATATAATGGCATGTTCTGAGGAAAAGGTTGATGCTGGCTTATAAAATATAACAGTATCTTGCATTATCATTAGTATTTGTTCTAAAGTGGAATTTACCATAAGGCAGCACAAGCATCATTCTTAGAATGGGCCCTGTTCAGTAAACTTTTAAAAGAATCTCTTAATAAAGTAAGGAGACTCTCATTTCTGAGACTGACCTCCTGCTCAGGGCTCTAGATTAATGGCACTACCACATTCTAGTGAAAAAAAATTAATGTATGTCAGCAGGACACCGTAATAAAAAAATGATCAAGAGTGTTGCCATTCCAATTTTTTAGTATTTGTGGGCTACTGTGCAGAATTAAAAAACACACAATTGGAAAGTACGTAATAATAGCATCTACTGATGAAAATGGTGAGTCACATTTCCTGGAGGACTCCAAACTCCAACTACACCTGTGTGAAAGACTTCCACTTTTTATTTTTTTAATCAAGTATAAGGAGATTTGTTGTATTCTCCCAACAAAATTTCCTAGAGTTAAATTTTAGAGCAACAAAAGAGGCCATCCTGTCCCCTCTCTCCAGAGCCTTAATTAATAGTGTGATTTTCTCGTACCAAATTCTGTTTCCTCTTCTTTCTTACAGAAAACTTTCGAATTGCCAAGGATATCTGAGAATTAAAACCTGGGAATTGGACTTACAGGAATTTATAGCCTTATATACAGATGTATGCTTACAGGTAAGCAAAAGTCAACACATGCAGAGACGGATGTTCATTGCAGCCTTGTTTGTAATCATAAATTGGAAATAATGTAGATGACCTTATTAGGGACTGGTTAAATAAATGCAGTACTTCTATGGAATGGATTTGGCCATTAAAAAGAGTGAGTTAGATTCACAGACTTTAAAGCCCTAAACACTGAAAATATGGTGGTCCTCCAATATGTAAATTTCAATTTAAAGTCAACTTAAACCACAAAACTCAAAACTCCCTGAAAGCTGAAATTAAGATAGCTTTATTTTAGACTTTTAGATTCTAAAAATATTTTGCAAACACTTTGTATAAACTTATCAAAATGTCCCCTTCTTCCTCCTCATTCTCTTCCATCTTCTTCTCTCTCTCTCCCTCTCTCCCTTCCTTCCCCCGCCCTCCCCTTCTTTCTGCTCCTGCTTTACCAGTGCCCCAAGTAGGTGCCTATCAAGGAATGCAACACTTGATATATCTATAGATATTTGTAAAACTGATGTGTGATATATATTGTTACATTTAAAAGATGTAGAATATCAGGTAGAGTGTGATAGTATTTATCAAAAAAATCATTGTAAATGCCTAGAAACATTTATAGAGGTACGTAGAAGCAATAGGTAACAGTGGTTAACGCTAAGAAGTAGGACAGGCCTGGGGAGAG
>NW_006441071.1:22671006-22693866 GCF_000325575.1 Pteropus alecto
TAAAATATGTTTTATCATAAGAATGTATTTCTTTAATAATTCAAAGAAAAATTAAAAGGTTAGGCAATTGGGTGAGGGGAAGCTAATTGGTAGTATAAAATTAAGAAAACACCATTGTGTGGATACAGCTACGTAGATGAAACCCCTAGACTTGGGGACTTTTAATCAACTAATACTCAACCCACCTGAGTATGAATAAAAATCATGAAGTGAATTCTTCCAATTCCGGCAGACAGAACCCATTTACTCTGAAACAAAAGACAGTTTCCATTCCTAATGACATCTGAATTTGGTTCTATGAGACAAAAACTGTTATGATCCTCAATTTTTCTGGTTTAGTAGAACAAACTAATATTGGAAAAACAAAAAAGAGCAGAACCAAACAGTGGCTAAGAGCTGGGCTATGTCAGAGATTTGAATCTTGCCCTCAGTACTTACTAACTTTGTGACCTTGGGCAAGTTACTTAATCTCTCAGTTCTTTGGAGCCCTCCTCTGTATGATGGAATTAAGAGTTCCCATTTCAAAGGGTTGTTGGGAGCATTAAATAAGACTATATAAGATGATTAACACAGTGCTTTGCACATAATAAGCACTTAAAATTACTGGTTATTAATAAAGATTTTTGATCTTTAATACTTGCTAGGAGTGATGCTCTCAAACACAGAATCTGATTTACCCCTTAGAGCAATTAGACAAGTGATTCAGAAACCTGGATTACAGTCCATAGGACTAGCCATGGGGCCATTATAATGCATATTTTATTCTTTGGTTTCCCACAGATTCTAAATGTGTTCATTAAACAAGATGACTCAGGATCCAGGACCCCCAAGATCCTTTCCTCCTGTAGAAATTTCAGATGAACAGGCTAAGCACAGAGGATTACTCTCAGGGGAAGGTGGACTAGCCATAATGCCATGAGACCTTATAGTTGGCATTCTTTATTTTGGTGATTTACCAAGATTCAGACTCAGAAACTTGGTCAATGTTTTTTGTTGAGAGGAATTCACTTTATTCAAGCTTTAAAGGCTGATGTATAAAACCAAATCATGGGAAATGTAACGGTGATGTAGACAAGGTGACTCATGTTGCATGACCAGTGTAGGCTCCGTGTGGGTGATCTATATGGGAAGCCAAATTAGAGCCCAAAGGTTGTTTGGTAGATGTGAACTCAGAGCTGGGGGAGTTAGATGTTGTGCATTTTTACAGATCTCTTCCAGAGATCTGTCCTTGCTGCAACAACTGAGAAAACACCAACAGATTCTCTCTAGGATGGAATTTAGGTGGGCTCCTTTTCTTTAGCTGATGTAATTGTCAACCCTCTCAGGACTGACACATTCTTACCTTCGGTAAAGTCTGAGTAAGCGCGAGTCTCTTTAGGGGAACTTTCCCTCACTCTGAGTGTATGTATTGCATGCCTTGAGTTGGCTCTGATTCCTGACAACCCAATAAATGAGTGACATCCGCAATGTCATCCTGAATAGCCCTGCTAAGCTCCTGCAGACTCAGGTTTATGGCTTCTTCTTCTTCTCCTTCTCCTTCTCCTTCTTCTTTTAATTAACTAATTATTATTTTTTATGGTGCTGTGGCTTCTTTTAAGGAGTCAGTCCATCTCATATTTGGTCTTTCTCTTTTCCTCTTTTCTGCCTATTTTTCCCAGCGTTACTGTCTTTTCCCAAGAACCCTATGGACAGCTTCATTTTGTCATTTTTGCCTTTAGTAATGTTTCAGGCTTAATTCGCTCTAGCACACATTTGTTCCTATTTCTGAAGTTCGGGGTACTTATAGAACTCTCCTTCTATATTTCAAATGAATAATTTTTTTTCCATCAGCATTCTTTACTGTCCAACTTTACATGTATATATAGTGACTGGGAACACCAGGGTGTAGATAATCTTAGCCTTGGTCTCTAATGACACATTTTGCTCTTGATCTTTGAGTACTCATCATATAAACTGTTTCATTGCTTAGTCCTTTTTGCATTTTTTTTTTTTTTTTTGCACATGTAAAGCTGTGCTTCTCAAACTGTTGTGAAGAACCAGGCTTCCTCCCTAATCCACTTTGGCTTGACATTTTTGTTAAATACAATAAAAATGTTGCAATTATGTCACTCTCCTATAAAAAGTTTATAAACCTACTTTCACTTTCTGTGCTTATCTTTCACTGACTGGTAACAGTTGGAGGACCACTGCCAGACCGTGAACCCAACTTTCAGGAGCATCCCAAAATACCTACTTGGTTGAATTTTAAACTTAAAAAAAAAAAAAAACCCACTCATGGTTCTTCTTATTTTCTAAACATATTCTATTGTTCCATTCCCCTTTCTCTTTAAAGCAGGAGGTTCCTTTATTGCCTTAATCTTCACTTCTGGAAATCCTGGCAGGTTTTTGAGTGCCAGCCCAAGTGATAACTCAGCTAAACAGTAATGTCTCCTCCTCAGATCAAAGCAGCACTTTGTATTTCCCATACTATACAAAATAGAGTCTTCATTTAGGTTTCCCCAGAAACAGGCTCTGAATCAAGGATTCAAGTAAAATGAGCTTATGTGGGAAGTGATCTCAGGAAACACTGATAGAAGAGCAGGGAAGAAAAAGGAAAGAAAGCAGCCAATTAAGTGTTCATTATTTACTAAGTTACCACTGTGGCCATTGGGAGCTTAGTCAGGTTGGGTAACTTGGGAAGCCAGTGTAAAACCTAAAAGTTATCCTACTAGAGGGGCAACAGATCTGGAGTATTTATATACCAACTCATACCAATCATTGGTTGAAGGCTGCTAGGTGTAGAGGTGATGTAATTCACCAGTACAGTTGGTTTGCCAAAGTAGAGTACTCTCAGGCAAAGAAACACAAGTGCTGGCAGATGGAGGTTGGGACTCTCTGCGAAGATATGGGCAGGACAGCCACAGCAAATGCTACTCATGTGTCTTATGGCTATTAGAGTGTACAAATTGCTTGAGGGTATGGTAATGAATTGTCCAATTGTATATAAGGCATTTGATGAATATATGTTTCTAGAGAATATAAATTCAAACAAGGTTCACATTTGTGATTTTTTTTACTAGATATCAAGTAAGTGACAAATACCAGTCTTCATATTCAGAATGTGTTAGCAAACATATTAATAAGCTTTCTGAAGCACTGAGACCTTTCAGGTGCAGGTGGAATGCCACTCTTCTAGCTAACGTAGTGCTTCTCAAACTGTAGTGTGGATATAGATTCACTACATTTGGAGCAGGGCTCATGAGTCACCTTTTTTGTCCATCTCCCTGGTGATGCTGAAGCTGCTGGTCCTCTGACCATAATTCAGGTAGCAAAGGCACAGACAATAGAATTAACTGTGTGATCCATTAGATTATTGGCCCAGTGAATGTCTGTTGTACAACATCCTAAAAGGCTTCAACTCCACTCCCACTGCTATGTTGGTGCCAGTTCATACCAGCTCCCAAGAGCCAGTTAATTTTCAGGATCTAGCAACCCAATTGTTAACACTATTGGTTGCTTGAAATTAGGCAGGGAAGAAATATATACACCATATTGGCAGATGCTACAAATCAGGGTTTGTGTTTTGCAGAGAGCTGGTTTATCAGCACACCCCTACTTATTGCTCTCAACACAGAATAATATCATGCCTTCTCAGGCATTCACCCAGAAGACTATTTAGATCCTCTGGTCCTGAGTGGAATGTGGGGTGGTATAGTGCTAGTATTAGAGGGAATTTTGAAAAATTTTCCAAATATTTTTGCCTTTGCAAAATAAAACATAACAAAGCATTTCAATTAGTCTCCTTATATTTCTTTTAAAATAAAAAAGGTACACTAAAAGTAAGAACAATCAAGTAAAGTCAAGGGGAATATTAATAATAATTAACATTTATTGTGTTATATGTGAAAGTCACTATTCTATGTTCTTTATAAGAATTAGCTAATTTAATCTCCACAACTACCTATGGTCTAGGAATTCTACTTACTGTCATTTTGCTGATGACAAAACTGAGGCATATGGAGGATTTACGGCTGATAACCAACATAGTTAGGTTTCAAACCCAAGTCTTCTTAACCTCAGTAAATAGTCTTCATGAAATAATCTTTACAAAATTCTTTAAGGACCAAAAATTTTGTCTGGGGCAAGAAAGATTCAGTCATAACTGTTTGTTTGCTTATTTGTTTTTTTGTTTGTTTTAAAGAAATTCACTTTGACCTATGAGTGAATAATACAAAACTAAAGGGAATTTGTAAGAGACTTGACAGCCGCTCTCTTGAAGTAATCAGATCTGTGCTGACTGAGGTAGGAAGAGGCTTCTCCATTCCTCCAGGCAAAGATGATCTGCAAACAGGTTCTAGATTGTCCCCTCCATCTCTCCACTTCATATTTTTCCAGTAGCCAAAAGATATGTCGCGGTTTAAATTTAGAATGTTGTCAAACGTCTAACCCCTCATGCTAGTAATCTGCCAGTGGAGAGGAGTAGTATGCTGCTGGTCCATTGTACTCATCTGGCTAGGAAAGTAATGTATGGGGATTAGTCATCCAATAAACATTTGTTAAAATCCCAAAGTGTAGGAATTCTCAAAAAATGTCTGATGTAAGTATAAGTATATATAAATTTAGAGTATAATCCTTCTCATATGCAACTATACAAAGAATTCCATTCAGTGAAATACCATTAATTTGACAGTGACCAGCACAGAGTACAAATTTGTCCTGTTGAATATAATGGTCAAAATTCCTAGCCTTTTTTCTTTAAAAATATAGCATAATAAAAATATCTTCATGGATAAATAAGTGACTTTAGGCTAACATATTATAAAATGAATTAGAAAATATTGTGATTGCATTACTTTCATTTTAAGATCAAAGGGCTTTTCCCTTTGGAAATAATTGATATTTGATTTTACATATAGCCACAAAATTGGAACAAAAAGTAGTATTATTACAATAAAATAGTATTTGAACATTACGAAATAAAGAGATTTTGCAGTTATCTGATTGCATTAAATTGTCAGTTGAACTAGAAATTCAGGCTGAAAATCTCTCACTTCAAAACAAAGTTTAACCGAGTTCAAGTTGGTGTTTGTAAATAAGCCTTTTTCATTTTAAAAATTATTAAACAGAATTGACCATCTCTGTAACTCTTCAGCTACAAAATGCAAATAAATGGTCCTCTAGGTATTCTTTGTGTATTGTTACAAAACCTACATCCTTTTCACCTCTTTTATAGTCCCTTTTATGGCTATTAATTTTTAATTCTGGAGACATCGTTACTGTGTTTCTGGTTCTCTGGTGGGAGATAAATGTGATTTAGATCCTGTTTTATGTATGTTTGGGTTGATGGTTCTGATTGTATCTATTCCCCAAGAGAAAAATTGTTGGTTTCCACAACCCCTTCCTAGCTGGTCATAAAGCAAATATTAAATAATGGCAGTAAGCTATGAACCTCATATAGTATTCCAATTTTCAATTAAATGATTGCTGATAAAATATGGCTGGCAGAAAAACAGATTGCATAGAGAATTCATATGACATACTCAGTGTATAGACCATACATATTGCTTAGGCCCTTGAGACCTATTCATGCATGTACAGAATGTGACTTCTATTCCTTGAACCACAGTTTTGTAACTTATAGCCCTCTGGTTTGTTGATGTGAGCACAGAGCTATCCAAGTTGTGTTCTCTTCAAACTGAATTTAGATTCCCAAACAAAACTAGTTTTAACAATTAAAATAAGTATAAATTGATTACACATAATAGTTTATGTAACCCCCAATTGCTTGTGAACTTTGCGGAATAAATAGCTTTTAGAACCTGTAGCATTTCCATTATTTTTAGCAAAGAATCTGCAGAAGAGAGCTGGAAGAGTTTAATAGTGCAAGTCTTTATGATATCCTAGAGCTCATCTAAATGTACTCTATCTTATATATAATTATCTTATACTGATAATTTTGTTTATAGATGTATAATCTACTCAGGCTGCTGTTGTCAGTCTTCCATAGATACAGGGCATCAGCTAAAGTGAATAGGATCTGTCTTAAAATGATGCAAGGAAAGATGTTTAAGTAGATATTAAGATCAAATTATGTGTGTGCACATGCATAACTTGCCACGTGTCACATCCTCGCTCCCCCACACACATATTAAGTCAAATAAAGATAATTTATTTTTCATTTATCTTTAAAAAATCTTTTTAGGGAAATATTGGCTATGTCTCTCACTCTTCTCAAATCCTCACACTTTATTCCTCCTCCTAAAATTATGTTAATTTTTCCTTTGTGGCAGCAAAAATATTCATGAGCATTAATACATATTTAAGAAGTAAGCCAAAGCTAAGTGGTACCATTTAACTAGGGATCTTTCTAAAGATTGCTATAATGCTGAGTACTCATTTAGCTGATCCCAAGTATGCACTCAGTCTGTACCTATATAACATTAACCAAATGATGAACATTCATGAGAGGCAGAGTCCTTTCAGATAGATTCAAATAAATGATTTACAAAGGATCATCAAAAATCGATCTGTTCAGAGCTATGAACATTAAATGAATGTGGGATTCAATTATGAAAAGGAAAAAATTTGTTTTGACTAACAATGTATCATCTTTTACAAAGGGAGGATAAAAGGAAGGGACGGATGGAGGGAGGCGGGAAGGGGAGAGAGAAGGAAAAAGAGAGTACTTTCAAATTTTTTATGATAAGGTGAAAGAGCTAGATTGGGGTTGAGGGGTGTCTAAAAATTGGTCCTGGCAATTTATTCCATTTACTAGCAGTGTCAGCCTGGGAGCATCAGTTCACTTTTCTGAACATCAGTTTATTCCACTGAAAACAGGAATACCTATCTTGCAGGAAATGGAATGGTTTACATATAAGAAGAGCTTTGGAAACCATATACTCATGTAGGTCAATTCAGTGTGTTAATTCAACTTCTGTTTCTTGTACATCCCCTTGGTGAGGAGTGAAAAGCTTTGTTTGTTTGTTTTTTTACTTTAGTTGAATTCTATTTGTGATATGGTAGTCTTAAATCATGCCTTAAAGAGATGGTGGTTTTAGACATTAGTCAGATCTTCTACAGACTAGCGTTTTTTGAACTTCACTATCAGTACAAATCACTGGAGACCTTGTTAAAATGCTGGTCTGGGGTGAGACCTGAGATTCTGCTTGTCTAACCAGCTCCCAGGTAACCCCACTTGATTCTTGATACCATTAGAAGCTGCTTCAACACTTCCACACACTGAGCACACATTATTTATTGGATCAGAGCACAGAGTTGTAAGTGCTGCTGCTGATGTCATTTGGGTTTTTCCGTGGTAATAAATATATCCTCTGGGAATGATTACAGGCAACAAAGAGAGCTGTAAACTGAATGACAGGGTGAGGCTAGTTGCGGGGAGAGTGATCTGTGGAAGAATCTGCTGCTTCTCCTACTCTTGGCTGTCACTCATGATGAATGGCTCTATGCAGAAAGATTGGACTCAAGTGCAGTGGTGACTTGCAATCAAACTCCCTATACATCCTTTGCCATGCCCTTCATTAGCATATTGTCCTCAATATGTATCATAATTATGGTCCATAATACATCCCATATCAAGTTGGAAACAAACCTTTATTTTGATAGCTTGTTACAAATGTGAGTTATTCTCTCTTATTAGGGAATTTAATTTTATATCTTAAAGCATAAGTTTTGGCTTCAGAACATTAAGATGAAGCAATATAAGAAATATGGATGCCAAATTAGAATAAAAAGTACAAATACCAGCCTGTTTTCACTGAAGTCATTTATATACCATAGTCTCCATAATTTTATCAATTCACTCATCCAACAAATATTTATTGAGTCCCTACAACATACCAGATGTTGTTCTGGGATCTAGAATAAAGCAGTGAACAAAACAAACTCCCTGCCCTGATACAGTTTACAGTTTGTATAAACAAATAAATATAGAATATGTCAGGTAGAGAAAAATGGTATTGAGGGAGGGTAAAAAAGATAAAACAGAGTAAGGAAGAAAGGAAAGTAGATAGGAGTTCTATATTATATAGAGGGCTGAGAGTGGTAGTGGTAGGGGACAGAGAAGACCTAAAGGAAGTGACAACAAGATACATGGATATATAGCTAAAGAGATAACCAGGCAGAGAGAAAGTGAGGAATCAAGAATTCCAAGATTTTTGCCCTGAGCAACTTTAAGAATCAGGTTGCCATTTTAATGAAGACCTTATGTGAGCAAAAAGAACCAAGTATTAAAATATTCTGGTCACCATTCTTCTAAATTCAATGTTAAATTCAATTTTAAACTGATGGGGAAAAGAGGAGAAAAAGAAAATGGGCATTGCTGTAGACAAAAATCTGATAAGCAAGACTTTTAAAAATATGCCAATGATTTTTTACAACTGGAAAATAAGATTTCATATAAACTGGTTTTTTACATAACTCATGATTATTTTTTAGACACAAAGGCTTTTTTAAAAAGTTTATCTAATTTGCATACACATATTCCTATAATCTATAACATATATTTAAAACAAACTAGCACTATGTATTTATTTTACAAAATCTCTTAATGAGTAGTAGTACATCAATACATCAAATCAATACATCAAAAAGTCAAAAAGAAAGATCATATCTATAGATTTAGGAAAAGCTTCTGCTATAATTCAACACTAGGGAACTTCTGCTTATGCGAATATGGAGTAAACATACTTTTCCCTGTTTCTCCTATTAAGTACAACTAAAAACCCTGGACATTATGTATTAAACAAATGTAAGAAGACTCTAAAAGGTAGAAAGAAGAAAGCAGAATGGCTAGGGATTTGGGGTCTCACAGAATGACATAGTGGTGAATTCTGTGTGTGTGTATGTGTGTATGTGTGTGTGTGTGTATCTCATAATTCCCAGACTTAAAGCTGAACATGGTAAACCAGAAACACCAATGGACACAGATGAAAAAAAAAATATCAACGAAGCCTGTTCTTTCAACCCAAAAGAACAGGTAAAAGGCAGTCTTGAAAGACAAAAACTTTTAGTCAATAACCACTCTACTTCAGCCAGGTACCACAGAGAGGACTGTGACCCAATCCTATCCCCACCAGCAAAGACTTGAGTGGGAAGCCTAAATGTTAACACTTGTGAGGCTGTAACAGGCACCTTGGTACCCTGCCATGGTGGTATCAGAGAAGGCAAAATAAAGAGCTAGCACTTTCATCTCCACTGCTGTCAACAAGGCCTATCTCAGTGGGGAGCCTGGACTTCTACCCCACACCTGGCAGTACAGAAGAGCTTCTTCTCTCCCCAGTGGGGTGATGTCAGAGGACATTAGTAAAGAGCAGGGACTTTCACCATTGTGCAGCAATAATGAGGCCACCCCCACAGTGGTTGTAGTGGAAACTACATAAGGAACTGGAACTCACATCCCCACCCCCCGCCCCAGCAGTAACAAGGAATCTTTCCAACTCAGGTATCAGCTGAGGCTGAATGGAACTGGACTTCTACCTTTACCTGACTAATGAGACAGTGTACCTCTCCACTCTGATGGAGTAATATCAAAGAAAGCCAGCTAAAACAGCAGGTGTAAATAAGATCCAGAGTCTATTAATGTAATATGAAAATGGTCAGGTTTCAACTAAATGTCACTCATATTACCAAGAACCAAGAAGACCTCAAACTGTATGAAAAGACAATCCGTAGATACCAACAGAGATAGAATTACCTGACAAACATTTTAAAGCAGCTGTGATAAAAAAAAAAAAATGCTTCAACAAGCAATTGATAAGCATGCTTGAAAGAAATGAAAGAGAGAAAGCTTCAGCAAAGAAATAGAAGATGTAAGGAAGAACCAGGTGGAAATTTTAGAAATGAAAATACAATAACTGAAATAAAAAGCCAAGTGAATGGGCTCAGTGGCAGAATAGAGGGGACAAGAGGAAAAAATCAGCGAACTAAAAGAAAGAAAAATAGACATTATGCCAACGAATAGAGAGAAATTAGACCAGGGTTGGGGGTGAGGTTAGAAGAGCCCCAGAGACCTGTGGGACTAAAACAAAAGATCTAACATCATGTCATTAGAGTACTGGAAGAAGAGTAGGAAAGAGGGAGGAGCTGAAAAACTATTCGAAGAAATAATAGCTGAAAACTTCACAAATTTGGTGAAGGACATAAATCTTCAGATTCAAGAATTTAAGTGAGGGCCAAACAGAATAAACCCAAAGAAAATCACCCCAAGACATATCATAATTAAACTTTTGAAAACTAAAAACCAAAAAAAAAAAAAAAAATCTTAAAAGCAGCCAGAGAAAAATAATACATGCCTACCAGGGAAAAACAATTAGAATTATAGCATATTTCTCATCAGAAACCAGGGAGGCCAGAAGAAAGTGTTATAATATTTTCCAATGCTAAAAGAAAAGAACTATCAATCCAGAAACCTATACTCAAAAGAAATTCTGTAAACAAAGAAAAAAAAAAAGATCAGAGAAGGAATCTTGGAACATCAGTAAGTAAAAAAGAAAAATAGAGGCTTAGAAAGAGTAAGCAACTTGTAAGGAATAAAGCTAGGTTTTTAATCCAGGCAGGGTGACCCCAGAGAATCTTTTTAACTATTTTTTTAACACAGTGTTTAGTTATTATAAAAGGATTCTGCAACTAGCCATTAAAAAAAAAAAAAAGAATGAACAAGAAATTTGTTTATTGATATGGATATTCCTAGCTATATTATGTCCTAGATACACTAAGTGAAAAAAACAAGGAGTTAAAAAATATATTTATTTTACTACATTTTGTGTACAACTGAAAAGGCAATATATTTTCCAGGTTTTATGAAAAGCAAGAAAAAATATAAAACCTACAGGTAATAAGCGAGAATGGAATGGAATAAATAGGGATAGAATAAAGCGTTCTTGGTATTATCTTTATTGAATTTTGACCCATGTAAAAGGTTTACATATTATTTTTAAATCAAATTTGATTGCAAAAGGTGAAAAAAAGAAGTCACTACCATTGAAAACAGAGTTTGACTGTAAATATAGTTGATAACCAAACAGAAGAAAGAATTAATTCAAGCAACTTTTATACATGGAATTCTGGCTGAAAATTTTTAGTAAAATATGTTCTAAGGACAAAAATAATTGCAAAGAATTCTTGCATTTGATTCCATTGTTATTAGTTGTATTGGCAGAATAATTCTGAAACTTTTGTGTATATATAAGATAGAGCAAATGAGTAATATTTTGGGAAACCAGATTGAATTGGCAGTATCAATATCAATCGAGTTCTGGTAGCTAGCAATAAGCACACCAAGAACCTAGAACTTGGCTTCTAAATACCATTCTCACCAAAGAGAACCAGAGCTCTTTGGGAAATAGTCGATTACTGATGTGGGTGAACCCAGAACATCCTATACCAAAAAGGAAGGAAGTGCACCAACAGTTAAAGACACAAGCAAAAAGAATACCGGAGCCACTGGTCGAATGTGGAGTGATTTGAGTATCAAAATCATTAATTTTAAAAAGAAGCTTTTATATGATCCAGCAATACTCATTTTAGATATATAAAACTTTTGGGTATATATCCGAAGGAAAAAAATTACCTTGAAGATATATCTGTACTCCCATCTTCATTGCAGCATTATTCACAATAGTCAAGATATGGAAACAACCTGAGTGTCCATCAATGGATGAATGGATAAAGAAGATGTGATATATATATATGTAATGTAATATTACCTAGCCTTAACAAAGAAGGAAATCCTGTCATTTTGCAAGAAGATGGATAAAATTGGAGGGCATTATGCTAAATGGAATAAGCCACATAAAGAGAAAAACAAATACTGCATGGTATCACTTATATGTGGAATATAAAAAATTTAAAAATTTATAAGTCAAACTCAGAAACAGTAGAAAAGTGGTTGCCAGGGGCTGGGGGTTGGGGGAAATAGGGAGAGGCTGGTAAAATGGTACAAACTTTGTTTTAAGATGAACAAATTCTGAGGTTCTAAAGTATGACATGGTGACTACAGTTGATAACACTGGATTATATCATAATTTGCTAAGAGAGTGGAACTTAAATGTTCACACACACACAAACCCAAAAGGTAAATATGTGAGGTGATGAATGTGTTAATTAAATCAATGTGAGGAATCCTTTTACAATGTATATATATTTCGGATCATCACATTGTACACTTTAAATATCTTACATTTTATTTGTTAATAGTACCTCTAAAAAAAGCTAAAAAGAAGTAGAAAAAGAATCTTGTAGTCTATTACAATAAGCAAAAAGGAGAGGTAGGAGGTAAAGAACTTCTTTAGAGAAGAATGCCAACTAGCAAATGTAGGAAGAAAGACAGAATTAACAAACTAACAAACCAGCATTATGCAACCACCTACATAATAATTGAGTCAAGCAAGGATGATGAATGAATGCTAAAAACAATTTGGTGAAAGATTGCTAGGGAACAGGATATCCACACAGTCTCAAAGTATCACCCTACATACAGAATTCTTATTAAATATATATATATAATCTTCACAATGTAGAAATCTCATGATATCACTTTAATCAAATGATCAAACAGCATTATCGATGATAGGGCAAACTGGCATTATGTGTCTCCTTGTATGATATAATGGAAAGTACATATCACCCCATGTTATACTCTTATCAAAAATGTTTAACCCTAAGATAATCATAAGGAATTGATTTCACAAATCCAGACAGTGGGACATTCTGACAAGTGCTGTGGACCCCTCAAAAATATCAATAACATGAAAGACAAAAAAGGCAGGGGATTGTTTTAATAGATTAAAATAAGACCAACAAAACATAACAATGAAATACTATTGGATACTGAATTCTTTAAAGCTATATAGTTCACACTATATATTAGGTAATGTTATTGTATTAATAGTGCTATAGTAATTATGAAGGGTAATTCATGTGGAAATATTTAGAGATGAAGTGTCATGGTATTTGCAAGTTACCTTCCACTGATTGAAGGAAAGAGAGAGAGCTCACATGCAAATGTGGCAAAATGTTAACAGTTGATGAATTTGAGTGAAGGATATAGACACGTCCTGATTATCTGTTCCTGTATACCAAAACTTAGTGCCTAAAAAAATAGCCATTGTATTATGTTTCACCATTTTGTGAGTGAGGAATTTGGGAAAGATTTGGATGGATGATTGTTCTGCTCTATGTGGCATTATCTGAAGTCACTCTGGCTTTCAGCTGGGACATTATAGAGAATCCAAATCTTGCCTGTTTCCTTAGTGAGGATGGGTGAAAAGCTGGATTTAGCTGAAATCTTCTCATTTTCTCTCTCCATGTAGTTTCAAGGTCTCTCTACCAGGGTAGTTTAATTTACATGGTAGCTCAAGACTTCAAGAAATCATGCCAGAAATAGCCAGTCTTCTGAAAGCAAGGTCTGGAACTGGTACAGGATATTTTCTCTCATTTCTTTCATTCCTCAAAGAAGTTACAATACCTCAGATTCAAAGGAAATGGGAGAAAAAGAACCATGTCTCAGTGGGGAGACTGTCAAGTAGTTTGTGCCCATTTTGTCTTCCACAATAGGTTTCTGTAGTTTTGTATATTGTGAAAATCAAAACTTGGGATGGGTAGGGAAAACTTTAATAAATATATTTTGCATATTTTTGCAAGTATGCCCATACTCTAAACTAAAAATAGAATTACTTTTTATTTTTGATAGATATTTCCAAGTTGCTTTCTAAAAAGAATGTACCCAAATATTTGCCTAGCAAAATTGTGTAAGAGTAACTATATTCTCCATACGTTGTGGTAATTTTAAAAATATTTACAATGTGACAAAAGATGGAGTCTAATTCTCCCATTAAATGTGAGCCAGACTTAGTGATTTGTTTCTAAAGAATACTGTAGCACAAGTGTGGTGATATTCAATGCTAAGTCTTAAAAGGAAATTTAGCTTCCACCAGATCTCTCCCCTTAGGACATGCACTCTGGGAGCCTTGAACTGACATACAAGAACCATGGCTAAAAGGGTGAACGACTTTTTAGACAGACAACCCAGGACACAGATATCCCAGCTTAAAAAATAATCATAATAATAACATAATATATAGTAAATAAGTATACTCAAGCATGTTATTACTTTAACAAAAATGTGAAAAATGGGTATTTATTTGAAATTATACATTCTGTATTATTGATTTTTATGTTAAAGAAATGCTATTATTTGAACAAAACAATAATAAACCTAGTTAACAGTGGCAATTAGAAATGATTAATAGTAGGATTAAATAAGTAATATGTGCGAGAAAATATAACAGGATTTTATGATATTTCTGTCTTTTGTTGCAGCAGTTTCTTGGGACATTTTTAAAAACACTATTGGATTTTTTTAAATTTCCAGGTTATATTATTGTACACTTAAGATATATAAATATAAGAACTTTTCAAAGGAGAACATAAATGCTATAGGAATAATAAAGCAGATGCTATCTTTAGTAATAAAAAAAGATTAGATTGTTTTTTCTGTCCCATAATGCAATAGCATATTTTTACTCTTTCTATTTCCTTTTTCAATAATACTTTTCTGACATACTTGCAGCTTGTATGATGTCCTTTTTTCCTTTATGTGGTGGTAAAACTGAATGCAATCAAGAGCATGATACACTTTGAGTTGCATTACACTGATGCCTGATATCAGTTGAATATGATGTCAGTCAAGCTAAATATTCTCTCAACAAAGGCATTTGAGCATGGAATACTTAGGATTTTACTTATAGCAGGATCAAGACTTGCAGCTTCTAATAATGCCCAGCTGCAAGCTTGTTCTGGGGACCAGCTCATTGTCAGTCAGCTCATTATTTTGCATCTATAACTTCATCATTATAGACTATCCACATCTAAATCATTTTAAATGTTCTGAAGCACATTAAATGTCATCATTAATTAAGCCCCCTTTTGTCAAGGCAAATGGTTTTAAAATACAGAGATAATTTGAACTTGTGAAGTCAAAAGTAGATATCGAATAAGTTACAGCTTTAGTAAAAAAATTGAAAACATGGCAACTTTTAACTTACTGCCTTTTTCTGGTGACAGGTTTTTTTCAGTTCTGAAGCAGTCTTTTTCAAAAAAAAGAATCATTTTTTTTCACTGTACAAGTTTTTGTTGTAACCTACACATAATATCAAACAATCTGGTGATCAATCAGTTCATCCTTTATGAGGCTTCTTATAATAGGACCTCTTCAGAGATCATTAAACCAGTTTTTGGAAGGGCTTGGCTGGATGCTCTATGTGGTGTTACCTTGAGTCACTAAATGGCAGCTAGATTTCTGTTTTACAGTAATTCTTTGTTCAATGTTCATTCTCAGTGTATTACCATACTAGCTAAGGACATTCTGCTTGTTTCATACTTCAAAAATCTGATTTTATGGCAGGCCAAAAATTTAACATCTTTTCTGTGTCCAGCATCAATGATAGCCATCTTGTCAGTATGTGTCTCAGAAGGCATGCTTTTTCCACTTCTATAAATTAAAAAGTCTCATTAAGTGAGAAAAAAGGAAAAGTGACTAGAAGCTTTCATTGTGAAAGCTTTAATATCACAGGTAAGCAAATGACATCTCTTTTGAGCAGTGTTGTGTCAAGGTGTGCAGGACAGTTAGCAAGTAAGATCTGTTCACTTTCCTTGATCAGAAGTTTATATATTGGATGGAATTAACCAAAACACACATTTACACTGACAGCCAAATACGCAGACAGATGAGTAAAGTCTAGTTTGTATTTAGACAAGATGTAAGTTATCTTTTACTTAATGTTCTCTGTAGTTTTATTAAAATCTTCAAAGCAAAGTACCTTAGAAATAGGAGGAACATATTTTTGTTATGATGCAACATGTTCATCTAGACTTTATGATGATAATAGAAATTAGGTAAGGATTTTTATTTTTCTTAAATTTACATTTGCCTGGCCAATTGTCTCAATATTATTTGTTAACTAACACATATTTTACCAAATGTGGTAGCTTTGTACTGTGTCAACTCAGCCAAGCTACAGCTGTGATTTGTTGCTTACCATTAACCTTTTCCTCAATAAGTTACTTTTTTAAGGCTTTCAGTTATTAAGCTTTTAAAAATCCAGACTACACAGCATTAAATCAGATTTTTATAATACCAGAAGTTCATGAAGCACATAGGATTTTGTCATGTTTCCTTGCTTTTGACACTTTAGCCAATTTAGTACTTATTAACTCTTACCACAAAGGACGTGTAGAAGAAATATAAACATACTTCATTTTATTGTGCTTCTCAGATATTGCATTTTTTTTACAAATTGAGGCAAGACTCTCCACCAGCACAATATTTATGACTTGCTGAAGGCTCAACTGATAGTTAGCATTTTTTAACAATAAAATATTTTAATTAAGATATACATTGTTTTTTTTTTTAGACATAATGCATTGCTCACTTAATAGACTATGGTATAGTGTAAACATAACTTTTATATGCACTAGGAAACCAAAATATTTGTGTGACTCATTTTCTTGCATTATTCACTTTATTAAAGTGGTCTGAAACCGAACCTATAATATCTCCAACATATAGCTGTAAAAGGATTTGAAAAAAGCAGATTAGTTGTAGCATAGTCTGGCATGTAGTAAAGGCTCCATGTTTACTAATTCTGTTCACTTACTTGAGTTTAGAGAAAAGATTTGATGCTTAGAGAAGTTGAAAATTATGATGAATGAGAAATTCTGGTTTATCTCTGGCTTTTGATTTTCTGTTTCTTCTTTGTTTTGCATGATTATGGACACACCTAAGTTAGATCTGGCTTGTTCAGGAAAAACAGTCGGAAAGCTGAGATTAAAACATAAAATTTATTTCCAAAGCAACTAGTTTATTGAGCTGTTGATGTGTTGGTTCAAGTGACATAATTGTCACTCTCATCAAAAGAATTGCCTCTCATTAGATTTAGCCTCATTCTCGAATAAGACATCATCATAAATATGATATAGGATTCATTTCAAAAGATCAGACCTATTAAATCAGTACTGGAGACTGCTAGAAGATATAATTTTTAAGTACATTAAACACTCTTAAACACATGACCTTCCTTCCCCCAGATACCTCTGAGAAAATGTAATTAAAATGTAGTCTGTTTTGTTGTATTTTTTAAGGGAAAACTCATCACATCTTTACAACATTAGAATATTGCATACCACAAGTGTTTGACTTTATTCCACTGGATTCAACAATAAGTGCATAGTACTTATCTCTGCTTATAATGGAGAACCTGAAATGTGTGAAGACATGCTTCAAATGATGAAGAAAATGTAAATGCATCTAGTTTAAGGGAAAATAGACTATCTGCTAATTGCTTCAAGAATTGAGTGATTTGGAAGACCTCGGGAGAGGGTTCATTTCTCTGATTTGCATACACTTCGCTTATGCTACCTGGCTTACTACAAAAGCCTTGATGATGATGTGTGTGGAGTGTTCCTCATCAACACCAGAGATGGAGAAGGATCCAGTGGCTCTGGGGACCAGAGAGCTTCCTTTTGCTAAAGAAGCTGCCCCTCAGTGATATCCAGCCATGAGGAGAGCAGACTTCGTGTTTGATAAATGATCTGGTTTTCTTATAATCCATTGTTACTATTATTATTATTATTATTCCCCCAAATTAATTGGCTTAATTTTCACAGTGAGTCCAGTGAGCTTCTTAGTTAATGTAGCACTTTATACTCTCATAGAGACTCTTTCTTAGTCTAATTAAAAGGGTAGAAAAAGAAGTAATATTTGTATTTTTATTTCTTTCCAGAGCTTTTAACACTTGGTAATATAAATAATTGAGGACTCTTAAAAGCACAAAAATCTGATTCAAACATGGTTTATAGCCTGCCTTTCACACAGGTGGAGAATATAAACTTTCTTGAGGGAGATAAGTGGGGCTAGAAAGGGAAGGGTAAGAGAGAAATAAGACAAAGAGGATGGAAATGGTGAGAAAAATATATCTGTAGAGAAGGGGGACAAAATTGCAAGGAAGAAAATAAAATGAAGATGGAGAAAAATTAAAAGAAGAGGGAATAAAATGGAGATAGAAGTTGGATAAAACAGAAGAAAAGAGAAAAAGAAGAAAGCAAAAGATGTAAAGGAAGAAAACTAAAAAAGAAAGAGATACGTAGCATAATATAATATGGATTGTGCATTCTATTATACAACTGGGAAAAAAACCCAACAACAAAAACCTCCAGATTTACCACAATTTATATATAGACTACAATGAAAAATATGACCTTGCATTCTAATACATAATTTTTTGAACTTCATAAACCTGTGTCTTTTATGTTGAGAACAGTAGCAATGCTTGAGAGAAAATAGCTCTTCCCATGGCAGACAAAAAAAAAATGCTTAAACAATGCCTCAAAGTAGCAGCTTCTAGATATATACGAGGATAATGAAAATGTTAGGATTTTTCATTTATCTTGAGTACACAACCATGATTTGAAACAGTATAAAGGGCTGAAAAGCATGTCAAAGATAAAATGCACTTTAAAAATTAAAAGATTCGCAAGGTTAACTTTCAGAGAAATCTGTTAAATATGAATGTGAAAATGAATAAAATATAAGGTCATAGGCAAATGATCCTGTTTTCATGAACCTTGATCATGTAATAGAAGTTACATTTGTTACTGAAATGTGAATGAAGATAGAATTCAAGATAAGATATTAATCATAATTAGAATGACTATGACAGGTCTGTGGTGACAAATACTTAACAAGTAGTAAGAATGCTTATTCATAACAAATCTCTTAATTCATTAAATTCTTCATTAAAAGGGCAACCTCTTAATAAGTTCAACATAAAGTTGGTATAACATGCTATTTGCATTTTCTCTCTTTTTATTTCCATTTTAGGGGTGTATTGTTAACAAATTGAGATAAATCATTTAAAACATATAATTACTTGGATATAGTCGCATAGTAATTCCCTAAGCAATTGCACGGTTATAAGTTGTCAGTGTGCATATTAATTTATCATACCCACCAGTCTCATCTTCATTGATTTGCTACTAGCTGTTAGAAAAACAGATTAAGAAGCACATGCTGCCCCTCTCTGAAAGTTTCATTGAGGCACAAGTAGGGCAAACACTGCTTTCCAATTAGAATCCTGCTGTTTGCCAAGACTTGACAATGACTAATTACAGTCCTAAATGACTTAATATGTTTGAATGCATGATTATTTATAAATACATTTTAAGATCTGCATAAAATAATCATTTCTGGTTTAAATATGAAAGGCTACTTTTTGTGCAAAGGGCAAAGACCTGTTGAACACTTGAGGTCAAAACAAAGAAGATATTTTAATGTTAAGGTTAGAGTTTGCTTAGGCGACCATTACCTTACAAAAGCGGGGCAGTGAACTGTTTATGATAATGAAGTTGAAAGAGGATAAATGTTAGGCTTAAATCTCAGCTCTTCTGACTATAAAACTTATTGCCATAGGGTTCTTGGAGGGGTTCACTGTTCTTAAAATAAATAATTACCTTCTTAGTGTTGTGAGAATTTATATAAAATAGTAGTTAAAATGTGTACAGTACTTTGACCAGCGCCTGGGATAGAATAAGTACTCAATAAATTTTAGTCTTTATTATTATTCTGTACCTGAGTGACAGTAGCGATCATTAACTATACGACAGGTCCTGAGAGTGTAGAGCTGGAGTAGAATTTGTGGATATATAACTGATTTTTGGATTTTTAAAAACATTTTAGGGAATTCATTTGATCATCAATCACTCATTGATCGGCTTCTATGAGTCAGGCACTGCACTAAGCATGGAGACATCATGCACAAGCATTGAATAGGGTTCCATTGCTCTGCAAGTCAAAATTGATGGTGAAAATAGAGCAAAGTGGAGTTGAGTTTTGTCAATAAACTACTTTTAAACTTTAAAATATTTGAAATATGTATAAGAGTAGAGAAACTAATACGTTAAAAACCATGTTTGCAGACCAAGGTTTAACAGTGTTAACTTTTTCTGTTTGTTATACACTTCTGTAGCAGACAGACCTAATGAGGTCCCCACTGATTTCCTATCTCCTGGTGTCCATGCCTTTGTGAATACCTGCTTGGGTATGGGCAGGACCTGTGACTTGTTTCTAACAAGTAGGATATGGCAATGGTAGTGGACTATCACTTTTATGATTATGCTACATTACATAAGACTCCATCCTAGCTGACTTAAGTGAGCGATTTTCTCCCCTGGCAGTCATATTGAGGAAGCCTACATGGCAAGGAACTTTAGTCAGCATCTAGGATCAGAGAGCAATCTCCAGCCAACAGCTAGAAAAATGCTGGAGATCTCATTTATACAGCCACAAGAAATTAATCCTGGCATGGAAACAGATTCTTCTCCATGTGAGCTCCAAGTGAGAACACAGCCCTTGATTGCAGTCTTGAGAGACCCTGAAAAGAGGACCCAACTAAGCCATGCCCATACTCCTGACTTGTGGAAATTGTGACTTTATAAATATATTATCTTAAGTCATAAGTTTGTGGTCAATTTGTTACATAACAATAGAAAATGAATACAACTTCTAATGTTATTACAAATGCCTCAAAAAGCAATGTGGCTACACGTTGAAAAAAAAATCAGAATTGCAAAAAAATTATTTGATGCATCCTTTTTAGCTTTGAAAGGGGAAAGTTTTAAATAAACCTCAGAGAAATTTATAAATATCATGAGAAAAAGCCTAACACCTTCCCAAAGAATCGTTTAAGTGTTTAATGTGTCTTGCTGGCATAGATCGTTACGCTACCAACAAAATTTAAACCTCTTTCACTATATTCCAAGATTTAAGAAAAAATTTAAATAACAATTCTCTAATTTAGAAACTTCGCATTCTGAAATTCTTATCAATTATTTTGTCCACTATGATTGAGAATTCAGACTATTTTAATGTTTTATTCTCTTTTTCTTTGCAATTTCCCCATTCTTCTCTAGAACTTTGTATGCTGGGTACCTTCTTCTCTTTGTTCTTTCAGATGTACTCTTCATCTTTCTCCATTCTACTGCTTTGGACTATAGCAAGGGGTGGCCATTCCCAATGATAACCATTTCAATTTCTTTAACTGTTTTTTCTAAGATTTCAGTCTTTAACTACTACCTATTGACATCCTACAAATTTTGATTCTCTTATACACCACTGCCACACACACACATATACATTTGTCCCTCATCCAAAAAAAAATTATATATAACCCTGGTTTTATTAGATAAATATTCGGTGTGAATATTATGTGATCATTACTATATAAATATTATTCACAGGGAAGTACATCAAATATTTCAATTACCTTTCCTATATTACATGCTTTTTCCCCTAGACTTAATGATTGTATTATATTTGTCCATATTTTAGTCATTTCTATGAATTAATTTATCCCCAACCTCTCTAAGGGAAGAAAACAACTTTTTGTAATGTTCAACTATATCAAATACATATGGTTTACCTTTTTTTTTTCTGGAGTACATTCCCCCTGGAGGTCACTTTCCTCCTGCTCCACTCTGGACTGCTTTCTAGGCCTGCTGCAGGTTGTCATCCTGGGAATCTTCATTCACCATCATCCTGGGGATTCTTTTTATTCTTCTGTGTCTTGTATCCCTCATTTTTTTTTGGATCTCACACTTTTTCTTTCTCAATTTGCTTTTTTATTTTAGTGGAATACATCCTCTAAGAGCCTTCTAAGAAAGGGTATATGAGAAAAAAATTGGTTGTATTAAATATCTGCAACTCTCTCATTCTATGCATAGTTTTTCTGGGTATAGACATCTAAATTGGAAATAGTTTTTTCTCGGAATTTTGAAGTCATTCCTCCATTGTCTTCTAGTTTTCGATGTTGCAGTTGTGAAGTTCAATGACATTCTAAGTCTTGCTCTTTTCTGAGGTGTTGTTGTTTGTTCACATTCAAAAGTTTTCATATCTTCTTTTTCTCCAGTGTACTAAAGACATGATGTCACAATCATGTCTTTGAAGTGGGTTAGGTGGGTCTTTTTCCATTTTGCTGTGGTGGACCTTCAATAAACACTTCAATCTGGAATTATGTTTTTCAGTTCTAGGAATTCAAAAAACGTATTTCTTTGATGATTTTATCCCATTTCTTTTCTCTGCCTTTTCAAGAAGTTCTTGAAAATTATTTAAATATTGTGCCATATAGACTGATGCTCTTTTTTTCCTTGATTTTCTCTCTTTTTTCTACATCTAGAATATTTTCTTGGTTTTATCTTCAAACTCTTCTTTGCATTTTTAATCTCACCTAGCTTTTTAATTTTTAATATTCTTGTTGACAGAATGCTTTTTTTATAGTCTCATGTGCTTGTTTTATGGAAGGAATATCTTTTATTTCTCTGAGGAAAATAATTACGCATTTCTTTGAAGGTTATTTCTACCAAAACATTTTTCATACCCTCTAAATCCTTTTTTATTTATTTTCTTTTTATTTTGGTCTCCGGCTTTCACGTTTGAGGTTTACCTTACAGTACTTACTGTTGTACTTACAGTACTTATAGGCTTTCCTCAAATGTCTGATGATCTCTGACCAATATGAGACTTTAAAATGCTAATTGTAATCTGTGTGTGCATAGGTGGGACTTGTCAACTGATGGGTTTCACTGTCTAGTGATCAGAATTTGGTTAGATTTGGGCACTCCTAAATATCAGTATAAGTAAATTTTTCCCTTGATCAAGTTTGTTACCTCAAAAAAAAATTCTTCAGCATTCTGTATTGGAGTATATATCTGTATGTCAGTATCCACAAGTCTAGCATGAGAAGGGGATTAAGGAGTTTTATTATTTTACATGTCAAATTTCTCTTAATTTCTCTATTTTTATTATAGAAATAT
>NW_006441071.1:22693955-22725727 GCF_000325575.1 Pteropus alecto
CTTCTGCCAGTATGAGGTAGGAATAGTTTTCTGTCTACTATGTGCAGGGTAAAAGATGTGGTAGGTGGAAAGAAAGATGTCTAAATCACCCCTGCATAATAGAAAATAATTGGTACCACGAATATGAGCCTTATATGTAATTTTAAGTGTTCTGGCTATGTTTAAAAAAGTTTTAAAATAAAGAGAATTATCCTTATCAATATATTTTATTTAACCTAATTTATAAAAAAATTTGTCGTTTTAATATGTAATCAATATAAAAATGTTAATGATATATTCAGCCTTCTATTTTTCATATCTATTACGCTTATAGTACTTATAGTACATCTCAATTTGGACTAGCCACATTTCAAGTACTCAAGAGCCACATGTGGCTAACAGCTACTATAATGGACAGACCAATTCTTATGGGTGTGAAGTAAAACTATAAAACTTTTGGCAGAAAACAGGATAGAATTTGTGTAACATACTCAAAGATCTCCTAGACAGGCAATACAAAGCAAGAATAAATTACATATATATGTAATTATATATATGTAAATGGACCTCATCAAAATTTAAAACCTTTGCTTTTCAAAAGATAGAGTTAAGAAAATGAAAAGGCAAGCCACCACTAAGAGAAAATATTCACAACATATATTTGACAAAGGGCCTATTTCCAGAATATACAAGGAACTCTTATGACTCAATAAGAAGACAATCCAATCAGAGGTTCCTATTGCCTACAGCTTCTGACATTTTCAGAGTTCTCCACTGGGTTTGGCCTGCTTTAGGGGGTTTTCCATTCCTATCGGTTTGGGTTTCAGCTCTTCCCTGGTCATCTAAATCTCTCAGCACTGGTTATCTGTCCTCTTTTCAGTTTCAGAAAATGTTCTCTTTTCTATCTTTTTCCCTCCTCTTCTTTTTGTTCCTATGAGTTCCATTCTTTAGTTTTTACTATCATTTTCTTGAGATTCTAAGAGGGAGTAAAGATAAGTGTACGTTTAATTTACCATGTTTAACTGGAAGTCTTAGATGTAGCTTTAACAAAATATTGTAATATTTGTGTCCATCTATGTGTTTCCTCAACAGATTATGAGCTCCTCAAGAGCACTGATGGTATTTTTTCTTTCTGTCTTCAGAGTTCAGCACAGAGTAGTTATATGATAAGTATTTGTTGACTGAATGACTGAATGTCCGTTTAATAGACACATATTTGTTGTTTTCTTGTCCCTCTAAAATGTGAGTTCCATGAAAATGAAGATCTTGTCAATCTTGTTTACCATAGAACGAACTCCTTTTGTCTAAAACTGCCTGTTCATAGTAGGTGCTAAAAAATAGTTGAAGGCTGATTGAATGAATTTATATAATTTCATAAGCTTGAGCACATATATTTCATTCGTTCTATTATGTTTTATCATTTTATTTAATTACCAAGAATATACACAGTATACAGAATATACGTCTAGAGGCTTAATTTTATCTATTTATGCAATTTGCTGCTCAGTGTCTGTGATTGGATTTATGTACATTGTTAGTTTGACTATGCAGAAATTATTGTGGTGCCCTCAGTAACACTAGCAAGTAGTCAATACAATCAGTTCATTAACAAGATTCAAATAATTAGACATCAACTAATCAGACAGAATTCGATCATTACAGAAGTCAAAAAGAAAAAAAATAAAGGACAAATTAACTCATCATATAGATATGGCCTTAGTTATTTTGTGGTACTGGTGGACATATACTTAAGCCATTTTGGTTCTATTTCAGCACCTACTACAATATAATAGAACACATCTTACCTTAGCTATACTAAATTTAATTCATCCAGTTGTTATAAAGAATCCCACTCTCTCCACCAGACTCCTGCAAGACTCCACTATGACTTTCTGCTTCCAGTATTTCTCATGAGGATGGGAAGAACTACCAAGTATTCCAAGTTCACATTCTATCTCATTCAATTCAATCTCTTTTGCAAACAAACCTTTCCATTTCATTTATTCGCATATACAAATGCCAAAATTTTTTTTTGATGATTTAAGTATTGTCACTTACTACTAACAAAAATTCCCAAATATTTTTCTTAATATGATTGAAACCATGGATACACATGTGAATAAACACTTAGAGTAGTATCTTCAAACAGCACAGGTCTTCAGAATTTTGCTATCTTAAGTAAACATACTGATATAATTAGCATGTGTTAAGCTCTAAAACCTCAGTAAGGTAACTTAGCTTAGTAGTCAGCACAACTGAGGTTTAAAGTTAAATAGGGTTTTGCTGCTTTTGTTTTTCCTAAGAAGTAGTGGAGAAACAACAATGTGGAACTTTTTAAAAATGGACCAGGTATCTTACAAATGAATTAGGATATTTCAAAGATTCTCAAAACTATTTTACTCATGGCTTTGGAAACTGTTCTCTTCTTTTATGGAATAATTTCTTCAGTCCTAAATTGGAATTTTCACAGAATTTGACTGTGAGATTGTATATGATAAAATTTGATGAATTACATTCAAAGGATAAATTATGCATCAAATGATGTCTTAAGAATGATCATTTTAAAACAAAGGTGATTTATAATTCCACAATACTATATATGCCACAATTTTGCCTTTGTTAGAAAATGGCCCAAATTTGACTTGACACAGATTGTACCTCTAAAATGCTGCATTATTAAATCTAGTTACTTAGGGTTTAAACTTTACTGGCAATTTCTAGCAAATATGAAAGCCTATCTAAAATGCTTTCTTTTAGCCTAGGGAGCCACATTTGTACTTTAGTTAACAAATTGACCAGAAGGTTACATTCCTGGTTCTTTTTTCTTATGCAATTAGTTAAGCCTCAGTTTCTTCTTTCAAAGTTTTGGGTGTTGCAGCTTTGCTATGTGACTTAAAGAAGCCGAGGTAGAAATGATGAGCAAGTTTGGCTTTGGTTAAGGGGAAGAACCCAGAATTTATAAATGTCTCAGGTATTTCCAATAAATTAGAGGTCACCAGAAAAGATGTTAGGATAATAAATCTAGCTTCTAAGTATACACTCCCTTTACTCAGCGGGGAGCCTCCTGGGATCATTTGTCTGCTGTTCATTATCTTGTCTGCATTATTCAACAGTTCTGTTCTTGTTCAGTGGGCTTCAGAGAGCTTTTAACAGCTGCAGCAACCTCCAGTTTTTACTTAAGTTCTCTTGCTCCTTGCTCTTTGTGATGAAAGAAAGAAAGGTAGAAAGAAAGAAAGGTAGAAAGGTAGAAAGGTAGAAAGAAAGAAAGAAAGAAAGAAAGAGGGAGGGAGGGAGGGAAGGAAAGAAGGAAGGAAGGAAGGAAGGAAGGAAGGAAGGAAGGAAGGAAGGAAGGAAGGAAGGAAGGAAGGAAGGAAGGAAGGAAGGAAGGAAGGAAGGAAGAAGGAAGGAAGGAAGGAAGGAGAAAGAAAAGAAGAGAAAAAGGAAAAGAAAAAACCCTCTAAGAAAAGAAAGAAAACTTGTCTGATGCCCAAGACCCACCTATGTGATTGAACTCATTGCAAAACTTAGCTTGTTTATTTTTCTCACATTAACCATATTAGTGTTATAATGGAATATTTGAGATGCCAAAGATAAAGTTTACATTTAAATACTAACAATTAGAGGGTTTTTAAAAATTCCCAAACTACCTAAATGAAAAGACAAAAGAACACTTAATTTCTTAGAGATACTAAATTTAAACGCTATTTTAAGAAAAGTTCCCCTTTGTAACAAACCAAGAAAGCTTTTTAAAATCACACACAAAAAATGTATTATAACATTGAAAGACAGAATAAGCCTCAAAGAAGGGAGGAGACAGTTTATTAGCTTACCTGGGTAAAAACCTCTGCATTTGATTATTTTTAATTGGGACATACTTAGCTGCTCTCAGGTAAGTCGGTTTTCAGGAAGATTGACATTATTCATGATCATGATCTGACTTAATAGAACACCCTTGAATCTAACTAAAGCTATGGAGCTAAAATAAGGTATGGTATTGTGTTTATCAACCAGATGATGGATAAAGTAACATACAGAAATTTATCCAACTACCAGAAGCAGGGTCTCTACTTGAAAATAAAAATACCTGATGACAAGAACTGCCAGAAATGGCTAGAAGGAATGGGCAGAGCAAGCATTAAGCTCGCACAGAAACTAATGGAAGCACTTCAGGTACTTATTAAATGCTGACTATTTCATCAAACTTAGGTGAGATTCAGAGGACTCATGAATATTTTTTCATTAAACTATGAAGACCCTTGATAATCAGTTTGTACTAGTCCCAACATCTAAAGGTAAAGAGTAAAAAAAAGCTGAGGTGAATGGAAAGCTTATAAACAAAACAGCATTTTTAGTTATTTATTTATTTATTTGTTTGTTAGTTTGTTTGTTTGTTTTAAAGTTTCATTTATTTTTTGCCTACATTATTTGATGGATGTGTAACACCTTTTTTTAATTAAAAATTATTGGGGTGACATTGATCAACAAAATCCAGTAAGTTTCAATTCAACAGCATGGCATATATATATTGCACTGTGTGTTCATCACCCAGAATTAGATTGCCTTCCATCACCAAATATTTGACCCCTTTTACTCCTGTCTATTACCCCCCTCTGGTACCACCAGTCCACTGTCCATGTCCATGAGTCTCTAAAACAGCATTTAAAAATAAATCCACCTCATGTCATTTCATAAGGAATTAATTAGTTATACAATGATAATGTGATTTGTAATTAAAACTACATGAACATTTTATTATGTGGGCTGTGCATTGGACTAAACTGTATTCAGGATGAGAGTGGAAGGAAGGAATACTGCAGACAAAATAAAGACATTTAAACTTGTTCCCTTGGCCCCGAGATTCTCTGATCTTCCACAAGAGAATAAGGTCTACAGAGGTGACAGTCCATGTCCAGAATGGAATGTCTTGATCTATATATGATAACAAGGGACTGCAATTTCCCAGCATTAGATCATCATATTAAAAACCAAGGGAGCTTTTCAGCGCCACCATTTGATCAGATTAAGATCCTTAGTGTTGTACAAAACACAGCTCGTTAGCCACCCAAAGTCTGAAAGCATCTCTAAAGTGGCATAGAAATGCTAAGTAGTCTCAGACACCTGGACAATGCCTGACATGCGAGTGAAAACCAAAGACCTCTTCAATTATCAGAATATTTGTTCCTGGGGGAAAATCTAGATAATAAGCTGACTCAGTGATTGGAAAACATATAAATAAACAGCTGCAACATTTACCAAATCTGTGGTGTAGTTTTATTTGGACCTCCCAAAGCACATTAAATATGATGAAAGCAAATATGACTTTTGTCACTTGCTTTCTAAGATGTACGAATAGGACATAACAAAATTGTAAAAGCTGTATACTGCCTCTCAAAATTGTTTCCTGAATTATTAAATATTCCAAATCTAAAGCTGCTTCCTTGAACTATTAAAATTTAGCATATAAAAATAGTCCCTCAATATCAGATCCAGTTAGGCATTTGCCTTATATATTAATTCCCCTTCTTAGACAAACTAGACAATCTTGCAATTCAGTGAATTTGATTCTCATCATTACCACCCTTTATTATGCAGTCAGCACAAAGTGAAAGGTTTAAAATGGGACACCATTAAAGCAGCTCCAGTGTCACAAAGTGGGCACCCAGACTGACTTTGCAAAAAAAACTCCAATATTTTGTTTTGTTTTTTGTTTCTGTTTTCAATTTCTCCACTGCTAGAGTTAAGTCTCAGATTTCTACTCTCAGGAAAAAGGTAAATAACTAGTTACCATATTTTTTTCAGCTGATTTCCACATTGCCTGACAACCAAGACAATTTATATAATAATAAAAAAAGCAGAACCCCCCAAATGTATCATTTGTACCCACATGTCTTTTTAAAAGCTTCTAATGTAAGAAAAACTTTATTAATCGATTATATATAATCAGGGAGTATAGAGGGCAGCAGGTAGGCTCAACTAAATTTTCAGTTTTGCAGTTTATAAAATGCTCTCCCATCTTCACCATTCACTCTCTTTAAGACGGTACCCTGGCCTCAGGTTAACTGGAAACATCTTCATTCAGTTACAGTATTCCTTATATCATAGCAGTTTCAGCTTCACTATGACGTCAGATCTGTCCAAGAGGACCAAAGGATTTTTCTGGAAAGGGCAGGGAGAGGGATGTCCGTGAAACAGTTCATGCTTCCCTTTATCTATTAACTTTGCCCAGATAGCTTTCCGTGTGAGGAGAAATTATTGATAAAAACAGACATCACTCAGGGTAGAATGAGACCCAGAGACAGTGGCATGAAGCTCTGGCTAAAGATCCTGCTAAGTATAATCAATTCTTGTCCATATATGTGGCACATTCATGAAACATAACTGTTTTTTTAAGGGACTCAGGTACAGATATGAAGCATCTATCATGTATCATACCTGGAATCAGCAAACTATGGTCTATGAGTCAAAACCAGCATGCCATCTATTGTATATCATATGAGCAAAGAATGATTTTTACATTTTTAAATAGTTACAAAGAATCAAAAGAAAAATAATATTCATGACACATAAAATACTATAAAATTCTAATTTTAGTGCCCATAAATAAAATTTTATTAGGACAAAGCCATGCTTAGTTATTTACATATTGTCTGTGGTTGCTTTTGCACAATACCAAAGTTGCTACAGACATCATCTGGCCTGCAAAGCCTAAAATATTTACTCTTTGCCTTTTTACTGAAAGAGGGACTAGACTCTGTGCTAAGGGCAATATGCATATTATTCTATTTAAACAAAAATAGATCCAAAACACGTTAGGAATTGAATTCATTCCTCACCATTGTTTAATCATTTGTATATTTTCACTTCATTTAAGGAAGTTTCTTCCTTTCAAAGAAATATATTGCCAATGTCAAAAATAATGTTTTAATTTGTGATTGCTAGAATAGTTGCACAAAGATTGGTGCCTTTCTTTTCCTTATTTTTTGTCTTACGAGAATTTCTCTCTCCTATCTCTTTATAAATTTTATAAAATTGACCTCTGTAAGAGTTAGAAAATTCCATAACCCTTAGAAATGAAAAAAAAAACCTAGGTTTTTCTCAGTGTCAAGAGTCCTGTAATATATATACTTTCCCAAACAAGGCTGGCAAACTTGGCCACTGAAGCAGCTGTAAAAATGGAAATGCAATCACAGAAGGAGTTATCAGCCTTATGAATTGAGGCGTCTTGACACTACTTGACATTCATTCTCAATTACCAAGTTCAGCCTTCTTGCCTTCATTGAGCAGCACTACAGAATACCTCACATAAATGAGTGGATTCTGGGCAGCCATGATGGTGTAAGTAGCATGCTTCACTTCTTCAAAGGACTTGGGCCAGCCAACAAAGCACTAAGCATTAAATTATTTCTGACAGCAGCCACAGGCTATTAGAATGTAACCCGCCTCTCCGTTTCAGATGTTTATCTTTGAAGAAACCACTCACATCTTTATTGCAGTCATAAAGTCTGTTGTAATGATAAAAATAAAAAAGACATTTAGCCTGTACCTACACACTGGAGCAGAACTCTGGAAGTATTAATTTCCTTCTCTAACACTTCCTTCACTTCTAAGTTACAAGGTAAGGCTTGTGGAGAGTTCAAAATGGAAAAGGGTTGCTATGGAGTCAGCAGGACAGGAATCTGGGATGTATCAGATAACTCCAGGAATATGGATGGAAATAAATTAAGGAAATCTGAGTTTTGTGCAGACATGTATGCTTTTGTTGCAAAGTTTTATAGCAACTTCAAGGATTATAAGATACAGAAATATCTCTAGCTTCTTTGGAATTTGACATTTCATAGAATTGTACAATGTTAGAACTCAAAGGAACTTATATTTTATATTTCATCTCCCTTTTTTATTGAGGTATAATTGATGTTTTACATTGTATTAGTTTCAGGTGTATAACACAATGATTTGATATTTGTATATACTGGAAAATGATCTCTGCAATAAGTCCATCACCATACATAGTTACAAAACTTGTCTCTTGTGATGAGAGCTTTTAAGATCTACTCTCTAAGAAACTTTCAAATATGCAATACAGTATTATTAACTATAGTTGTCATGCTGTACATTATATCTCCATCACTTTTTTATTTTATAACTGGAAATTTGTACTTTTTGACTCCCTTCACCCATTTCCCCTGCCTCTCCTCTCATATATAGCACACACTATCTATCCAGACAATGAAATACTACATAGCCATTAAAAGAATGAGGTAGATGTATCCCTGTGTGCTGATATGAAAAGAACATCAACATATCATAAATGAAAAAAGCAAAAGACAGTGTGCATAGTAAGATTCATTAGTATTTTTCTAAAGGTGTATACACACGTGTTATGGGCTGAACTGTGTCTTCCAAAATTCATATGTTGAAGCCTTAACCTCCAGTACCTCATAATGTCACTATATTTGAGATCAGATCTTTAAAGAGGTAATTAAGTTAAAAATGAGGCCATTAGGGTGGACCCTGCTCTGATCAAACTTGTGTCCTTATTAAGAAGAGATTACGACATACAGAGAGACACCAGAGATGTGCAGAGAGAGTGGAATGACCATGTGAGGACACAAAAAAAGATGGCCATCTGCAAACCAAAGAGAGATGCCTCAGGAGAAACCAAACCTGCTGACACCTTAATCTTGATCTTCCAGTCACCAGAACTTTTTAAGAAAATAAATTTCTGTTGTTTAAGCCACTCAGTCTATGGTATACTGTTATGTCAGGCCTAGCGAACTAATACAACATATGTATGTGTACATGTACAAGAAACAATTGATAGTATTTATCTTTGGAGAGGGTGACTAGAGGTCTGAGGTGGAAAGGAGACTATCTTTTGTACTGCTTTTACTTTTACCATGTCTGTCGAGTTTGAAGATTTCAGGGCTGATCAAGAAAAAGCCAGGCCCACAAGATGGCAGTATTGCGCAACAAGCTTTATTGAGCATAGCTGGGGCGGGCTTTCATAAGACAGCAAGTCCCTCACAGTACACCTTCCAGAGACCTTGGCGCTGTTACCATAAGGGGAGGAGGGCCAGGGTATTCTGGGGAAGAGGGGAACTGGAGAGGAGAGTCGCGCTTCTGGACAAGGTGCATATATGATGATGATTAGATTTGTCCATGTAGAAGTTTCACTCTCTGAAGAGTAAGATAACAGGTGTTTTTACCTCTACTAACCTCCACTGGGAGACCTCAGATCAAAGATTCCTGCCATCCATCCATTGAACATACTACCCTCGCCCTTATTCTGAATCCTCTACGCCATGTCCTTTACCTAAAGCTGACAAGCTCGTGTGTTCTGAACAGCATGATTTTTGTCTCTTCTGGGAACTCGTTTTACATTTTTTTCAAAATGAGTTCATACACATCATAGGTTGATACATATTCTAGAGCCAGTATGTGCCGAGAAGAAAATGATATCTGAGATATTTGGGTTATTCCACAAACAGAATATCTATTTTCCCAAATAGCAGAATTATCCGAACTAAGGCTTGGTGAGAAATATGGGAGAGTGGAATCTTGCATAGTATAATTTGACTAAATAACCTCTAAGATTATTTTTTTTTAATGTTAGTCAGGCGTGATGCAGGTGGGAACTCTTAAGAGTCCAAAATGAGAAAGAGCAATGATAGCTGATATAATAAGGATAGGGAATTTTCATAGAATTGTTAGGATTTGAACTGAACTTAGAAGGATGGACAGCATTTGTTTAAGAAGCAGGAAAATGTGTAGGCGAGAGAAACATAGAATCATAATGCCAAATTCCCACTCCTAGCCCGGTGAAGCTAGCAAATGCATCATCGCCAAGTCCTTCTGCCAAAGGTGCAAGGTCCAAGACCAGATGAGTGGCCAAGACAAAGTTCTTACAGAGGCCACGCAAAGGATTAAGAGGGTGAGTGACCACCTGGAGAAAGATCAGAGTTAGAGCTATAGGAGCAGATAAACATTTCTGGACTAAGAGATGAGGCAAAGCCATATATAAAATAACCATGATAGAACACAACGGAATCAGCATATTAGTTTGGGAAATGGAATGCAAATCAATTTAGGATAAAAAATTTAAATGGATTGTTTGTTTTGAACGTAAGGAAATTAGTTTAACTACAACCAAGAATATGTGTAGGAAAATAGGGAGAAGTAAAGTGGTTCTTGATTTGGGGACCATGAAAGATGGCAAAGAGCAGAGGTATGCCGTTCTAAGAAAATATCAATTACTTCAAGCTTAGAAGATGAAATTATCCATAAGAACAGAGAGGAATACGCAGATACGATGTTGTGTTGTATGTGTATGTTTATGTGTGCATGTTATTTTTGATGTAGGCAGTGCTGATATAGTCACTGACAGAGATAAACCCCTGAAGAGGGAAGGTGTGGAGGATAGGAAACTCACCCCACTTTGTCTATGCAAGCATTTCAGTCATTTTCTTGAAGAGGAGAATCTTTCGGATTATATTCATGATTATAATTGTATTAATATGGTATATGTGAATGTATAAATGAGTTGGTACTTTTAAAGAACACATGAAAATATGAGCTGTATGTGTATTTGTATTAAGACGGGTGATATAACAGGAGTCTATCTGTAATGCCATATTTCGTCAATGCTAGAAAAATGAAATAATTATTATGAAAAGAGCCATTTGAGGATGCAAAACATGTATTTGCCCTAATGAGACTTGTAATTGACACAAAAATTCTTAAGTTGTGGAGATTTTTTAGGACAGTATTTTTTAGGACAGTATTTTGTTGGTGATAAAATGCTTAGGGCAAGGTTTGATTTAATGATTTGGGACAAATAAACACTGTATTGGTCCTCAGTCTCTATAGGGTATTCAACATTGTTTTTACTAATACAACTACTTCTCTGTTCCTCTTACTAGAAATATATACATATATTTATATATTTATTATATATATAATATGTAGTATATTATAAAATGTATTAAATGTATATATACACACACATATAATTTTACCACTCCAGCCAGAGATGACTATCAACTTGTACTTTTTAAATGTAAACACCGATAGTGGTCTATATAGTGAAGTAACAATTGTATGGATTTCTGAGGATTTGATTAAATAGGCTTCCTAAAATTAAGCTCAGAATTTTTATAACACGCAAAGTTTAATAGAGTGCAAAAATCTTTGTGAAGACTTTGCTTGAACTTCTAACCATTTACATAAACAATATGTTTATGGTGTTTTTAAGGATTTTTAAAGTAAATCAAAAGTTTAAAAGTTTTAGAAGTATAAAATTACTTTATCTGTGTATAAAAACCCAGGGAGTCTATAAATGACATGACAATGAAATGTCATAGGTAAGGTCGAATGGACTAGGAGAACCAATCAAAACTTATTATGACATAGTAGAGCAGAGAACATTGAATAAAGAAAAATGAATTGGAAATTAGAAAAAATAGCAAAACCTCCTAGAATTAATAAAATATTGGCACCATTTTTAAATGTTTAGCAAATTATAACCAACCTTGGAAGAATTTAACATAGGAAATATGTGTTTTAACTCTGAGCCTTGTGACCATACGTGGCACGTACTTATGTCACTGAACACAATTTTGGCTTTTATAACTAAAAAAGACAACTTCCTATAAATCTGACAGTCTTAGTCATCATGCAGAATTCTGCAGGGACAGATTTTTGATTGAATTGGTGTATATTATGCAAAATTGGCTCTATTTAGTCAGGGTTCAGTTACTGGACTCACTGAGTGATATGCTAGAAGAACAAGATTGCTAATTGTGTCTACAATATACAGGTAAATAAATAAAATATATTAAAATTTCATAACTGTAAGATCTCATGGATTCTGTTTAGCTCTAAAATTTACAGTGGTTACCTAAATTTATTATCTCATCCTTTCAATAGTTTGTTGATATAGAAAGTAAGACTCAAAGGAGTTATTTGGCAAAGTTGGAACTATAACCTATGCCTTCTCTTTGCAAACCTAATGTGTTATTCATCAAACTATGTTGCTATCTAGAAAAACAGTTTCCTCTGGCCTGTTTCTAGAAAAACACTGTTACTTCTGTCCAGCGTGGATATTCAGCCCTGCTCTCGAATATGGCTGTGTCTGTTCTGCTTGTTGTTTTGACTAATTGATTTTTTAATATTTGAAATATCATACTTTTAAAAATCAAAACCTAACCAGGACCAAGTCTCCAAGATTATTAAGAGTATAGGTAATAATAATAAAAAAAGAGTATAGGGAATAAATACATTCTGAAGATTAATCGTGTAATATAAATATTAGTCAAATGACCATTACTGATTTTTGTTTAGTGAAAGATATAACTGTTGAATTACTGAATAAATGTTGGAACTTCACTGCTGTTTCTAATTATTATACAGAATTTTTTTATTGAGAAGACAATATAATAGCAGGGTGAAGAAAACTTAATCCCCAAAATAGAATGTATATGGATTCTATATGGAGGCCTGCGATCATATTTTAACATAATGCTTTATTCACTTGACATGGTTACAAATATATTCTTGTTCCTACATAGTTTTACTAATCATATTTCAACGGCTGCATACTGTGTTAATTTATAGAGTTTTGATATTAACTATCACTTTAATATAGAGTTTTGATATTAACTATCACTTTAATATTAAGAATAATGGTAATGATGTTTTGGCAAACTTCATATATTTGAATATATGATACAAGTCAGTAAAAAAATTTGTTTTAGTTATTTTTTCAATGACTTAGGCTCCCGAAAGTATTGTAATTCTAAGATGTAAACTAACTTAACACAACTTGGAAAATGTACCTTGAAGGTACAAATTACTTTCATAATAAATACCAAATGATTGTGATTTATTTCACATAAAATTTAAATTAATATGCCTATATGTATGTGGGTTTATTTCTGGGCTCTCAGTTCTGTTGTATTGGTCTGTGTGTATGTTTTTCTGCCAATACCATGCTGTTTTGATTATTGTTGTTTTGTAGTATAATTTGAAATCAGGGCATGTGATACCTCCCACCTTGTTCTTTTTTCTCAGAATTGCTTTGGCTATTCATGGTCTTTTGTGATTCCATACAAATCTACCCAGCAATCCTTCTTCTGGGTGTCTACCCCGAAAACTTGCAGACACATCCATAAAGATATATGCACCCCTATGTTTATTGCAGCGTTAGAAAACTTGCAGACACATCCATAAAGATATTTGCACCCCTATGTTTATTGCAGCATTATTCACAGTGGCCAAGACATGGAAACAACCTAAGTGTCCTTTGATAGATGATTGGATAAAGAAGATGCGATACATATATACAATGGAATATTACTCAACCGTAAGAAAAGATGAAATACTGCCATTTGCAACATTATGGATGGATTTTGGGATCATCGTGCTAAAGCAAAATAAGTCAGACAGAAAAAGTTGAGAACCATATGATTTCATTCATGCGTGACATATAAAACTGAAAGCAACAAATGAAGACAAACAAACGAAAACTTAAAGACACAGACAACAGTTTAGTAGTTACCAGAGGGGAAGGATGTAGAAAAGGGTAAAGGAGGTCAAGTATATGGTGACAGGAGATTTGACTTTAGGTGGTGAACACACAATATACAGATGATGTGTTTTTGAATTGTACACCTGAAACCTATATAATTTTATTAACCAATGTCACCCCAATAAATTTAATAAAAAATAAATCAGCATGTTACATTATGTTTGTAGAAGATAAGGAAAAGATATCAACTTAAAATTAGAATACGGTGAATTTGGAATAAAAAGAATGGAATCCTATTTGTGACCACTATGTTATTATAATATACTATAGTATTAACATATCTATAAATACCATTTGGATATTCATGCTATCCTGGTTGTTTAATTCTTTGATCATCACTCCTGATTTAGTCCATACAACAGTGTGATTTTGTTTGAGGTCAAATTCCAAGCACAGTCTACTGACGTAAATTTTTATCTCACCAAAGTGTAACACATTTTGCCAATCCTGTTCATGCCAGCACAGATCATTTAGAGTATAATTGGCTGCTGCTGTCACTTGCACAAGCTGTGACATTTTCTAACAGCAACAGGGTAGTATCTGAAAAGCTAAAAAAACAATTACATGTTGTAGAAGATAGTTTGATTTGGGAAGAAAGGAAATATAAAACAAGCCAGCTCTTCTCTACTTCAAACAGGTAGCAAAGAAGCTACAATACTGGTCATCCTCCCCTCTTTTTCAAAATGTGAGACATTGGAGAAAGAAAACACTGACTTGACAAATATAGAAGGAGTCGTTTGGAGTCTTCTGTTTAGAGAAGACAAAAAAGTAAAGAGAACGTTCATTAAAGGGACCTAAAAACCTAATACCAAAGGAGGATGGAGAATGACATTAACTTGTAAAATATCATTCAACTGATAAATCAACATGAGAGAAAATCAGAAAGTGAATGATAGAAAAAGAAATGAAAGAAATAAAGTAACAAAGGGAAAAACGCCCTTGAAAAAGAAAGTACACAGGGAGCATATGGGAAAATGCAAAGCTAAATAAAAAGCTGTGATATAGATTATTTTAAATGCTTACTTTCTCTAACAAATAAAAATAAAATAATATAATAATGATATATCATTTTGCCTATCCCATTAGCAAAAATTCAAAAGAATATTAATATCCAATTTGGGCAAGTGTGTGGGAAAAATCTCCTACACTATTGGTTGATTTATTGTTTTATTTATTTATAAATACATAAACTGTGTGAAGATAAGCAAAACTTTATTAAAATATTCATACTCATTGACTCAACAATGCTTTTTATTAGATATGTTTATATGTATGAAAAGATATATGTTCAAGGATATTCCCTGCAGGATTGGGGATATCCTTGAACATATATCTTTTCATACATATAAACATATCTAATAAAATTGGGAGGAAAAAACTAAACGTGTGAGCAGGTCATTGGTTAAATAAATTATTGTACACTCATATAGTGAAATACTACACATAAAGATAAAAGAAATTCTTTTATTAATAGAATGTTAGATATAAGATGAAAATGTCTACAGTACTAGAAGCTTTAGTAGTGGCAGTTATAATAATATTATTTAATATTTATTGAGAACTTATTTTACATGTTGTACTAAGCCCTTTTTAAGAATTACCTCATAATTCTTACAAGCACCTTATGGATGTAGGCAGTATTTTTATCTGCATTTAATAGATAAGAAGACCTGAGACTCAGAGATTAAATAATGTGCCCAAGGATGCTAGGAAGGACTAGAGCTAGGTTCTAAGCCAGGTAAGCCTGGCTCTCAAGTGCAGGCCCTTAATCTAGACTCCCAAAGTACAGTATGATCTAATTATTTTTCAAGGGGGAAAAAAAAAACTAGTAAATGCATAGGAGAAAAATACAAAGTATTCTCTAAACTATTCATATACTTTATCTACTGAGGAGGAAATTATGAGAGTGCTTTACATTCCTTTTTTTTCTACAATGTTTGCATTTTTTAAATAACATTTACTGTTTTATAATAAGAAAAACACTCAGATTAATAAATTGCTTGCTTTCTGAAAGTTAATTGCAAAATAGCACTCTAAAATCACTGAAAATGTCTTTAATCAGTTTTCTCAGAACTTCCTAATCAAGGATTCCCAAGTGCCAGTCCAAGAACTGAATACATCACAATCACCTAAGGAATATTTTATTACACATACCTATTCCTTGGCCCCAAAGTCTCCATCCTACCCAGTTCAGTACATCTGGGATGGGGCTCTGGAATTTACATTTTTTAAAAGCTCCCCAGTTGATTCTAATACCCAGCGAGGTTTGGGAATCACTGTCTAAGAGAATGTGATTTATGTAGATCAAAAGAGGAAAGAGAAAGTACACCATATGGTATGTTAACTCTTTCATTTCATTTTAGAGGTGGCTTCACAGAGAAAGTGTTTCTAAATGATCAGTACATACCTATATTACTAAAAATGTGCCCAAAATTTTGTCCATCTGAAATATGTCAATAATTCATATTTACCTTGGAATAGAGGGAGGAAAGATGTTTGGAAAGTTTTATATCTATGTAATTAAAACTAGTGCAGAGATAGACATCTAGACCAACTGAGCATAATAAAGAGCACAGAAACACGTCCAAGCATAGGTGAGGCCTTGGCTTATTGTAGGGTTGTCATAGAGCAATATACAGGATGGCGTTGGGCAGTGTGCTCTCTACATAGGGAAAAATAAGATTAACAATTAGCAGAAAGCCTAGGGCTTATTATTGGGCATTCAGATTTTTTTTTTTTTTAAAGAGTGATAGTTTTTTTTTTTTTAATCTTCCCAGTTCTGCTTCCCTAACTTCCTGTCAATTGACTTTATTAGCTGTTCCTTTTCTTCCTCCCCTACTTACCTTTAAATGCTAGTGTTTCCCTGAGTTCTTGCCTTGGTTGCCTTCAATTTTCTTTGCACTCCGTGTGTCCCCCTGGGCTGTTTCATCAATTCTCATGAGTTAGGCCACCAAGGACAAAATAAATTCCAAATCTGTTATTTATACTGGAGGCTTCTGTCCCAAATTCCACACCCATATTTCTAATGCTTAAGCGATCTAAAAGTCACCCTACACCTAACATACTCATTGTCTTCATTCATTACTGTTTCTACTATAATTACAACCTAAGTTAATGATGTCACCACCAAAAGTAGAAATCTCGAGGACGAAATTTGTCTCTCAAGGTAGAAATTTGTGAGTTGTACTTAACTTTGCCTTCTCCCTGTCAACTGACCACCAAATTCTATAATTTATATCTCAAAAATATCCCTTGACAACACTTCATCCCTATGATCCCTGCCTTAGTTGAAGTCCTCATTATTCTCACCTCTCAATTGCAAGTTCCTATCTAGTGTTCTTCCCTCTGTCTCTCCCTCTTCCAGCTTGTTCATCGCATTCCCATGTAGTTTGCCTTACAATAAAAGCGTTAAAAAAAATAAGATAAAATCATGCCTGCTGCTCTCCTTCTTAAAGGGCTGATGGCTTGTAGATGTCTTCATAATTAAGTCCAGACCTCTTATTTGGCAAATGACAATAATAACAGCAATATTATATATCGAGTGCCTATTTTATATATGAGCAAAATGAGGCCCCAAGAGATTAAGTGTCTTTCCCAAGGTGACAAGACTCATAAATGGCAAAGCTGGGATTTCAATCTTGACAGAATTCAACCCTGCAGCCCATGCTCGGTTTGAATGTCACTTACCTGATCCAATTCATCCATTTATAGATTCATCTCCCCACATAAGCTGTGAACTCCCCAAGGACAGGAATGATATCTTATTCACCTTCGTGTCCCCAGTGTCTAACACTGCGTCTGGCACAGAATAGGTGCTTAATACATGCTTATTTTTAAAAAGTGGATGAAAGGGCAGAAGAAGTAAGAAGGGAAGGAAAAAAGAAATAGAAGAAACTGGTGAGATTGTTTTAAGAAGAACATGATGCTATTTTAAAATGTTTGAAGAACTATCATGTGGAAAAGTCTTTATTTTCTCTGTAGTAGCGATGCTCTAACCTGAACTCCATGAATGAGCTTAGGGAATGCACTTTTCTAGGATGAGGGTTCATAACTTTCATAAATCTCACAAAGCCGTCTGTGATCCAAAATAATAATGTTTAGAACTATTTCTCCAGAGGAGAACTAATGAGCAGATGTTACAGGGAGACCAATTTCAAATCTCTGTGAAGAGGAAATTTATAACAAAGAGAGCTGTTTGAAAATAAAATCTTTACAGCAAAATGTCAAAAGCTAAGGATCAGTGGAAGCAATCAAACAGAGGCCAGATAAATATGTCTAAATATACAGAGAAAGGAATTCATAGAATTTTGGTGGGCTGAAGCCTACACTAGAAAAAATTCCACACTCACCCTCTGTGATTCTGTAATTCTAAGAGGCAATCATATTAAATTTGTCTTTTATTTCCAATTTTTTTTACTTCACAAAGATTTTGATGCTTTTAGAACTATCGTGGCATCTTTCTTAGTTTGTCACCTTTCCAGGACATTACCTTTAACAATAATGTTTAGGTTTCTTTCCGTTCCTTAATAAACCCAAACAATTTATTTATAAATTGTGTTGACATCTGCAAGCATTGGTACTTTCTACTTCTCATCTCAGATCTCCTTCTAACTTGTGTAGTCTGATTGCTCATTTGTCATATATTTTGCTTCCTAGGTTATTGAGATATTAGCTTACATTTTATAGAAATTTGAAGTATGATGTGTGGAAATAGTGGTTCTGTAGACATAATCCCCTCTAATACCTGAATTACTTTATTGAGTATGGTTTCCTTTTCTCCTCAAAGACATTAATTTATTCCATAATCACTGTTGACAGAACAAAAACTCTCAAAAATATTTACATTGCTACTGTCCTAAAGATGAGATAATAAGAGTTTAATTTAATAATACATAGATTTTCCTATGACATATATCTCATTATTTGCATCTCTGGATGATTAAAAGGATGCAATACATTTAAAAAGAGATGGATCTTGGTGGATGTAGGAGTTATTCATAAAATAATAATAAGAGTAAATGTTTACCATTTGTTCATGTCCTGAAGTTATTGTATTCTATTTAGAAACAAAAAATATGTGTAGTCTCTTTTATTAAAAGCAGCCCTCAGAGCTAAAATTAAATAATGAATCCTTGTTTGCTGATATAAAGTAATGGGTGAGGCAAATGTATATGACTCATTGTTTTTGTTGACTCAAGTCAAAGAAAATGCATCAAAAAGACCATCAAGTCTCGAGGTGTAAATTAATGCCCAAGTCCGGTCAATATTTGCTGCCACCTGCTGGTCAAAAGGGAAAGCTGCAAGAAACGGACAAATGTGTAAGGAAATTTGATCAAGTCCTGCCAAGCAAGGCATTTATACAGAGGGATAGGTGGGTGGGGTGGTGGTGGTGACGGCGGCGGCGGCGGCGGCGGCGGCAGTGGCAGTGGTAATTAATCAGAATTGGGCTTGTAAAAATACTGTACACCCTGGCCTCATAGCCAGTCCCTTCTGAATGGCAGAGGAGAGATGAGGGCCAGGTGGCTGATGGGCTGCTTGACCCAAGAGTTTAGTATTTGCACTGGTTCATCGATCTGGTCACCTATACCTTCATTTCAAGTTCCTTCTCCCTCGACTTTGATTGCAAAACAATAAAGTCCAGTTTTTATTGCGCAGCACAACATTTCCTAAAATGTTGCCCCCAAGGAAAACTTGTTCTTCTTGATCAGGGATTGCAAGCAGGAAATTTGCAATTACAAAATTTAGACATAGAATTTTATAAAAATGTTTTTTTTTTGGTTTGGTTTTTTTTTCCAAGCAGGAAATTTGCGATTTCAAAATTTAGACATAGAATTTTATAAAAATGGTTTTGTTTTGTTTTTGGTTTTTTTTTGCCCTTCTACCCTTCCTTTTTCTGCATGCAGACATGATGGCAAGAGCTTCAGCAGCTATCTTGGATCATGAGGTAGCATGAGGAAGTAGGTCTCAGGCTCAACATGGTGAAGAACAAAGATAGAATAAACTTAAATTTCTGATAACCATGGAGCTACTATCCCACCTCTGGACTGTCTCCATTACACTTCTTTTACTTGAGAGAAAAATAAAAATTTATCTTGTATAAGCCACTCATTTGAGTTTATTGTTAAAAGCAGCTAAACCTAATATACCATATCTCACAAAACTGGGACAAGGAAAGATAGGCTGAGAAGGCTGTGTGTTTCAAGAAAAACAGGAGATTGTATCATATTTGTGGAACTAAGTCTTTTTTGGGGGATACTAAGTCTTTTAATATTTGGCATCCCAGTTTTCTGATCAGTAGGGTTTACTATACTATTAACAGGAGTATGAAAATTAGCTCAATAAAATTCTCCTTAATGAATGCTCCACTGAAGTGGTGCTGTTTTAAATCAGTTCTCCTGGAAAACAGAGTTTGAGGTGGAGATTTGCATGCAGGAAGTTCACAGGGAGGCTCTTGAGAACAACCCCTGTTGTTCTTGTAGACATTCCTGCACTTGAGATAGCATTTCAGAAGATGTCATGTATCAAGACAAGGGGGCTGAGTCTTTGTACCTCTGTATGAACCAGTCACCGGAGGTGAACTGTCCCTGGAGAGCAGGCATAAGATTGTAGGAGGGAATGTTCTCCTACCCAGAGAAATGCTCAGAGAGGGACTCAGCTGTGAATCATGCGTAGCTATCAGAAGTTGAAGAAATGAACCATGGTTCTGAAGGAAGCAGAAGGTGCCCGACACCTCTTCCTAGCTATATACATATCAGGGTGTAATTCATGTATTTTAAATTTTACATATTACTCTTATAATTATTTTCATTTCTCAATGAGTCAGAACTAAAAACATTCCTGGCCCTTCGTTGTGTGCTTTTGGATCAAAGAGCAGGTTTATATCATTACTAGGAAGCTGAGTAATAAGTTTAATGCGTTCTGTTCTTTTAGGTGAAGAGAATGATGACTATAGGAGTGAATAAACAGAGATCATTCTTAGTACTGTATTTGGAGGGGCAGGTGTTCAGGGCAAACAGATACCAGTAATTCGAAACACCCAGAGACAAAGGGTCAGGTCTTTTCTCCAGGCAGGTGCCTCCCTGTTGCCTCCTTGCAATTTCCATAAGGCCTCCCTAATCCTTGACATATCCCTTACCTCCTGTCTGTGATGCCTGGCACAGCACCCCTCTGACTTTCCTTGCAATGCTCTCAGCTGCTCTGCCATCCTACTGCCTAATGATTCTGGTATCAAGATAAAAATCACTATTGACTTTCATTAGTTTTGAGATCAGAGCTGACAGAAGTAGCTTGTTTTTATAATCAAGGTGAGTTTGCCCACCATATGGGTGTTAATCACAGATTTATGTTAGTTCACTGATTTTAAATGAGGGCAATTGAATACATCTATGCTTTCTGCTGATCCCACGCAATGCTCTTTAATTGCTTGCATAGACCCATTTAATGGCTTCTGTAATGCTGAAAATACACCTTTCAAATAGTGTATTTTAAAATACACTATTTTATAATACACTAAAATAGAAATTTAAAGATTAAGGAGGAAATTATCGTTGAGTTCACAGCAATTAAGTACCCAGTTTCTTAAATCATATTAAAAAGGAAAATTTCAAAACTATTCCTGTCTACACACTGTATACATAGATTGGGCTCTAGTAAGTCTGAAAAACTCAGAATTCCTTTATATCACTTTCTTAGATTCGCATGGTGTTGAATGAAATTCTTGAAGAAGAAAATATCCAGATTAGTTAAGATATGTTAAAATCATCATAATTCTGACAGCATGTTTTATCTTTATTGGTTTCTTTTAGATATTATTAAAAATGTATAAAAATGTATGAAAGTTAAATGTGCAAGGATTATAGATTTTTTTTTATTTTTTAATGCCTTCTTTTTTTTCATTATTTATTTTTTATGGTGACATTGATTAATGAAATCCAATAAATTTCAGCTGTACATTTTAACAGTAAGGCATATATATATTTACATTGTGTGTTTACCTCCCATAGTTAGATTTCTTTCTGTCACCACATATTGACCCCCTTTACCTCGTGTATCTCCCACCCTCCCCTCCCCTTTACCCTCTGGTAACCACTAGTCTATTGTCCATGACCATGAGTCTCTGTTTGTTTGTCCTGCTCATTTGTTGCTTTTAGGTTTATATCCCACATATAAGTGATATAATGTGATTTTCAACTTTTTCTGTCTGGCTTATTTCGCTTAGCATGATTATCTCAAGGTCCGTCCATGTTGTTGCAGATAGTAGTATTTCATCTCTTCTTATGGCCGAGTAATATTCCATTGTATATATGTACCATTATTGATTTTGTAATCTGTCAATTGTATGTCTCCTCTGACTAAGTGAAATCAGGATAATGCACCTCAAAGTCCCTCCTTGAGCAGAGACTTTAATTTATATACTCAGCACCCAGAACAGTTTCTGGCACAAAGCTGTAGATAGAAATAAATATTCGTTGAACTAATAATGGGTGGATGGTAAAATCAGCTACATGGGAACCAAAATATTTTGAAATATCTCATAGGGCTTAGATCATAGGAGTGGCTGTGAATGTTGAAATCAGGATGGCTAATGAGGTGGCCAATTAAAAAGGCAAAGTACCAGGAACTGAAATGAGTATGAGCTATATGTGTAAATCTAATAGAAAAATCAGAAACCTTCTGTTTGCTTTTATTTCATTTTGTGGTCTTCTGAAATATTTCAAACATTTTGAAAACTAAATCATGACTATAAAGATTTTATTAATGAATCTGCAATAAAAACATGATCATATTTGAAAATGCAGTTCTTTAATTAAAAAGATAGAAGATTTAGGAAGATGGAAGCATAGCACACTCTCCTGGCTCATGTGTGTATCAAAACACTTGTTTCTTATTGAAGAAGATAGATATCCGCCCTCACACTGTCTATTAGTTAACTTTGTTTCTGATTACAAGATAAATACATGCCAGTTGAAACAAATTCAGTCATTTCAAATAAACAAAACAAAGACTCAAAAATTATCCCTAATTCTACCACCTGGAGACAACCAATGTTCCATTCTAGTGTAAAGCCTTCCAGTCTATTTATGCAAATGTTACGGAGTAAACAAATGTCGGTGAAGCCCTTAGCACATAGCAAGTGTTCAAAAAGAGGTCAGTTATTATGAACATTGTTTTTCTACCAATCTTTTAAGTTTAACTATATAGTCTAAATACATGTCTTTTAATTTTTTATATATATTTGAATAAATGCAATTTACATAGTGATTCCTCTATTAATGGATACTGAGCGCTATTTCCTACTCTTCTCTAATATAAACTTTGCAGTAAACATCCTTATTCTTACAGATGTGCATATATACCTTTTTTTTTTCTAAAAATCTTACAGACTCATATGTAAACTCCTATTCCAGCTGTTTGGTCTCTGGCTTGTCACTAAAACTTTCTGTGCATTAGTTTCCTCATCTGTAAAAGTTGATATTAAAATCTGCTTACAAAGTTTTTGTAAGGATTAAATACTTAGGTTTATAAAATGCCTACTACAGTCTCTGGTTCAGAGGTCGAATTTAATAAATGGTATATTTTATTTAGAATAATTCATCAAAAGTGGACTATATGAGCTCTTGTTTAAGTAAAAGTTAAAGGCTTTTGATATATATTGTCAAATGGCTATCGAGGAAGATTATACAAATTTTTACTACTATCCCTGGTGTCTGAGTTTCCCATGCATCATTTCCTTCAGAGCTCAGGATATTATCAATATTCTTTTCATCTTTGTCAATTTTGTAAGTGAGAAGCATTGTCTTCTTTTTTTTAATTTGTATTTATTTTGTTTCTTAGAAACTCGAAAATCTCATATATTAATTAAGCATCCATATCTCTCCTGTCATGAATTGTCTATTCAAATTACTTGTGCAGTTTTTTTAGTTTATAAGAGTATCTGGTATTTTAACAACATCATGACTTGAAAATCTTTTCCTCACTTTACCATTTGCTTTTAAACTTCCTTGGAACATTTGGCTTTAGTGTCATGCTTAGAAAATCCTCCCAAATACAAGAATATGTTCACCTACATATATGATTGTGTACATACATAGGTATATAATCAATTTTCTTGATTATGATATTGGTCCTCTGAATCTTTATTCCTGAGAGAAATGTGTTAAAGATTCACATTCTACTTGTGGAAATGTCAACTTCTCCTATATTTTAAGTAGTTTATGTATTATGATCCTATATGTTTTGATGCATAAATTATATAATTGCTCCAACTTCTTTGTAGGTTATACTTTTTATCAATATAAAATGTTTCCCTTTGTCCTAGTCTTTTTGACTTAAACTCTCTTATTTTACATTAATATTATCATCTTGAATTCCTATTTCTGAATATTCTTTTTTTCTTATTCTTTAGTAACACTCTTTTGTCTCTTTTTTCTTTTACGAGCATATCTTACAATACTATGTATCTATCTATTTTGTTCTTTGACTCAATCTGAGTCTAATAAGAGAGGAGTTATCTACTCACATTTACTCTAATGACTGATATGTTATTTTTAGTCTTGTTATTTTATATTTTGGCTTAGTTTGCTAAATTGTTTTATTCTTTTTAAGAATCTTCATTTCCTTTGATATATTGATCATATAATTTTTCTCCTTTTATTTTTCTATGGTGTAATTAATAGATATATTTGTTCTCTTATTTATCCTACTTTATGCTTTTTTGAAATATATTCAACTCTCTATTTCTTCACCTCTAACTGCATGTGAACTACAATTATCTCAAAATAAAAAAGATTTTTAAAAATAATTTAAAAATAAACATCATTTATGGTAGTTATTCCATCAACAATTATTAGCTTAGAGAAGTGGTTCTCATCGGGGGGTGACTTTGCTCCTCATGGGACATTTAGCAATGTCTCGAGACATTGGATGGAGTCCAGAGATGCTGCTATACATCCTACAATACACAGAAATCTCCTATTACAAAGAATTATCCCGCCTAAAAGATTAACATTAATGTTAGATAAAACTCTGGCTGAGAGCTAATAATTTTGTCACACAAGGCAATACATTTTACTTAACTTGGATTAGGGATAACAGTTCTCAAAATTAGACATTTAATGGGTATTTTACTACATTGTTGAAAATAGCTTTGGTGATGGTTTGGTAATACTTCTCTGGAAAAAAAAAAAAAAAAACCATGCTAAAGGTATTATAGCCACGCTTTTTGCCACAGAATTCTGGTAACTTGCTTACCCATTCATCTTTGTTTTAAAACTAGCTGAAAACAATCCCTTGGTCAGAGGGTATACCTTGAGCCCACCTCTATGTGGACGTGGGATGATCTTCTTACATTTTTTTTGTTAGGCTGCTCAATGATTTTTAAAGGTAGCTAGTCGTAACACCACTTCATTAGAGTTTGTAATTATATGATTTTACTGTGCACTTGAAATAGTTAAACTTAAAATACTTGTTAAGATGCATAACCTTGAACTCACTATTTCTTAATACTTAGCAAAAGCTTGATTGAAAGAAATAATAATTTTGAGAATTGCCTGTTGGATAAGTAACCTACCTATTTCTTTCCATGTTATTGAATCTATCCTTATATAAAATAAACATAGGCCATCAGAAAAGCTATTATTTAAGCTATAATATATGGCCTACTATCCCCACTCCATTAATTTATTCAACATATATTTACTTGCTAGGCACAGCGCTGGGTGCTAGAGATGTGGCAGTGAATCAAGCATATCAGTTTCTTGCACTCAGGGAGTGTGTATTTAAAACACAAGTGCAAAGTAGCTTGACTAGGCCAGTTGGGGCCACAGGGCAACTCTGGCAACTGGGCACTGCTCCATGTATCGCTCGTCTTCTACTAGCCTAGTCTAGATGTGTTCTCATTGCAATGGGCACAAGGGAGATAGCAAGCCCAGTTGTGCGAGTGCTTTTCAAGCTCTCCTCGCATCACATCTGGAATATCTCATTGGCCTAAGCAGTCACAGAGCTGAACATAGAATCAAATGATTGGGCTGGATGCCCCACCCATAATGAGAAAGTTCAATGACAAGCTAGAGAAATGGGTAAAATAATGGAGCCAATGTTAAAATGATTGCAGTAGAAGACAGAAAATAAACAAATGTATATTATGAGAGATAACGGTAAGTACTGCAAGAAAAAACAAACAAACAAAAACAGGATAGAGGGATGGTTGGTACTGTTTTGGATATGATGGTCAAGGAAAGTCTCTGATTAGGAGATATTTGAAGGGAGAACTTAATGTGAGGAGGGATCATTTAGGGAATTTGAGGAATAGAGGCCAATAGGAACAAAACAAAAAAAATGAAATAAGGGAATAAACAAACTAAAGCAAAAAGAAAACTCAGCTGGAAGCTATAAATTTGTATTCCCATTAGCCTTTACGTTTGCATGGCCACTTTTATGACTTTATTTAATGTGTTTCCAAGATTGAAAAGATAGACGAACTTCATTTGCTGCTCCCATTATTTACAGGACCTATTAGACGATGAAATCAGTATTTCAAGCTGAGGCAGTCACCGTGTTTGTCTTTTCTACCAAATATAATAATGAATTTTATGTGATTAAGAAAAAAAATCCAATAGTTTGTAGTGGGCACTGCCACTAAAAGATAAATTGTAATTCTATACCTAAATTGAACTCCCTCAATGACTAGCTTAAACAATTGACCTAACCAGTGAGTAGAATTAAATCTTCATTTGGGAATTGATCTATTAATAATAAATGGTGGTGGGAGGGAAACAAAGCCAAATTTATAATCTATAACATAAAATAAAATCAATTAAATTTTTTAAAAATATATAAATCTGCATGAAAAGTAAGAAAATACTTAGTATGTCATAATTAACATTCAAATGGAAGAAAAATCAATTCAGTAGTTATGGAATGTGGTTAAAATGTCACTAATGAATTATTGATTTTGATTTTCTAATCTGAAGATTTAGTTTAAAAATATGTTTAAGATTTATTTTAGAAAATATATAAGAATTATTTTATAATCACTATCATTTAAACAATTTTGTTTAAAAATTGTTTACTTCAATTTAAAGGCTAATTTGGAAAGATTTTATATCAAAACTTCCACTAGATGGTGCTCTTAAAACTTCCTCTAAGGGAAAACTGAGGAAGTTTGAATCAGTAGCTCAGGTCTGACTCAGCTAGGTCAATGTTAACAAAACCAAATTAGTAATCTGACTCAGAATTTTCTTGGCTATAAAAAGCACCGTGCATAATCTACGATCACTAAAAATGTGGTAACTAATTGATGGAGTCTACTTTTATAGCAGTGCGAAAATACTGTGATTACTTTTAAGGAAGAGATTCTGGAAATATTATTTGTGCTCTTTGGGAAATAAGATCTTATAAAATGTGAACATTGGAAATTTTTAGACATTATCAGGTTTATTTAATAAGTAATTGTTGAATTAAACAAAATATTTTAAATAAAAACACTACTGGTATACATTAGTCTCAAACGTGCAATGACTTTTTTCATTATTAAAAATCTATCCTCCATTTGTGATACATGTAAACTTTATAAGTATATACATATATATTTAGTAGTATATATACATATGTGTATATATAAATATAAACATATATATTTATATACTACATACACATATAGTCTGCTATAATACATGCAATTATATATGTACAAAGAATATAACTTATACATGACATGGACAAAATTATTAAAATATTGGAACATATTACAATTTCTACATCACATTTGTGTGTGTACGTGTATATAGACTAGGAAGCAAGGGATTTCTTTTCTCACAACCCCACTTGCAGGCTTATGGTGTTAGTAATGGTATATTTTATCAAGATTTATAGAAGTATATAAACTGAGAAAACAGTTTCATATATAGTTTGTTAAATATCTATTTGTAGATTAGCATATCTCTTGGTAAGTAGTTGTTGAATAAAGAATGCAGAGATAAACTGTGACTAAAGCAGCCAGAAAATAGGATTTGTGGAGGTGAACGTTTGGTTTATTTATGGATCAGTTAAGATTCTTACCAGGAATGATGTTATGTTGTGAGGATAAAAGCATATACTAGAACAAGAAAAGTTTAAATATTGAAAAAATACAAAAAATAATATGGACATTCATTGAGTTAATGAGCCCTCATTGACAATGAGTCTTTATTTCAATATAAGACTCATTGTATGTATGCAAGTACTTGGTAAGTGTCAACATGAATTTAATTTTCTAAAAAGAAACATACCGTTGGTAAACATAAGGTTCAAATTTGCCAGTTCAAATCCCTTTGATATTAAAATCTACTTTTATAAATGATTTTGATTAGACATCTCTTAGTACATGAATCAAAAGACTTTCCAAGTACTCCCTAAAAGCTAAACTTAGTTTAGTTTTCTCAGTTTTTATGTTTCTTGATATCTCTACAATTTTGATGTTGTTGACCACCTCCCTTCTTTGTATAAATCCTTCTTGGATATCCATGTTATGCCACTCTGAGAACACTGACTCCTATCCTAGGCCTCCTCTTTCATGTCCATTTGGCTCTCCCCTAAATGAGAATGTTTCTTCGCTGTTCAATACTTGTCTGCTTAGGGTAGTTATTTTACTCCTAAGTGTCATCCATACGTTGAGTATGGATAATTGCCTCTGTGTAGGGAGCTCTCAAGTGTTCCATCTCTTGTTTGAGACTCTCACTGGCACCTCATTCCTCAATTTCTATCATTAGACAAATTACATTGTATCCTGGATATTTTTCCCTAGATTTCAAAACCAAACTGAACTCTTCATCTCTGATAACTCCGGTGCCTTGCTTTCATATTCCAGTGACTGTGAATGACACAATCTTGGAATTATTTTATTTACCAATTCAGTTTCCAAGGCTCATAATTCAACCTTTATGAATGTCATTTCCTTTATGCCTTTCTATTCATTTATATTACAACAATGAATTTACCTCCTGCCTAAATATCAACAATGGCTTCCTGGCTGCTCTCTAACTCTGAACTTTCCCACTTGGTGTTCACTTAAAATTTAAAAAGTGAAATGAGAGGCAATAAGCATTTATTTGAGATTTTAAAAATTGTAAATCTCCATACTTCTCAGGCCCACTTCCACGTCTGGAAGTGTAATTTCCCTTCTAATAAAGCTTTTCTTTTCTACTGTTAAAAAAAAAATCATTCTGGAAACACTGATTCAGGCAGAAACCCAAATAGTGTCCCAAGGGTGAAGGCAAGAAGTTTTTATGAGAAAAGGAAAGAAATAATTACATGACTAGAAGAAAGAAATTCCTGTTGGTGCTAACAAGCTGAGTTATTCTTTAGCTACACATGGTTGGTTACTGATTTTATCTTCAGATAGAGTCCATAATCATCAGTCCTTGTAGTCAGAATGTCTGCTTTCCTGCTGGCTTTACAAACAATTGTAAGACAATGTTGGTTTGATCCAGTCCAAAGGTCTGGGCCAGTTCAAATGATCCAAAGATTCAAGGAGCAAGAAATAGATAGTTCCTCTGGAACGGCTGCTCTGGCTCCATTTTAAAATGGCTCCACTTAAGTCAACTTTCACACTGGTCAGTGCCTCCTATCTGTATATTTCAGATGATTTGCATTAACAGACAGGTTGAGTAGGACAGGCAAGATAGAGTGACAAGGGCTGGCTTTAGAAATACACACTGATGTGGCCAGGCTTTGAGGAAAGGCTTTATAGAAGTAGCTCTACACAGAGGGTCACACAGCCTCTGGTTCAGTCACTGATTCACAAAGGGAAGAAATAGAAGCAGGAAATTGAGATAGTGCTCAATATTTAAAAGTTCAGATAGACTGAGAGTTCATACCTGGGAGGTCTTTCAAATTCTGTCTAAATCAAGACTGGCTAAGGAATTGGTAGCTGGACTGAACAAACAAGGAGGGGGCTAGTATCAGTATATTCAGCTTGTAGTGAGCTATCTTACTCAATAGCCCTTGTACTACAGAACAATTAAGCATAGACCCTCAGCACTTCATATGAGTAGCCTATCTCCTGCATCCCTCATCTTCACCCACCTTACCCTACAACTGCCTGACTTGTTCTTGATTGTCTCAGCCCTTGATCCTTGGACTCATTACCTATTTATAGACTGGCAGTGTTGCCAGTCCTGACACTTAATCCAATCTCTGACCCTGAGTCTGGCTTCCCTCCTCAGCCACCGTCTGTATTTATTCTCTTTGATGCTTCCATTTCCCTATCTCAGCCCAGCATCTCCCCTTGCATATACTCAACTGCAGGTCCAGACCCTGCCCCCCATAGAAAGAGATAAATACAGGGCTGTTAACAATTGCTAAGAAGTGAAAGAGTGAAAAATAGAGCTCTAAAGTATCACCCAGGTAGTTATTGCAGGCAGCAGATATAACCCCAAAAGTTGAAGGAGCAAAGGGACAGAATTGGAAACTTATAAGAGGAGCCCTTGGGCTGAAACTCAGACCTCGAAGGATGGGGCTGCTTGGGTAGGTGTCTCTATAGGAGGGGCAATGATGGGGTTGGTTCTGCTGTTTCTGAGATGGTGAGATGATGCTAATTCTGCAAGTTGAAGAAAATGCAAGTCAGATTCAGGTGCTATTAAGAAATTGCTGACGTCTGGGTGAAGAAGGGTTGCTGGAGGGATGCTCGCAAGAAAAGGAAGTAGACAGGAAGCCCCACAGAAAAAGAGAAAGGAGCAAGTCCCTTCTTACTCCTTCCACTCCTCTATTGCCCCCTGTTGTCAGAGCCTAACTAGGAACCAACCAGCTGTGGAAGTTGAATGTGGTTTGCAGTATGCTCCAGCATCAAAGAACAGAATATAGAAGGGAAGTTTGGTGCTGATTGTCAATAATTCAATATCTGGCAGGTATGCTTTTCCTGCCTTCCACAAATATGTGAGTACTTGCCCTGTTCTAGGTACAGAGGATAGAACCATGAGCAAAACAATATTAATTTTCCATTATTACATATACTATAGTGGAGAGAATAAATAGACAAAAAATAAAGAGGTAAAAAACATAGCATATTAGGTGGTAAATGCTCTCAGGAAAGATAAAACTAGGAAGTGCCAAGGGGTAGGGTGAGAGCAGGTATCAATATTAACCAGGTTGTTCAGGGAAGGGCTGAGAAAAAGACAAGGAAACAAAGACTGAGGGAGTGAGTCATGCAAATAATTGAGGAAAGAGCATTCTAGATAAAGGTAGGGTAGAGGGTAAGGCAGATTAGGTAGGGCTTTATCTACCATTGTAAGACTGTGGCTGTGACCACACTAGCAGCTTTGAAGAACAGAAGTGACGTGATATGACTTATGTTTTTGAAAGATCCTTTTGAGATTAGGTTGGGTGCTCTTTTGAGATTAGGTTGGCCTCCTTGGAGATTAGGTTGCTCTTTTGAGATTAGGTTGGCCTCCTTGGATTCACCTCAGCCCTGCTAACAGGACCTTAATTCTGGGTTTAGAATCTTGCCTTCCAAGTGCATCATTTCTCTCTTTCTGTACCTATCTCTCATAACATTCCAGTGATGGGCCCGAGCCAAGTTTCCGATGCCTCTTCTCCTGGGGCTGCAACTTCACTCCATGATCACAACCTCTGTTTTTTTGGTTTTTATTTTTTGGTTTTTTTGTTTTTTTTTGTGCCCTCCGAATAGTCTCTACTCGAGTTGGTCTTAGTATATTAATTGACTTCTCTGGTGGTATACTCAGTCTTGTGAGAGTTGGGGATGGCTTTATATGCAATATTTGTTCATTCTTTCAACAAATATGTATTGAAAACCTATCACCAATGAAGTAGACTTATTATGTGTCAAGTGCTCATGTAGTTACTAGGTTTATGACAGTGAACCAGACATATTAGCTCCTTGTTTTAGATGTGGCAGTGGTAGGGGAGACAGAAGTTTTAAAAAACCTATAAGAAAGATGATTTCAGAGAGTGATAAATGAGACGAAAATCACAAGGTGAATATGACAGTATAACTGCTTGCTACTTGAGACTGGTCAGGGAAGACCTTTTGATTAGGCGATATTTAGATAAAAATCTGAATGACAAGCCATCAGCCATGTGAAAATCTGAGATCAACAAACACTGACAGATGTTAGCATTTGGAGCTCTTCTTTATCCAGGAGGTGGTCAGTCATTTTAGATATTTAGAGCCAGAGGAAGGTGCTTGAAAATCCCTTATTATATCTTTCTCTCG
>NW_006441071.1:22725757-22752653 GCF_000325575.1 Pteropus alecto
CCCCTCCCTTTTTCTAGTATTTTACCAGGGCCTACTGAGTAATTGATATTTTAAATACATTCTAATAATGTATCAATTTCAGATATTTTTTCCTTCTTGAATATTTTACCAAGCACCACGCACAGGGTTATTAAAGCATCATGTAGAATCTCTTAACTCTCAGGCTCATCTCATGCCCAGGGGGACCCCCGATTAGATACCAAATTAACAGAGCCTTTAAAAATTATTTTGAAATAATCATAGCTTCACAGAAAGTTGCAAAAAAATAATTTTACAGGTATGTCCCATGTACCTTTAACCCAGTTTCCCCCAATAGTAACATTTCACATTTCAAAACCTGGAAATAAAGACATGGGTATCATCCATGGAGCTTATTCAAATTTCATCAGTTTTATATACACTAATTAGTTTTATGCAATTTTATGTTACCACTACCATTATCAAAATACAGAAGTGTTCCATCAACATGAGGCTCCTTTCTGCTATCCATTTGTAGCCATACCCATTCCTCCTTCCCATACCTAACTTTTGACAATTGCTAATCTGTTTTCTATCTCTATAAATTTGTTTTTCTAAGGATGTTTTATAAATAGAATCAGTTTTCCTTCAGCATAATGCCCTGCAATCCATCCAAGTTTGTTTCACCATTCATCTGCTGAAAAAAACATTTCAGTTGTTTCCTTTTTGTCTGTTATGCATAAAACTGCTATGAACATTCATGTGCACGTTTTGTATGAACACAGGTTTTCATTTCCCTGGGATTATGGCCAGGAGTACAATTGCTGGTTCGTATGGTAAATGCATGTTTAGAGTTTTTTGTTTGTTTTTTGAGAAACTGATGACTTCAGTATATTTTTGCTTACAAATGTCCTCAGATGGATTGAGCAACACAAAGACTGGATGCAAATTGTATCTTTTAGTAATTAGGAAATGCGTTCATGATGTAGCATCTAAAATTAGATAAGCATTCAGTTACGATCTACATCTTATATCTTTCTACCACTTTTTCAGCAGCATTTTTTCACTAATCTGTTTAGCCATTAAGTACTTCTACAAGAACACTCTCCTCTCTCCCATTCCATTTCTGGGATTGTAGAAAGCTAGTATAAAATGTTTTCAAGATACTTATTACAAGATACTTAAGGATGTATTTTTGGAGGGAATTCTGGAAGTTCTTGTACTTAAATTTATGGTGAGTAGCAAAATGTCTCATTGTGTAAAGTTTTTCTCTTTTCTGGGCATTTTAGCCTGTATTAGTTCTCTGTACAGGTATTCTGAGGTAGATTTCCAATGTCTTTAGCCAAATAGAAGAGAAGCAGGAGGGGCGGTGGAGTTAGTCAGAAGTGCCAGGTTCTAGCTGTTTCTGCCGGACATTAGTTGTATGACCCTATCTCAGCTTAGGGACAAATCCCCATCTCAGCTTCATTATTTTCATGATGAAGTTGTTGAATTGGTGACCTAATAAAGGCCCTTCAAATATGAAATTATATGAACATAATTTATAAACACGTAAAATAAGATTTTTATATTGTTTTGCTAGGCATTCTATTTGCAAAGGCAAAACTTAAAAAATTTGGGTGCCTATGCACAAAAATACTAAAATGATACAGGAATCAACAGTCATCAGAGGTATTACTTATTTTCCATCCAAAGAGAGAAAGTTAAAAGCACATCTTTAAGTCTTAAGTCCTTCAAACTTCACATCCAATGAGCCTCTGTGACGTCAGGCCTTTGGCCATACCTCGGTATAAGATCAAACTTGGGACAGGAGTAGGGCTGAAAAAGCTGTAATTTTTATTTAAGTCAGTCATTCTGTGAAGGCTCAAGGTTGAGAGTTTAGGTATTTCTTGGAAGGTGCTCAGCAGTCTCCTGACTTGCTGACTCTCTAACTCTGAATCTGAATGAGCTCTCGGCTCCCCTTTTTGGGGGAGATGAGGGGTGGGGACGGTGGTGTGTGTGTGTGTGTTTCAGCCAATGAGTCCCATCTCAGAGGAAGGACGCGTGGAATTGCAATCCCGAGTTGATCTTCACTCCCCCTCCCCCCCGATTTGCAGCCAGGGAAGTTAAGTGACCCACTGTGCGTCCTCGCCACGCGCTCGGAGAACCCGGCGAGGCAATTCCAGACCTCCCGCGCGACCCAAGAAGCCAGCAAAGCCAGAGTCCCTTCCTCAGAACCTGCACTAATGGGGGAGAGGGGTGTGCTCCCTGGGAGAGCACTCGCAACACCTCCAGCCTAAGAGCGAAAAGGCTGGAATCCATCCACGCCGTAAGTGCAGGACCTTGGACCGCGCGTGTTCCCGGGTGGGGCGGGGCGGCGATCGTCTCCACCATAGGGGAGAAGCCTTTCCCTGCCGGGCGTAACCGCCACGCCCCTCCCCCGGCTTTGACGCTGGTCTATAAGTGGGAGTGGGGGCGGAAACAATCCACCAGCTCCGGACACTGGCCCCGTTGCCAGGCGACGGGAGAACACGCGGGGCCCACGAGAAAAAGGGGCAGGGCCCAGCACAGGGAGCGCGTCGGACCGGCGGCCACGCAGCCGCCCTGGCTCCCTCTGGGGCCGGCGCGCCCAAAAAAAACTGGAGGCGGGGCTGCGTGTCCCGGGCGGGTGGCGCTACGGTCGGATCCTTCCAGGAGCCAGTGAACCGAGCGGTCTCGAGGCAGGGGCGCGGGAGGGCTGGCGCAAGAAGAAGGCGCGCGGGGCTCGGCCTCCGTGTCCACCGCGGCTGAAGAAAATGGTGTTCGAGTCGGTGGTCGTGGATGTGCTGAATCGGTTCTTGGGGGACTATGTGGTGAACCTGGACACGTCCCAGCTCACTCTGGGCATCTGGGGAGGTAACGAGACCGCCGCCGCATCTCGCTCTCGCCTGCGTCCCTGTCCCTTATTGCCACAGCCGATTCCTCCCTTCTTGGGGCCTCGGGCCCCTTGCTTGCCCGGCGTCGCCACCTGCTGTCGCCCTCCTCCGGGTCAAATTACGTAAAGCGAGGGGCAGTTCCGGGGCCAACGCCTGCGAGGTTGTTTATTTTTTGGCCAAGGGGTCGAGGGATCGGGGGTGCTGAATGAAAAGGCCCCCTTTTTTCGAGCCGAGCAGCCGAGGGGACCCGTAGTGGAGTCCAAAGGTTTGGAGTTCAGGTTCCGGCAAGGCGTCCTTTTTCGCCCCTCGCGGTCTGGCTTCAGCTGTGCTGGGCGAGGGGAGGCAACGGGACGCACCTGGGCTTGGTCTCACACCTATCATTTTCCCTGCTTGGGTTATGATGGAGGCCCCAGGGGAGCCCACGGAGTGTCGCACGCTGCCTCGCACGTGAAGGCAAGACGCTGTGACCGAAGACGCCCTCTTCCTTCCCCAGCCTCGGCGTCTGGCTAAACTTACGTAGTGTTTTCTCGGGCCAAACCACCTGGGTTGCTCGATTGGATTCGACTGATAACAAAAAGCGAAACTCCTGTGTGTAACTCAGACGCTTGGTTATGTGTTTTCTTTTCATAGCCTGGCCTAGGAACGTGTTACGTTTGTAAGGCTTTGGGGTTTTGTGGGTCAGAGTAAATTATTTATTTTTTAAGAAACTAGGTGCAGCTGTGTAACATCGCAGACCTGCAATAGACGAATGAACTTGCACTTAACGTTGATTAGTGAAGGACCGAAGCGTTATACTTTGTTTCCGTTTACTCTGGTGCTCTACCTTATTCAGAGCCTTATTTTTAATGCTTCCATCTACTTTTGTATTATACTTTTTTTTTTAAATTTTAAATACCCATAGAAATTAGATTCTTTTTCTTTATAGAATGAATTTCCCAGGCCAAAGTTAGGGTTAATTTTTTTTGTGTGAATGGTATATTAAAAAAAAATCTTGAATACGCACATGCTTTCAGTTTTCTTCTAAAATACTTGTTTATCTTAATTTTTCTCTTTTATGAGGTAGTGTAAATAGGTAATTTAGTTTGATAAAGTAGACGTCTTTTTACTACTATTGGTACCTAGTACCACAATTGAGAGCAGGACTACAAGAGCTAGGGACATAAAGTGCTAGCTCAGCATCTCTGACTGGTACCAGAAATTTGCGTATTGTTTAACTGTGCTGCTTCTTATTTACAAAGTGGAAATAATAAAACTTGTCTCTACTTACTCAGAAGAAAGTCTTGAGAACATTTTGTGGTGTGCTTTGATCTACAGTGGGAGGTTGTTTCTACATACAGGGTAGAGGTTTGCGTGGAGTGTGATTTTCAAAGGATTTACTTAATATTTATGTACAGTGAAATTCACTCTTGTGAAGTATAGTTCTTTTCTTTTCTTTTTTTTTTTTTAACACAGCTACAGCACCCGGTCTTCCTAGGTGGTCTCCCATCCAAGTACTAACCAGGCCCTGCTTAGCTTCCGAGAACAGACAGGATCCATTGTGTTCAGGGTGGCATGGCAGTAGACAGTATAGTTCTGTCTTCATGAATGCAAAGAGGCCTATATCCACCATCACAGTCATGATTATAGAAAAGTTCCAACAAGAACCCCAAATTTTCTCTGCTGCCCCTTTGAAGTCTATCCCACCCAACCCTCACCTTCCTGCGAATGTACTTTTGGGGTTTATCTTTTTTTACTTAATTTCACTCCTTTCACTTCTTATATAAAATGAATTTAAAAGTCACCACGTGTTGCATTCTTACATATTTTTAGTAATATTTTATTGTATGAATGTACTGTAAATGTTAATCTGTTCACGGGTAGAGGGACGTTTCAGTTTTGGGCGATTATGAAGAGCTGCTATAATATTCATGTAGTGGTTTTTGAGTGAACATAATTTTTTATTTCTCTCGGGTAAATACCTAAGAGTGGGATTTCTAGGTGATATGGTTAGTGAATAATTTATGCGAAACAATGGAACTGCTTTTCAAAGTGGCTGTACCTGTTTCACAGTCTCATTAGTGTTGTATGAGTGCTTAGTTGCTCTGAACCTAAGCTGTCCTGTAGTATTGTCATTTAAAAAACTTTTTTTTTTTACCGAATTTAATAGGTATATAGCGATAAAGCATTGTGATTTTAATTTGCATTTCTTTAGTGATTAAAGATGTTGAGCTTCTTGTTTTTTTAAATTTTGCCTTTTCTATATTGTTGAAGTACCTGTTAAATCTGTTGCTCATTTAAATTTTTTTTCTATCGAGATTTAATTCATATCATTAAATTCACCCCTTTAAAACGTACAATTCAGTGTGTTTTAGTATAGTCACAAAATTGTGCAGCTGTCACCACTAATTCCAGAACATGTTCACCCCCAAAATTAACCTCATGCCCATTAGCAGTCACTCCAAATTTCCTCTCAGCCCCCCTTCACCCCACTTCTGGCAACCACTGATCTGCTTTTTGTCTCTATAGATTCTCTAGTTCTGGACGTTTCATTTATATGGAATCTTACAATATATGTGGTCTTTTATTTCTGGCTTCTTTCATTTAGCATTATATTGTCAAGGTTTATCCAAGTTGTAGCATGTATCAATATTCATTTCTCTTTATGATTGAATAATGTTCCATTGTATGGATACATCACATTTTATCTTTTCATCAGCTGGTTGACATTTAAGTTATTCTGACTTTTTGGCTTTTATGAGTAATGCTGCTATGAACCTTTGTGTACAAGTGTTTTGTGGCATGTTTTAAATTCTCTTATACATACTTGTAAGTGGAGTTGCTTAGTCATGTAGTAACTGACTTTTTAAAGAACTGTCAAACTCTTCTCCTAAGTGTTTGTTTTCTCAATGTCCAGTATTGACACTTCTTTAAATATTATGGATACAAGTCCTTTGTCAGATATATGTGATTTAAAAATATTTTCTACCCCCCCCTTTTCTAAGCTTGTCTTTACAAAGCAAAAGTTTAGCATTTTGATCAAGTACAATTCGTCAAAAATTCTTTGAGTCATGCTTTGTGTTGTAGCTACGAAGTCTTTGCTTAACCCAAAGTCACAGATTTCTTTAGAAGTTTTATAATTTTATATTTTATATTTATATTTCTGATAATATAATTTTATATTTTATATTTATATTTCTTATATTTTTGTATGAGGTGTGTTATAGGTTGAAGGTTGAGGTTCTTTGTTTGCATGTGGATGCAAATGTCTACAGTTGTTCTAGCTCCATTTGCTGAAGAGAATATCCTTTCTCCATTGAATATCTTTGCATTTTTGTAAAAAATCAGGCTACATTGTGCGGGTTTATTTTTGGATTGTAGTCTGTTTCAGTGATCTCGATAATTGTAGCTTTATAGTAAGTCTTTAAATCAGGTAGTGTAATCCCTCTAACTTTGGTGTTTATCAGATTTTAAAATAACAATCTGTGTTTTAAATATTGAAATTGTTTGTATTTTGATAAATGAAATTTTAAATAATAGCTGAAAATTTGAAAAAATTCTCAAGAATTTAAAAACCAAGTTTCTTTTTTTTAATAAACTGGATTTTAAAAAAGGTTCTTTGAAAATTTCAATAATAGAAATTAGATGCTGCATAGGAAAAATGTAAAGACTATGAACCTAGTATTTTATGGTCCTACTAGTATCAGAAGGACCTATTAATTTTAAATGTATGCTTTTGCTAGGCTTCTGTGTAATTGGCTAATTTCACTATTAGCATAGTAATAGTATTAATTCATATTCAAGAGTTAAATGGATGGTTTCAAAGCTAAAATTTGAAATTTGTTTCTGAGTTGTTTCTTTGAAAAAAGTTTCCAAAAACCTATTTAATTATAATTTAGCAGAACAACACTGCTCTACTGGGTCCTGTACAGTAAGTAGGTTGAGCACTGCAAGTATGTCTTCTGTGGGAGTGGAAAGAGCAGTTGAGCTTTATCTCAACCCTTGGCAAATTTCAATGTTGGTAAAGTATACTTTTTATACACTGCCATTTCTAAATCTCCACCCTTCCACATATCAGCTACTTAGGGAGGTGATAAGCCCTTCACAGATTCATCTGAGAGTCATCTACCAACTTTCCAAAAAGAATCTTGGATTTCACATCTTCAAGAGCTAGGCTGCATCAGCATCAGCCATAGGTGCTTGTTATAAATAAAAATTTTTGAACCACTTCCCAGAGATTATAATTCATTTTTCTGCAGTAGGACACCAAAATCTTTTTTTTTTTTTTTTAAACAAATGACACGAGATTGTGATGCACAACTAGGTGGATTTGAAGAGTTCTTTAGTGAAGAAGTATTAGAAATTCATTGGCAGGAGCAGTAGTAAGGGGTGGCTTGTGTTAAAGAATTATTTGTAGTACAAGAGGTACCTGTGCTTTATAGCCTCCTCTTATTACAGTAGTCCTTATCCATGAGGTAAATGTTCTAAGACCCCCAGTGGATGTCTGAAACTGGTACTCAACTACATCCCCCCCGCCACACACACACCCCCACACTGTTTTATCCTATACATTACATGCATATTTTTTCACTTAAAGGAAGCACTTTACGGCTTCTCTTTGGCATAGCGGAACTGCCAACAACACTACTATTGTGCTTTGGAGTTGTTATTAAGTATATACCTTAATGGTTAAACAAGCGTGATCCCAAGACAATCCGATAACCTAGACAGCTACTAAGTGCTAAAGGGCAGGTAGCAAACAACGTAGATTATGCTGGACAAAGGGATGGTTCACAGCCTGGGCAGGAGCAGGACAGCGTGAGATTTCGTGCTACTCAGAATGGTGCACAATTTAAAACTTAAGAATTATTTTTGAAATTTTCCATTTAGTATTTTATGACTGCAATTGGACGCTCGTAACAGGGACCACAGGTAACTGAAATCTAGAAAAGCAAAACCTAGATTAAGGAGGGACTACTGTATGGTCTTCCTCTTTCTCTCTTTTCTCTGGTTTTCTCCAAAATTAAAATATTTGGACAAATTTGTAAATTTGGAGAGGGAGTGCCTGACATGTAACATTAGAAGCTCAGATTTATTTTTTAAACTAATTTGCACGTTCTGTTTTTGAAATGTTAATCTTTCAGTTTTCTCTTTAGAATAGAGGCTTATATTCAGTGGCCATTTACTATATACCCCCAGTATACTAGGGGCTCTGTAGGAAGATGAAGATTCAGTTTCTGATTTTAAGGAGTCATTCTATAATAGGAATATACTAGGGAGCCACACAAATGATTGTTATAGTCTAATAATAATTACCATTTCTAATTTTTTAAATATTTTTACCTTTACGTTCTAAGATACTTACATAGAACTTTAGAATTGTAAAGCATTTTATTATGAAAAGTGTTCAAACATACAGCAATATTATAAGATTTTACAGCCCAGAACTACATACCCACAATCTAGATTCTATCATTAATTTTATAGTAACAGCTTTGAGTTAAAATTAACATATAGTAAATGTACATGAAGTTTGCAGTTTGATAGATCTTGACATATGTATGCACCTGGAAAATTATCATCACAATCAAGATAATGAACATATCCATTACACCCAAAAGTTTCCTTGTCTCCATCCCCAGAGGTGTCCAATATTCTGACTTTTTTTTTCCTACTATACATAATTCTATTCCTGTATAGTCTTCCTCTTTTATAGATTATAATTTACTTAGTTTTTTCTTTTTTTCAAGATTGTGTGTTGGGTTTTGTAAAATGATTTTTCTGCAACTGTTGATGTGATCATAAGATTTTCAGTCATTGATGTAATAGATTACATTCATTGATTTTTGAATGTTGAACGAGCCTTGCACACATAGAATAAATCCCACTTGGTCATGGTATATAATTATTTTTATACATTGTTGGATTCAGTTTGCTGATGTTTTGTCAAGGGTTTTTGCATCTGTGTTCATGAGAGATTGGTCTGTAATTTTTCTTTTTTGTAATGTCTTCATCTCGTTTTGGTATTAGGGTATACCGATCTCATAGATGGGTTAGGAAGTGTTCCCTTTGCTTCTGTTTTCTGGAAGAGATTGTAAGGGATTAGTATCATTTTTTTCCCCTTGAAATGTTTGGTAGAACATTGAAACCTTCTGGGGTTTCATCTGGACATTATGCTTTCAGTTTTGAAAGACTGTTATTGATTCAATTTCATTAATAGATATAGGCCTATTTAGATTTTTTCTGTGTGAGTTTTGGTAAAATGTATCTTTCAAGGAATTGGTACATTTCATCTAAGTTACATTTGTGGGTATGTTTATACATTCCTTTATTATTCTTTTAATGTCCATGAGATCAATAGTGATAGTCCTTCCTTTCATTTCTGATATTAGTAATTCATGTCTTTTTCTTTTCTTCCTTAGCTGACTTGGTTAGAGAGTTATCAATTTTATTGATCTTTTCAAAGAAACAGCTTTTGGCTTAATTGATTTTTTCTATTGATTTTCTGTGTTGAATTTCAGTGATTTCTGTTCCAATTCTTATTATTTCTTCTGCTTAAGATTTAATTTTTATTTTTTTTTACCTAGAATTCTAAGGTGGCATCTTCAATTATTAATTTTAATCTTTCTTTTTTCAAATATATGCATTTAGTGATATAAATTTACCTCTAAGCCCTGTTTTTGTTGCATGTCATAAATTTTGATTGCATTTTTATTTGATTCAAAATATTTTAAATTACTTTTAAGATGTTGTCTTTGACTGATGTGTTATTTAAAACTAGTGTTTATTTAATCTTCAAATGTTGTGGGATTTTCCAGCTTTCTTTTTGTTATCGGTCTGGTTTAATTCTGTTGTGGTCTAAAAGTAAACTTGGATGACTTCTGTTCCTTTAGATTTGTTAAGATATGTTTTATGGCCCAGTGTGTGGTCTATCTAGGTGAATGTTCCATGTGAGCACAAAAGAATGTGTCTTCTGCTGTTGTTGGTTTGGATACTCTGTTTCAATTAGATCCCTTTAGCTTTAATTTGTGTGTTTGTATTTAAAGTGGGTTTCTTGTAGATACCATATAGCTGGGTTTTGTTTTTTTTTTTCTATCCACTCTCACGTCTGTTTCTTTAATTGGTATATTCAGACTATTGGCACTTAATTTAAAGTGATTATTGATGTAGTTGGGTTAGTGGATTTATAGCTATCAAATCTGTAGCTCTTTTCTATTCATTGCATATCTTTCTTTACTTTTTAAAACCTTCCCCTCTTTTTCTGCCTTCTCTAGTTTTAATTAAGGATTTTGTATGATTTAATTTTTTCCTCTTTTAGCATATCAATTATATTTAAAAAAATTTTAATGGTTGCCTTAGAATCGCAGTATACATTTAATCTGTTCACTTTCAAATAACACTATACTGCTTCATAGTTAGTGGAAGTACCTTATAACCTCCATTCCATTCCATCCTTTCTGCCCCTTATAACATTGCTGTCATTCATTTCGCTTATTTATAAGCTGTACTCAGTGCACTGTCGATATTATTTAAACAGTTTTCCTTTAGATCCTTCAGGATAGGGAAAATAAAATGCTTAATTTTACCTTCATTTATTCCTTCTTTAATGCTCTTGTAGCTAGATCTGAGTTTTTGACTTGTATCATTTTCCTTATCTTTGAAAACTTTTAACACTTCTTGCAAGGGAGGCCTACAGACAATAAATTCCACCAGTTTTTGTCTGAGAAAGTCTTTATTTCTCCTTCACTTCTCCCTCTCCCATTTAATGTATTGATAAAATGAACTGTTAATATCAAACATTAAAAAAAGCTGAAGAGCACTTAAAGAATCGTAGTGCCAAAATATAATGTAAATAACATTCTAGATGGATTTTAAGTCCACAATAAAAAGACCATTAAACTTGATTGAGAACCAGAAGAACTGTGCACTGAAACTAGAAATACTAAGGAGGTTTTTAGCTCACCTCCCCAACTTCGTTATGTACAAATGATATTATTATATATTACATACCTATTAATAGACTTTTAAAATCTTTTGTCTTTTAAATCCTGTAAAAGAATAAAGCATTCCAAAGTAAAATTATTTTTTATATTTGCCCATGTATTTACCTTTACTGTAGAAATTTATATTTTATATGACTTCTTTATATGAGAATAGCTTAATTTTTTTCTCATTTTTGAAGTAGATATGATATTTTGTTGGATATAATGTTCTCAGTTGACAGTTTTTTTCTTTTAGCACTTTAAATATATCATCTCTGTTTTCTGGCTTGCAGGTTTCTGCTGAGACATCTGGTAATCTTATTGGGGAACCTATATATATATATGTCAAGTCATTTTTTTCTTGCTGCCTTTAATCTTTGTCTTTGATTATCATGTTTCTTGGTTGAGATTCTTGGATTCATGTATCCATGTTTTTCCTCAAATTTGGGAGTTTTGGGCTATTATTGCTTCAAATAAGTTCTCTGCCCCGTTATTTTTTCCTCCTTTTGGACTTCTCTAATGCATACACTTGATAATGTTCCACGATTCCCTTAGGCAGTGTTCACTTTTCTTTGTTTTTAAATTTTTGCTTCTATATTTTCAAATAACTTGTCTTCAAGCTTGCTGATTCATTCTTTTGTCTGCTGGAGTCTACTTTTGACTTTAGTGAATTTTTCAATTCAGGTTTTGTTTTTTTTTTTTGTATCTCTATTGGGATTATGTGTGTGTGTGTTTCTCTGCTTTCTTTACAAATTTTTCATTTTTGTTCATCTACGTACATTTAACATTGTGTAAGTTTAAGGTGTGCAACATTTTGATTTAATATATTTATATATTGCAGTATGATTATTACAGGAGCTTCAGTTAACACCTTTTCCACGCCATGGAATTCTTTTTTGTGGTGAGAACATTTAAGATCTAGTCTCTCTGAGATTTTGAGGTGTTTAATACAATATTGTTGACTGTAATCACTATGATGTGCATTAGAGCTGCAGAACTTACTCATCTTCTAGTTGCGAGTATGTATGTATACTTTAACAACAACTCCCCAGTTCCATCACACCCCAGTCCCTGTTAACTACCATCCTACTCTCTGCTTCAGTGAGCTTGGCTTTTTTTCAATATTTGTCTTTTTGTGTCTGGCTTATCTTACTAAGTATGCCCTCAAAAGTCCAACCATGTTGTTGTAAATGGCAGTATTTCCTTCTTTCTCACAGCTGAGTAATATTCCATTGTGTGTGTGTGTGTATCATACATTCTTTATCCATTCATCCGTTTGTGTACACTTAGGTTGTTTCCTTACCTTGGCTATTGTGAAAAATGCTGCAATAAACATGGGAGTGCAGGTATCTTTTTGATATACCATTTTCCTTTGAATATATACCTAGAAGTAGAATTTCTGGATTATATTCAAGGTTTTTCTTAGTCTTTGATTTTCTTCAGTTTGCTTATGATATACCTAGATGTAGAATTTTGGGGGTATTTTTCTGGTTGGTGTTCTCTGAGCTTCCTGGATCTGTGGTTTGGTGTCTTTATCATTGATTTTGGAAATTTCTTAGCTGTTATTACTCTAATTTTTTTCTCCTTTTTTGTTTCTGGTATTGCAATTATGCATATTTTACAGCTTCTACAATTGTCTTACAGTTCTTAGACATTCTGTTGCATTTTATTTTTCTCTTTGCATTTCAGTTTGGGAAGTTTATGTTTATGTATTTTTGAGCTTGCTGATTTTGGATTTAAAAAATTTCTTTCCAGATGTTCATTTGAAGTATATTTAAATACAATTCATTTTTTTGTATATTCTTATATTATGGTACTTCGCTCGATTCATATTCTTGGTATAATTCTGATTAAAATGTATAAACTTTGAGCTACAACTGCAGAGGTCATAACCTACAATAAATGATGTTTTGGTCAAACATACAATATTAGACTAAGTTGAAGAATGAAGGTGAGCTAATAAGACTATAGTCAGATTCTCTCTGTTATGTACATTATTTTAAAGTATTTTTCCTTAATATGACCATTTGGGAATGAAGTATACCTAACTTTTTAAAATGCAAAATGTTTGAATATTTCAATTTAATTTTTAAATAATCTTTTTTAGGAGCTGTGGCCCTGAAGAATCTTGAAATTAAAGAGAATGCCCTGGTAGGTTTTGTCTATAAGAAATTTGTTAGTGGATTTATCTACATAGACTCTTTAATGATTTACTTTGTTACCTTAAATCATTTAAGTTTGAGAAAATAATTTGAAAATAAGTTTTGTAAAATGTGAATAGTGCAAAATGCACTTTCAATTTCCTTAAAAGCACAAATCGACAGTATAATTTTCCCCATTTAAAAATATTTCTCATTTTCTTCCTATATGGTTTTATTTTTTAAAAAAACTTATTCAAGTATAGTTTACATGAATATTATATTAGTTTCTATATGGTTTTATTTTAAATGTTTAACTTACTTCCCCAATCATCTTCCAAGTTTTTTAATACCATTTTAACCATTTTTTACTGTAAAATTGAGTGCCATTAATAACATTGACAGTGTTGTCCAACCACAACCAGTATCTATTTCCAAAACTTTGTCATTACTCCCTGTAACCATAAGAAACAACTTTACATTCCCTCTCCCAGTAGACCTTGCTAACGTCTAATCTATTTTCTGTCTCTGGGAATTTCCAGGCACCTCATATAAATGGAATCATGCTATTTTGTAATTTTCTGTATGGCTTGTTTCACTTAGTATAATTCCTTCAAGGCTCATTCATGCCAGAGTATATATCAGAACATCTTTTCTTTTTATGGCTGAATAATATTCTATATGTATATCTGTTGTTTATCTATTCATCCGTGATAGACACTTGGATGTTTCTACCTCTTGGCTCTTATGAGTAATGCTACTATCGATATTGGCATACATATCACATATATCTGTTTGAGTCCCTGCTTTTAATGCATGTGAGTAAATACCTAGGAGTTCAATTGCTGGACTACATGGTAATTTTATGTTTAGCCGTTTCAGGAATCACCACAGTTTTCCATAGTAGTTGAATCATTTTATATTCCCACTAGCAAGGCATGAGGGTTTCAATTTCTCCACATCCTTGACAAAATTTATTTTTTGTTTTTTTTTTGTAATAGCCATCCTACTGAGTGTAAAATGACATCTCATTTTGGTTTTCTTAGCATTTCTTTAATGACTAGTCAGGTTGGTCATCTTTTCATGTGTTTATTGGCTGTTTGTATATGTTTTATGGAAAAATGACTATTAAAATCATTGTCGATATTTTAATTGGGTTTTTTTTTGGTCAAGTTTTTATATTCTGGATATTTATCCTTGTCAGATATATGATTTGCAGATACATCTCCCCATTCCATGGGTTGCCTTATGCTTCATGTCCTTAGGTGCACAAAAATTTTTGATGAGATTAAATTCATTTGGTTTTTCTTTTGTTGCCTCTGCGTTTGATGTGATATCCAAGAGATCATTGCCAAATTTTACCTTATGTTTCTTTCTAACGGTTTTATAGTTTTAGTTTTTATGTTTAGGTCTTTTCTCTATTTTGAGTTAATTTTTGTATTTTGTGTAAAGTAAGGGTTCATCTTCATTCTTTTGCAAGTTGGATATCTAGTTTTCCCAGCACCACTTATTGCAAAGGTTGCCCTTTTCCACAATGAATGGGGAGAAATTTGTTTGATATTTTTTTCAAAATGGAATTTTAATCTCTCTACAAGCACAGGCTGACAATGGAATTTCCCACTTTTTCCCACCCAAAATGTAAAACAGGTAGTGATTCTGGTATGGGTAACCTAGGTCAGTATTACTGTAAAACCTTTCCCCTATTTTAAACAGATCAGTCTCCCTGAATTTTATGGTTTTGAGCACAGTAATCCAGTTATGTATAAGTTTTAATAACTGCTGAAGGTAAAGAGAAGGTATAAGTTAACTTAAACCCTTTAAATAATTCTAAGAAGAAAAAAGTAGTCATCAGATTTTCTGAACTGTGTGTGTACTAATATTTTACATGTATATATTTTCTGTAGAGTCAACTGGATGTACCATTTAAAATTAAAGTTGGTCATATAGGTAAGCTATGTTTATTATTTGAATGTTCTCCTTGCAAGAAATACAACCAGAACAATATGCCTAGTACCTCTATAACGTGATATTTTTAATGTTTCTGAGCATTAATTGATAATGTATTTTCGTATAGGTAAAGCTTAATTATGTAACTTAAATCGTGTGGTTCATATATTGCTCGTCCAAAACCTATGAAATTATATATTATATTAGGTGTTAAAAATGAGTCGAGAGCCAAAGTGTTAAATCTAATAGAGAGCATAACCAGCTCAGTTTCTTAGATTTCTGGTAATTATTATTGCTGTATTCCAATTGATCATAGATGTGTAAGGAGTGGAGTCTGGACCATCCAGACAGTGTGGCTCAGGATCTGTCCAAAACCGAGTTTCTGCTCTGGAAATTTTTACTATGTTTTCAGAAAATATTGTGCTAGTTGTTTGGTATCTTTTCCCGGTGTTCATAGTTTACATTTTAAGTACATTGAGCAAAAACTAATTGGAATATGATGTTTTAACATGTTTAATAAAAACATGTATGTTTGATTTCTTAAATTATGTTGGCTACTGTTTTAAATTTATTGTTTAAATTATTGTGTAAATTTTATTGCTTTAAATGTTGTTCAAGATGATAGCCCCTTTGAGACTCGGAATTATATAGATATACTTTGTTACATAGTTTGTATAGTATGACTTATACAATGTTATTGCAACATATTGGTGTCACTTGTGGAACAGGATATTCTGAAGGTTTATGTACGTTACATGATTAATGTCTCCATAATTTTGTGCATTTATGGTTGTCAATAGACCATTTGCCCAAGAAAGTTTTCATCATCTTAACAATGCTGAGACTCAGGTTCTCTCTCTTCTCCCTTCAATTTAAAGACAGTTTAGTATAAATAAGAGAAAACATGTCACCCATTACTTTTCCACCTAACATGTTTCTTTTTGCATTTTTATATGATTTTTTACATGTGTACATTTTAAATACTTATAATCCTGGTATATGTATGATTTCATATTTTTTTCAGTTAACATTTAATAAAGATTTCTCATAATCCATGTTGGTATGATCTCATTTATTTCTTAGGATAGTGTAATAATCTAGTAAATACATATTTGAATATTGTAGGGTAATCCTGTATTTCCACAGGTACAACGATATTACAGTAAACATTTTCATGTAGCTTTTTAAATTTTTCCAAAAGTTATTGAATTTTACAACTATTATCATTGTATTTCAGTGTTCATAAATTTAATGTCAATTCAAGAAAAGTAAAAAAAAAATGTATAAGAGTAGATAGAACTGATTTCATTTAGAGCCCGCCTTCTTTTCTTCCTTTTATTTTCTTGCCTAACCATTTTTAAAAATTGTAATAATTTTTAGTGATAATTAAGATAATGGAACATACACTGCACTAAATACTTAATACACAAGATAATTTTGAGACTTATTTAATGTGATGTTTGCATACTTCTATCATAGCACTTGTCATTCTTTAATATTATTTTTTCTTCTACTAGACAATAAGTTTCTTGAGAAGAAGTGGATTTAATTTTTACTGTATCCACACCATCTAGCACAATACCTAGCATATAGTTGGACCATAATTTGTCAAATGACAGAAGTACATATTTCCAAATTAGTGGTACTTTAGTACAACCAGTTTTATAACAACATATTATTTCCTTTCTATTATTAGGTATTGTTAATCTTACTGATCTTTCAAAGTTTTCTTCATTTAGAATGCAGAATTACACATATATCGAATATAAATTCTCATATATACATATTTTAAAAGTAGTTGTCTTCATGTGGAAGATTTTTGGAATTACCTTCATTTGTATTTTTCTGAATTTTCCAAGTTTTCTATAAGATGTCTTACACCTTATAATGAAAGAAAAATTTGGTTAAAATTAAAGATTAACTGTGAAAATGCAATATCATTAATTTTATATGTTTCTTTGATTACTTAATGCTGTTTTGTCACTGTTCTGTCTTTTTGTTCATTTACTTTTTTGGATTATTTATGTATGTATATGTTTATAGCACTCTGCTTGATACATATATAAATTAACTGTCAAATTGGTCACAATTATTTTTCCAATCTTTATTTCATTTAGGTTACATTTTGGACTGTACAGAAATTTGAATTCTCTGATTTCAAAACTTAGAAAGTTATCTCTTTTTTAGAAATCACATAATTTATTTGTTTTTCTCTGGATTGACTTTGTGTGATGAAATTTTTCTCAATTTGGGTTTTCTTTTAAAGATGGGTTATGGAATGAGATAGATCTGAATTTTTTTTTTCCTTTCCAAGTTACTAACCAGTCAATGTAATAAGAGTATATTTAATAATCTTTCCCTTCTCCAATTATGGCAACTATTTCTGTGAGGAGAAGCAACAAATTAATTTAGCTCTTGCAGAAAATCCAGAACTTGACAACAAATCTTGATATGAAGATGGTTGACAGATCAAGATGATACTGACTAACCCTTCAGAACTAGGTGAACTAATGAGTGAAGAAGCATATGAGAAATACATAAAACCTATTGAGTGGAAATGGAACCCCTGCTAAAGTAGTATGAAGCATCTTAATGTAGTATCACTGTCTTAAATTAGTGGTGTATGGAAGATTTAAAATAGCAACTTCTAGCAATACCAATGGAAAAAGAAACTACAGTGCTAGTGGAAGAAAATACCCCTTAACTTTCTAATGATTGCAGATAAAAACAACATGCATCTTTCACAGCATCCCAGGGTTTTAGGCTAGGCTACAGTTATAATATTCAGAATTCTGAAATTATTTGTTGTAAAATCTAGTTATAGAAATTATGTAATTCAAAGATAACATTGTTATCTTTAGCCTTATAAAATATTGTAACTTGCTTACATCCGTCTGGATTTGGAACAAAATACTTAATGATCTTTCCATTAGAAATAACTGGCAGTGGAGAAAAGTTTTTGTTGTTACAGTGTCAGATGATGAATAATTCTGTCTTAATTTTGTAATATACTGCTTTTGCTGGTGCTGTTATATAGGGAGGCAACAGCCTTGCAGGAAAACAGTTTAATAATCATTCAACTTCATTAAAAAAAGTTTACTATAAATTTGTATGCCATGTTATACCAGCAGCAGTTGCATACATCTGGTGCTTACCATGTCTTCTGATTGCCTTATTTTCTCTTGTGCTTGATTTAATTTCATGATATTTTGTACATGCTGTACAGGTTTGTAGCCTAGGAACAGTAGGCTATACTATGTAGCATAGGTGCATAGTAGACTATACCATCTAAGTTTGTGTAAGTTCACTCTGTGATGTTTGCACAATAATGAAACCACCTAAAGATGCATTTTCTCAGAACGTATCCCTGTCATTAAGCTGCTCGTGACTGTATATATAACCTCTATATGAAAAATGCGCACACACATAAATTATATAATCTTTTTAAAGTAGAAGGAAAATATTTCATAGAGATTTAGAGTAGGGTGAGGAGATTCAAGATTAAAATATTAAGGATTGTTGATTAATGGAAGAGGAATGTGAGTATGTTTGTGGTATAGATTACCATAAAAAGAAACTTGTGAATATTTAGGATATCATTTAGTAGATTTTCCAGCCATACTAACACAGATAATTTCAAGTTTTCACAAAGGTTTGTTGTTAATAGTAAAATAGCTTTCCTGAAGGCTATTGCGCTTGTAATGTTAAAGGCCACTGTATCTCTTCTAATGCCTGACAGAAAATAGGCTAACAGCAGATATAAGTAAACGAATAACATTTTTTTGTCTTTTTTTAAATGTAGGTAATCTTAATCTTAAAATTCCATGGAAAAACCTTTATTCTCAACCAGTCGTTGCTGTCTTGGAAGATATTTACTTACTCATAGTGCCTTCTTCTAGTAAGTCAAATGTCAATCAAAAGTTGCTCTTTTTTGTGCATGAAAAATCTTTATATTTTATAATCATATTTGTTCAAAATACTTTGGGGAGAATTTGTTGAGATATTTTTGTATTTAAATTTAATTAAGATTCTTTTTTTTAATGATTTCTGTAGTAATAAAATATGATCCTTTAAAAGAAGAAAAGCAACTCTTGGAAGCAAAGCGACAGGAACTAAAAAGAATAGAAGAAGCAAAACAAAAAGTAGCTGATCAAGGTAAAGAAAACAAATAAGAAATAGAGGAAACACCTAAATACTGATTACATTTGAATATTTTTCTCTGGAAGTGCTGAAATTACTGAAAAAATAAATATGAGAGAATCTTATTACATGGAGCATTTTAATGTGTGTATTTTTTCATGTTTACAGAAATTTTATCTTACAGAAATTTACCTGAGGGCGAATAACATACCCAGCTTGTAAGGGCATGTTTTTAAATGTAGTGATGAATTTTATCAAGTATATTTTCTTACCTTTCTAGCCTTTTCTTTTTTATTGTTATATTCCTCACCTTTTGGATATACTTAGGTCTTTGATATGTTTACATTTTCACAAATCTGTTTAGCATCTGGCTTCACTTCTTTCCCATTCAAATTACTTCAACATCTTCTGTCCATGGAAGAGATGTCCTGCGGATATCTAATTCCTTTCCACTTGTGCTGCCATGCCCCCAGCTACTTGTTATACTCAGACTCTTAACTTTCCTCTCTAGTCTTTCTTCTTTTAAATATACTGTAGCCTCGCTTATCTTCAAACATAAAAATTATCTTCTAACCTAGTCATGTGTTTATCTTTCCCTCTGCATTTACTAGTTTAAGCATCTTAGAAGAAAAATAGCATATACTGATTTCGCTATCCTTGCCATACATTAATTTTTTAAAACTAAAAAATAAAACCCAATAACAAACATTTTACCTGTTGACAAACAGGTAAAAAAAATTAGAAGAGATTTAATGCAGTTCCTTGCAACACATCTTGCAGTTGGTTTTTCTTCTGTCACAGTTCTTTCATATCCTGCGTAGTCATTCATCCCTACCCTTACTCCTTTTTAAAAAGTATTTTGTAGTGGCATATACATAACATAAAATTTATCATCTTAACCATTTTTACATGTATGGTTTAGTGGTATTAGATACATTTATAAGATTGTGTAATCATCACCACCATCCATCTCCATATCTCTTCATCTTATAAAATCGAAACTTTACACCTCTTAAAAAACAACCCCACCCGTTTGTGTCCCCTCACCCCCAGTTCCTGGCAACCACAATTCTACTTTCTGTCTTACGATTTTGACTAAAAGTCTAAGTACTTTAAGTGGAATCATACAGTATTTGTCTTTTTCTGACTGGCTTATTTCACTTAGCATCATGTTTTCAAGGTTCATCTATATTGTAGCATATGTCAAGATTTCTTTTTTAAGGCTGAATTACATTCCATTTTATGTATATACCACATTTTGTTTATCTATTCATCTATCAGTGGACATTGGGGTTGCTTCTACGCTTTAGCTATTGTGAATAATGCTGCTTTGAACATGGGTATACAACTATCCCTTTGAGACATTGCTTTCAGTCTTTTTGTGTATATCCCCAGAAATGGAATTGCTGGATCACATGCTAAGTCTGTATTTTAATCTTTGTGGAGTCACCATACTGTCTTCCACAGGGACTGGTACCATTTTATATTCCCACGAACAGTGTACAAGGGTTCTAGTTCCTTCACAGCCTTGCCAGCATTTATCATTTTTTTCTCTCTCTCGCTCACTCTTTCCTTTCCTTTCCCCTCTCTCTTTCTCTCTCTCTCTCTCTCTCTCTCTCTCTTCTTTCTTTCTTTCTTTCTTTCTTTCTTTCTTTCTTTCTTTCTTTCTTTCTTTCTTTCTTTCTTTCTTTCTTTCTTTCTTTCTTTCTTTCTTTCTTCCTTTCTGTTTTTATAATAGCATCTTAATGGGGATGAAGTGGTAGCTCATGTAGTTTTGATTTGCATTTCCCTAAAGATTAGTATTTCAGTATCTTTTTTATGTGCTTATTGGCTATATCTTGGGAGAAATGTCTATTTTAAGTCTTCTGCCCATCTGTTTAATCATTTATGGGAAGTGGGGGTGCATCGGAGTTCTTTATATATTCTGGATGTTAATCCCTTTTTAGATATATGATTTGCAAATTTTCTCCCATTTTTGTTGGTAGCATCTTTACTCGGTTAATAGTATTCTATAATGCACAAGATTTTAAAATTTTCATGTTCAATTTGTCTACTTTTGCTGCCTGTGCCTTTGGTATTATATATAAAAAATAATTGCAAAGTTCAATGTCATGCAGCTTTTGCCCTATGTTTTCTTGTAAGAGTTTTATAGTTTTAGGTCTTAATTAAATCTTTGATCCATTTAAGTTAATTTTTGTCTGTGTCGTTAGATAAGAGTTCACCTTCATTCTCTTGCATGTGGATATCCAGATATTTAGTTTTAATATCATTTGTTAAAAATACTGTTCTTTCCCATTGAATAGTTTTGGCACCCTTTTTAAAAATCATTTGACTTTATGTGAGGATTTATTTTTCAGCTCTCTATTCTATTCCATTGGCCTATATATGTTTGTCTTTATGCCGGTATCACACTCTTTTGGTTACTATAGCTTTGTCCTCAGTTTTACAATCAGGAAGTATGATTTTTCCAGCTTATTCTTCTTTTTCAAGATTCTTCTGATTATTTGGGAGTCTCTTGAGATTCCATATGAATTTTAGGATGGATTTTTTATCTCTGCAAAAATGCCATTGGTATTTTGATAGGAATTGCTTTGAATCTATGGACTGCTTTAGGCAGTATTGACATGTTAACAATATTAAATTTTGCAGTCTATGGACATGGGATGTGTTTCCATTTATGTCTTTTCAAATTTCTTTTAGCAAGGTTTTGCGATTTTTATTGTATGTCTTTTTTCCTCCTTGGTTATGTTATTTCTTAAGTATTTTATTCTTTTTGTTGCTGTTGTAAAGGGAATTGTTTTTATAATTTCCTTTTAGATTGTCCATTGTTTGAAAATAGATATGCCACTGATTTTTTTTTTTTTTGGTGTGTCTATGGGTGCATTGACTTTGTACCCTGCTACTTTGCTGAGTTTATTAGTTCTAATAGTTTGTGGAATATACAGGTGTGTGTGTGTGTGTGTGTGTGTGTGTGTATATATACACACACACACATATATATATACACATACGTACACATACATACACATATATACGTGTATATGTATAAATATACATATATACTAAATATATATGTATATATATGTACATGTGGTCATGTCTGTGAACAGAGATAATTTTGTTTTTTCCTTTCCAATTTGGATGCCTTTTATTATTTTTCTTAGTAATTACTCTAGCTAGAACTTCCAGTACTTTGTTGAGTAGAAGTGGCAAAAGTGGACATTCTTATCTTTTTCCTGATCTTAGAGGCAAAGCTTTCAGTCTTTCACAATTGAGTGTGATGTTTGCTCTGGGTTTTTCACATGTGACCTTGTTATATTAGGGTAGTTTCCTTCTATGTCTAGTTTGTTGAGTATTTTTATTGTGAAAGGGTATTGAAATTTGTCAAATGCTTTTTCTTCACTATTTGAGGTGATCATGTGATTTTTTTCCACTTTATTCTGTAAATGTGGTATATTAGATTGATTTTTACATATTGAGCCATCCTTCCATTCCAGGAATAAATTGTATTGAGTTACTATGTCATGGTGTGTAATCCTTCTAATGCGCTTTTAATTTTTGTTTGTTAATATATTATTGTGGATTTTCACATCAGTGGTCACTGGGGATGTTGTTCTGCAGTTTTTTCTTTTTGTGGTATCTTTATCTTGCTTTTGTATCAGATTAATGCTGACCTCATAGACAGTTTGGAAATATTCCCTTCTTTTCAGTTTTTTAAAAGAGTTTGAAGAGGATTGGTGTTCTCTTTTAAATGTTTGATAGAATTCACCAGTGAAGCCATCAGATCAGGGCTTCCTTTTGTTGAGAGATTTTTCATTACTGATTCGATCTCCCTACTAGTAATATGTCTATTCGGATTTTCTTTTTCTTTATGTTTTTGTCTTGGAAGTTTCTGTTTTTCTAGGAATTTGTTCATTTCATCTGGTTATTCAAATTTGTTAGAGTCTAGTTCTTCATAGTACTATCTTATAATTTTTATTTCTGTAGAATCAGTAGTAATGTTGCCATTCTCATTTGTGACTTCAGTCTTATCTCTTTTTTCTTAGTCCATCTAGCTATTTTTCAATTTTGTTGACCTTTTCAGAAAACCAGCTTTTGGTTTCATTGATTTTCTCTTCTGGTTTTCTATTTTTTATTTGGTTTATCTCTGCTGTAATCTTCATTTCATTTCTTCTGCTAGCGTTGAGTTTAGTTCTTCTTTTTCTAGTTGTTTAAATTGGAAAGGTTGTTTCAAGAGCTTTCTTATTTTTTGTTGCTATAAATTTCTCCCTTAATACTTTTGCTGTGTCTCATAAGTTTTGGTATGTTGTGTTTTTGTTTGTATTAATTTCTAAGTATTTTTCAATTTCCCTTATGATTTTTTCTTTGATCCATTGTTGGTTTCAGAGTATTTTGTTTAATTTCCACAAATTCGTGAATTTTCTAGTTTTACTTTTGTTGATTTCTAACTTAATTTTATTGCGACCAGAAAAGATACTTTGCATGATATCAGTATATTAATTTAATTTGTGTCCTAACCTGTGGTATATCTTGGAAAATATCCCATGTGCACTTAAGAATGTGTTATCTTGTTATTGTTGGGCAGAGTATGCTGTATATGTGTATTACCTCCAGTCGACTTATGGTATTAAGTCCTCTATTTCCTTATCTTCTGCCTGGTTGTTTTATCCACTATTGAGTGTGGGCTATTGGTGTCTCCAAGTATTATAGAGCTATTTTTCCCTTCAATTCTGTCATTTTTGCTTTACATATTTTTCTGGTTTGTCATTAGGTGCATAATTGTTTATAATTATTATATCTTATTGCTGTTTTGAACATTTTATTAATGTATAATGTCCTTTTTTGTTTCTTGTTACTTTCTTTGATTTATAGTTTATCTTTCCTGATTATACTATAACTACCCTTGATGTCTTTTGGTTACTATTTGCATGTAATATCTTTTTCCATACTTTCACTTTCAATCTGTGTCTTTGGATCTAAAGTGAGCCTCTTACAGACACCATGAAATTGGATCATGTGTTTTCATCTATTCCATCAATCTCTCTCTCTTGACTGGAGTGTTTAAATCAATTAGATTTCAAATAATTACCAATAGAAGAGACTTTCTTCTGTCATTTTGCTATTTGTTTTCCATATGTTTTATACCTTTTTTGTCCCTCATTTACTGCATTACTGTCTTTTTTTGTGTTAATTTTTACAGTGAAATGTTTAAATTCCTTTCTCATTTCCTTTTATGTATATTCTGGAGGGTGTTTTTTGGGGTGGGGTTTTATATTTAACATCCTAAAGTTATAACACTCTAATTTGAAGTTTTACCAGCTTAACTTCAATAATATACAAAAACCCTGCTGCTTTGCATCTCTGCCCACACCTCTTTTGGGCGCTGATTTTATAGAATTACATCTTTATATATTGTGTTGCTAAAAACAAATTAATAATTTTTTAAAATACATTAGTCTTTTAAATTATGTAGAAAACAACTTGGAGTTACAAACCATTGTTATAATAATAATAGCTCTTACAGTTGCCTAGGTATTATCTTTTGTTGGGATATTCATTTTTCATATGGCTTCTAGTTACTCTGTATTGTCTTCATATTTCATCCTGTAGGACTCCCTTGATCATTTGTTGTTGGGCAGATCTAGAGGTAACGAACTGTCTCAGCTTTTGTTTTTATTGGAATGTCTTTATTTCACTCTTACTTTGAAGGACCGTTTTTCTGGTATAGAATTCTTGATTAAAAGTTATTTTTCTTTTATCACTGAATATTTTTACCCATTGTCTTTCGGCCTTCAATGTTTCTGATTGAAGAAACATTTCTGATTGAGAAATCTGCTCATAATCTTATTAAGGATCCCTTTTATGTAATGAGCTTCTCTTTCACTCCTTTCAATATTCTTTGTTTCTGGCTTTTGAACATTTGATTATAATGTGTATTTATGTGGGTCTCTCTTTGAGTTCTGCTTACTTGGAGTTCCTTAAAAGTTTGGATGTATATTATCATGTCTTTCTTCAAATTTGGGAAGTTCTCATCCATTATTTTTTCAAATATTCTCTCAAAATATTTCTCTTTTCTCCTTTTGGGATTTACACAGTGTGTATATTGGTCTTACTAATGATGTCCCTCAGGTCCCTTAGGCTCTTTTCACTTTTCTTCAATATTTTTTCTTCCTGTTCCTTGAACTTGATAAGTTACACTGTTCTGTCTTCAAATTTGTTGATTCTTCTGTCTGTCGAAATCTGCCTTTGAATCTCTCTGGTGAATTTTTTCTTTTTGTTATAATACTTTTTTGCTTCAGAATTTTTGTTTGGTTTCTTTTTAGGTTCTCTGTCTCTTTATAGATATGTATATTTTGTTCTTACATTGTGGTTTTCTTTTTAACTTTCTCCACATCTTTTAATTTTTGAGCATGTATATGATCATTGTTTTAAAGTCTGTCTAGTAGATCTGTCAACAGTTCTTTTTCTGGTATAATTTTTGTTAATTTATTTTTTTCCTTTGAATAGGTCATACTTTCCTGTTTCTTTGAATTCCTTGTGATTTTTTTTCATTGGAAACCAGACATATGAATGTTATAATGTGGTATTTGTGGAAATTAGATTCTCCCCCTTCCCCATGGTTTTTTGTTATTTATTTATTTTTTTAAATTTTTTTATTATTGTAAGCTGTCTCTATGCTGGGAGTCAGCCTGAGGTGTAAATTTAATGTCTTCTTAGGGTTTTTCTGAGCCTCCGCCTTCCTCTGAACATGTGTGATCACATTCTAATTTTACCCAGATATGCAATTGCTTTTGAATGTCCTAGCTCTTAATGATTTGCTCCCAAGGCAAAAGAAGAGAAAAGTGAAAGAGGCCAAAAGAATAAAAAATAAAGGATGCCAGCCCTTTAAATACCCTGGAAGTCACTTTAGCTGGATGGTGAGGGGCTTTCAACCATGGGGTAACAACAACAATGGCCATTCTTCTCTTTGTTTGCAACTCTGTGATCAGAGACAGAAGTCAGCAGTTAGAGCACAGATCTTCAGATATTTGGAGGATAGGGTACTTTCTGCCCACCTTGGCTTCTGTAAGTTGCATGCATACTGCTTCAGGTAATAAGGTCATAACTACCTTCCATGGGCATGGGGTGAGGAATGGATGGCTGTTATTGTGCTTAGAGCTGAAATTGATGTATATTAACTATAGTTTACTTTCCAGGTCTTCCTCTGGAAGTTGCAAGCCTATAATAGAATCCAGAGTTCTAAAATATTTATTTTAGGCAGATTCTGCCTGTTCAATTGTTATCTAGATGAGAAGACAGATTCTTGATGTTCTCAGCTCTGCATTTTCCCCAGAATCCTACTCTTCTCCAATCCTTTTGTTCCTAGGTTTCTTAGGCTTATTCTTTTTAAAAATTATTTTTGTTTTTATCAAGATAATACATACACATAGCTTTAAAAGTTAAATAGTATTATAAGACCCATAATTTTAAAAAATTTTGTCTCTTGGCTTAGTTACTCCCTATAGATCTGCTTACAAGTTTTTAAGTTTTAATTTCCAAATTTCTACATAAGATTATACCTCTATTGATTTATTATTTTTATGCGTCATACACATATAAGCTTCATTTTATGGGTAATGAAGATCAATCTCATTTTTCCATCTTCCCAGTATAGTTATATCATATTTTTGGTTAAATAAATATTTGTTGTGTATATTATCATGGCTTTATAGAAATGTTATCACCAAGCCAAATAGTATACTCTGAGTACATATATTTTCTGGTACAACGTTATTATTTGCTTGGCAATAGTAGGTGGATCTGGGTATGATTGTTTGTTGCATAGAACTTTACTTATTATATCTGTTTTTCATATAGTGGA
>NW_006441071.1:22752678-22810153 GCF_000325575.1 Pteropus alecto
TGTGGTTGTATGTGTGCTGGAGCCTGTCAGGTTCATTTTCTCCTTGCTTCTCACCAGGGTGGGAAAAGAATAGTTGCTTAGCTTTGTTGGCGGGGGGGTGGGAGAGTACCTAGAAATCTCTAATTGCTCATTATACAGACTTTAAACCAATACATGTATTATCACCCTCTCCCTCCACCATGTTCTCTCTTTGCTATTCATGTTTTCTGAGGATTCTAGTTTGTGGATCTTTCCAAGACTTTTTTGACTCATTTTGTATTTTGTTGGCATCTCCATCTGTGAGCATTTAGGAATGAATTTCTTCCTCTTTGCTAAGTCAGCCAAGGCCATCTGTTTTCCAGCTTCTAAATTTTTGAAGCTATCTCTTATATATTCTTTCTCTTACACTCTAATTTCTTTTGGCCTTGGGGGTTTATCTATTTTTTCCCGCTATGCTTTTTGCATTAATGGGGTTTAACAGAGGAATATAGAGATAGATGCAGTCCACCATGTTTAATCAAATGTCTCTCTCATTTATACTTAGGTCTAAAATATAAATGTGAAACCATGCTTAAACTTCATTGGTGATACCTTATTATGATAAGGCAGAAGTTTAAACTCTTCAGCAAGATATGTAAAAGTTCTCATGATTTGAATCCTGTTTACCTCTCCAGCCTCATTTCTGGCCCTTTTATATCTCTTCTGTTTTTTACTTTAGCTGTACTGACAACCTATTTGTAGTTTACTGAATGTACCAACTTCCCTGTGATTATTTCTCACTTCGTACTTTATCCAGTATACATTTGAGAATGATCAGCATTAAGACAATATTTCAGACTAAAAGGTGGGTGATATTCCCTGCAGCAGCAGTATGGAATGAGAAGAGAAACAGCCCTAGGACTGAGCCAGCCCTAAAGAAATCCAATATTTAATGATTGTATAGAGGAAAATAACAGAAAAGATTCTCAAGAGGTAGCAGTCAAATAGAAGGAAATTTGGAGATTATGATTTTATGGGAAAAGAGTGTTTTAGGAAAAAAGGAATGTATTGGATCCTTCTTAGATATCAAGTAAATTGAGGATTAGGGAATACTCATTTTCTTTATAACATGGAGGTCATTGGTCACCTTAGAAATAGCCATTTTTATTAAGTGCTGATTGTAGAAAAGGTGCTTCAGAATTCTTCCAAAGTTGGAGACAATGCCGTCTGCTAAGGGTAAAGAGAGCAGTGGAAGGGTTGTTGGAGCTTTGAGGAGAATCAGAAAAGTTTGAAATAGTTGCTCTGGAGAGTGTGAACAAGTTGACTAGAGAAATTCAGTAAGGTTGCTGGTTGGTGGAAGTTGGTGATGACTAATTTACAGTAATTCCAATCTGTCCTGTTATGATTTTTCTTTTCCATTACCCACCTGGCAAGACATAGGCATGTTTATACAAAAAGTAGATAGTTGGTTTTATTCAGGGTTGGAGCTTTATTGACAGAGGAAAATGAAAAAAAAGAGCAAAGAGTTTAAAATGTTGGTGAAGTAATATGTAATCTGAGCTGGATAAGAAAATCAAGAGGAAACTAATGGATAGAGAAAGATTTAACATTTAATTGAATGATTGAACAAATTTATGGAGCAAAGGATAATATTAGTGGTGTGATTCAAAGATTAAACACTTCTGTCTTCAAAGAGCTTATATGCTACCTATTCTAAAGTCCTTTTATATTCAAATATATTCACTTACCTCTTGCATTTGATGTATATATGATATCTTCAACTTTATTTACTGTCTCCTGTGAATTAGGGAGTAGTAAGTAGGTCATTAGAGGAAAAGATAGATAATATGTATTATGCAGGTAGAACAGAACAAGAAAGAGAAAAGTAGATATCTTTCACTGACATTTTCTAGTGGTGGAAGGGATAGTAACTAGTGATTATCAAAGGTGTATTAAAAGAGAAATCAGAAACCTCAATTCTTTATTCTTTCTGTTTTTAGAAAAAGAAACAAATGATTAACTTCCTTCATCCTTGTTTGAAAGGAGAGAGGGAAAGGATCTTATACTTTCCTATTTTGTGTTAATCATATTCAACTGTTTTACATCTAACCACAGACAACTTATGATGGTATCACCGATTTTAAGGGAGTTTCCTTCTTTGCTGTCCTCTCTGGCTTTTCTTATTTAATCCGATTACAATTCTTACCTAATAATCTTCATTGCTTTCCATATTTTTATGTACTCAGGTATAGTTAACAGAGAAATTATAAAAATACCAAACAAATGCTACAAGGTTGACTTTAGTTTCAATGAACAAGAAACTCATTTTTTGAAAACTACATTTAGTTGCCTTTGAAAGTCTTTTGGTGTGAAAGATTTTGGAAAACAAATGTACAAATATAGATTTATTTTCTTTAACAAAGTAACATGTATGTTACTCAATATATAGATATTTATAGATTATATTTTTCATTCAAGTTAAAAAGGAATATTTGCAATTGTAGAAAAACATCGGGTGGAAAAACAGGACACTTTTACAGAAAAATTAATTACTCAGATCATAAAAAATCTTCAAGTGAAAATTTCCAACATCCATGTTCGTTTTGAAGATGATGTAAGTATTTTAATAGATAGTACTTGTTTTTATATACATGTATATACTTATTTCACTGTTTATTGCCACCTGATCTGTAGTAGTCAACCTATTAAATGCTGGAAATTAGAGGGATACAGAGTTGAAGATGAAATGATCTTTCTTTTCTATAATTATAGTAATTCGGAGTCCTTCCTTGCTTTGATTACACTTTCCTAAAATGTTCAAACATCAGATAATGAAGGAAAATGTCTGTCTTATAATCACTTTGATGGGTGGAAGTTATAAATTTAGCCATTTATGTATTTTTAAAATACTTTCTACTATATCTCTTGGAGAGAGCACTGGTCTAAGGAATCAGTAGAGCTAAATTGATCAATAGAATCAATTAACTAATTGATTTCAAACAGATTGTATATTCTCTCTAAAACATAATAACTTCTCATAGTACTATTGTGAGGGTCAATCATTTTAAACTTTTTTTTGTAAACTGAAAAACATATGCAGATATTGTGCAACCTAGTACATTGATACTTAATATTTTAATTGGTATTGTATTAGGAAAAATATAAGAATAAAAATTGTTCTGGAAAATACTAAAATGTTTTTGAATGTTTGAAATTACATACTACCCAGAAAGTGAACTTTTTCTATAATATGAATTTCGTCTAATTATTAAAAATCTGAGTAAAAATTTACTGTTTTTCCTCTTTAGATCACAAATCGAGGAAACCCACTGTCATTTGGTATTTCCCTTCAAAATCTCAGCATGCAGGTACTTTGTTTAAAAAGAAATTTAACCATATTGTGCAGTATAGTACATCAAACTTCTAATTATTATTTATGTCTGTGTCAGAATACGTGTCTATATAGAAAGTGTACAGACTGAATTGGAATTGAGAATAGGTAGTTTCACATTTCATAAAATGGTTGATAATCAGATTCAGTTTAAAATATGAGGGCTTTTTATTTGTTTATTATGATATTTGATACTTTTTTTCACTTAAAATAATCCATATCTGAGTTTTAAATAAGTACAAAATAAAAGTAATTACTGTTCTTTGAGATTTTGTCTATGACTCCTTTTTTAAAACATGGATCCATTACAAGCAAAATAAAAATAAAGCCAGATGATAAGTTATTCAGTAAAGTTGGGTGGAGTAAACTCAAATGCTGCTGTTTGGTAGAAAAATAAGAATGGAGAGTTAGCCATTAGGTTTGGCATTGTGAAGGTCTTCGGTAACTGTGACAGCAGTGGTCTTGACTATCACCTTTGGAGGTCCTCGGAAACTTGTCCCCCAGTCCATACCGATTTAACTAGGAACTCAGGTTGGGGCCCAGCAAGCCATGTTTTAAAAAGCTGTCTATGTGACCCTGTTGCATGCTAAAGTTTGAGAACCACTGTTCTAATCCATTTAATTCTTTGCAAAAAAATAAAAAACACCTTTTAAAAATAAGTTTCACTCTCAGTGGCTTTTCATGGCTCTTAGAGTAAAGTGTACAGTTTTATTTTAAAATAGTTTATAATGCTTTTGTAATCTGGCCCCAGGTTAACATATCTGGTTTTACTTCTTTGTTTTACATTATGTTTTCTGGCCATACTGGGCTACTTCAGTTGCCCGAACCCATTGTATATTGGTGTATCTTCCTAGTCTGAATCATATTCCCTACTGACCTTAGAATCAATCATTTCTATTAATATATCATATATTAGGTTAGACATCACTTTCTCCATCACACCACTCTGAGTTTGAAGCTCCTACCATGTTCTCCCAGAGTGCTGGATCTTTCACCTCTTTAGTGGCATTTCTCTGTTTGTAATTGGTTATATACTTGTTTGCTTTTTCAACCAACAGTGAGTTCCTTGGAAGCAGAGACTTTCTTGTGGTCAGTTAATATTCTTTCAATGTTATGTTTTTAAGGACTTTTTTCATGGGAAATTGGTCTAGGACATGATAGATATGATTTATTACTCTGCCATTTCACATGTAAATGAAAGTTTTACTGCTTTTTTTTCCTTCTCAGACAACTGATCAATACTGGGTTCCATGTTTACATGACGAAACTGATAAACTATTTCGTAAGGTAAAATAAACAAATATTTTGTCAACTCATAGACTTGATAAAAGAGACTTTTAGAAAGGCAAGTGGTAATATATAATATGGATTTATGTGAATTGTGTCTACTGTCTTAACTATGACTCAATTATTCGAAATTTCTGAAAATAGCACGTTAAAGATCCTTTAGAGAAAACAAGATATATAATAAACTTTATTTATTTCCAGTTAATCCGATTGGATAACCTTTTTGCCTATTGGAATGTGAAGTCTCAGCTGTTTTACCTTAATAATTATGATGACTCATTGGTAAGTAAATTTTTTTATATGTGTATGTATGCATTTATTGCTATCATATTTCACATAAAGTTTTATTCATTGTCATTTATCTAATTCAGTGGTCTTTTTTTATGTAAAATCTATTAGTAGAATTTACAGAAATGATGAAGATATATGTGCCTTTACACAAACATGTATAAACACACACACCCCTAATATAATATAATATAATATACATTATATTAGATTCAGTTATGCAGTTTAATGATTTGTATATATTGTATTTATTGCAAAATGATCACAATTATTCTGGTTAGCATCTGTCGTCAGTCATAGTTACAAGATTTTTTCCTGAGATGAGAACTTTTAATTAAGATTTATTCCCATAGCAACTTTCAAATATGTAATACAGTATTAGTAACTACAGTCACTAAACTGTATGTGAAATACCCATGACTAGTTTATTTTCTAAGTAGAAGATTGTACATTCTGATTCCCATTACCCATTTTGCCACCACCCACCCCATGCCTCTAGCAACCACCAATTTCTTCTCTGTATTTATGAGCTTATTTTTTTTAATTTTTAGATTAGAAATATAAGTGAGAATAAACAATATTTGTCTTTTTCTGTGACTTGTTTCACTCAGTGTACTGCCCTCAGATTCTATCCATATTGTCTTAAATGGCAAGATTTCCTTCCTTTTTATGGCTGAATGATAATTTCAATGCATTTATGCCACACTTTTATATCCATTCATCTGTTGATGGACATTTAAGTTCTTTCTATATCTTGGCTATTGTAAATAATGCTGCAGTGAACATGGGGGCGCACATATCTTTTTGAGTTAATGTTTTTGTTGTCTTTGGATAAATAACTAGATGTGGAATTGCTGTTTATATGGTAGTTCTATTTTTAATTTTTTGAGGAACCTTCATATTGCCTTCCATGTTGGTGGTACCAAGTTTACATTCCCACAACAGTGTACAAGGCTTCCCTTTTCTTTGTATCCTCTCTACCACTTGTTATTTCTTATCTTTTTGAAAAAAGTTATTCTAACACATATTAGGTGATTTCTAATTGTGGTTTTGATTTGCATTTCCCCGATTATTAGTGATTTTGAGCATTTTTTTCATATACCCTGTTGGCCATCTGTATGTCTTCTTCGGGAAAATGTTTTTTGTTTTTGTTTTTTTAAGGCTACAGCACCTGGTCTTCTTAGGTGGTCTCCCATCCAAGTACTAACCAGGCCCGACCCTGCTTAACCTCTGAGATCAGATGGGATCGGGCGTGTTCAGGGTGACATGGCTATAGGGGAAAATGTTTGTTTAGATCTTCTGTCCACTTTTTAATCAGATTTTTTTTGCTATTGATTTGTATGAGGTTTTGTGTGTGTGTGTGTGTGTGTGTGTGTGTGTGTGTGTGTGTGTGTGTGAGAATTTTGGATATTAACCTCTTTTCAGATATTGTGAATAGCAGATATTTTCTCCCATTCACTAAGTTGCCTTTTCATTTTGTTGATGGCTTCCTTTGCTATGCGGAAACTTTTTAGTTTGATGTGGTCTCACTTTTTTGCTTTTGTTGGCTTTGCTTTTGGTGTCAGATCCAAAAGTACATCACCAAGACCAATGTCACAGAGCTTAACACGTATGTTTTCTTCTAGGAGTTTGATGGTTTCAGTTCTTACGTTCAAATCTTTAATTTTTTTTTTGAGTTAATTTTTGTTTATGGTATAAGATAGTGGTTCAGTTTTATTCTTTTGTATATATTGGTCCAGTTTTCCCAAACCATTTATTGAAGAGATTGTCCTTTCTCCATTGTATATTCTTGGCTCCTTTGTCATAAAATTGATTGACTATATGTGCTTATTTCTGGGTTCTCTATTATGTTCTACTGATCTATGTGTCTGTTTTTATTTTAGTACCATAGTGTTTTGATTACTATAGCCTTATAATAGAGTTTGAAATTAGGTATTGTGATCCCTCTAGCTTTGTTCTTCTTTCTCAAGATTGCTTTGGCTATTTAAGGTCTTTTGTGATTTCATACAAATTTTAGGATGGTTTGTTATTGTTCTGTGAAAAACGCCATTGGAAATTTGTTGGGGAATACAGTGAATTTGTAGATTGCTTTTGGTAGTGTGGATATTTAATTCTCTCAATCCATGAATATTGAATATCTTTCCACTTCTTTGTGTCTTCAGTTTCTTTCATCAGTGTTTTATAGTTTTAAGCGTACAGGTCTTTCACCTCCTCGGTTAAATTTATTCCTAGGTATTTAATTGTTTTTGATGTAACTATAAATGGAATTGTTTTCTTAATTTCTATTTCTGATAGTTTGTTATTAGTGTATAGAAAATGCAACAGATTTCTGTATATTGACTTTGTATTTTGCAACTTCACTGAATTTATTTGTTCTAACAGTTTGTTTTAACACTTCTAAAAGGTGACATGACTGTGTTATGTCACCTGTAAATAGTGACAATGTTACTTCTTTCCAATTTGGATGGCTTTTTTTTCTTTTTCTTTTTCTTTTTTTTTCTTCATCTAATTGTTCTAGCTAGGACTTCCAGTATTATGTTGAATAAAACTAGTGAGAGTGGGCATCCTTGTCTTATTCCTCATCTCAGAGAATAAGCTTTCAGCTTTTCACCGTTGAATATAATGTTAGTTGTGGGTTTGTCATATATGGCCTTTACTATGTTGAGGTACATTCCCTTTATACCCATTTTGGTGTAGAGAGTTTTAATCATAAATGGACATTGAATTTTTTCAAGTTTTGTATATGTGCCTATAGGTAAACACATTGAAATATACACATGTATCTTAATGCTTAAAGTATTATTTTAGAATAATAGTAGAATGAGATATTATCTAACTACTTTAATTTTTTTATGTAAATAAGCCCTCCTAAGTTTGTTACCTATTTTTTAAATTGCTTCTAAACTTTTTTCTTTTAAATATAATAGGATTTTGTCAGATGTAGGTATATTGGAAATAATATAAATAAAAGCAGTTTGTCTTTTAATAGGACAACTTGAAGAGAGGTATTGTTGATGAAAATATTGTTCCAGAAGGTTATGATTTTGGTAAGTAAATTCTATAAAATAAAAATTAGAATTAAAGTAAGTGGCATAAATATGATATGAACATTGTTGATGCCACTGTGGTAATTAATGTAAAATTTTCTCATATAATTAAATTAATTTACATATATGTAAAAGCAAACACTTTTTTGTCATTCATTGTTGGGGAGCTTTTGTCTATATTTCAATGCTAGAAAAGAAAAATGTCCCATAAGAAAAGTTGTTAATGAGTTATGAAGTCTCTAAGGGCTCCTCAGTAACAATTATGATAATTTTTAAAGACATTTTGACATGGCAGATACAATTTAATAAGTCTAGCTGCTGTAGTCTTAGTGTGATCTTACTATTTTAAAGATGTATATTTACAATTTTTCTTTATCCTTTTTTCTGGTTTTTAATTTTCTGAAATGAACACTTAGTACTTTAATAATCAGAAGTGAGTTACTAAAATATACAGAGAAAAGAAGCGGATTTGGCCTTTCCGTAGTCTAAAGGAATGTTGTGTGGTTGTTCAGCAACATTAAAGACCTGCTTGAGATTTATGACATTAAAGTGAGACCAATCTGTGGTTTTATATGTTTTTTTTCCCAGCCAAGTTCAGCTGCTCAGGTTCAGGTGTGGAGTAAATGTAGAAGTAGCTTTATCCAGAATTAGGGTGTTGCCTGGTAAGTACCATCTAAGTGAGAGAGCAGAGGAGTTAAGGGTGAATGCCAGAGAATGACGGAAATAACTGATCATGGAATTTCAACAGGGTAGGGAGAGAACTGAGAATATGAAGCAAAGGTGAAGGACAGAGAAAAGATAGAGATAGGATCAATGAATGGTAGGTCCCACAGGATTTGCAGTTTTGGTATATGAATACTAGAGAGATAAGTCATGGTGGTAGAGTTGGATGCTTGAGACCAATTTTATGGAGAGGTCAAAGATATTTTATGCTAAGGTCTAGTTGATGAGGTAAGGGTGGAGGAGTTTAAGGAACTGAGAGGCTGTGGTTTGGGAAAGATCATTTGTGTTTTGAAATCACTTAGAAGTTAGAGTTGCCAGGAGCGAAAGTCAGAGAGAGGTAGGAGAGGGTGTAAAGCCCAAGGATGGGCTTTAATTGCAACTAGGAAGGGTACAGTGGGTGATGCAGTCTTATGTAGCATGAGAATCAAAGCTAGGGGAGAAGAATAATTTCCTTTTTCAAATACCGATGTCATTTATACATATACTTTTTAAACGTACTATATCCTTCTATTTATGTACATAAATTTTTCTCATTTTTACCTGTATAGTATTTTATTGTATGGATAGATACACCATAATGAATTTAACCAGTCTCCTGTTGATGAATTATCTTCTTGTTCTATTCAAATTAAAAGTATTTTTGGATGCTTAATGTGTAAAAAAAAAATTAAGTGCTAGCCCTTGGGGATGATTGAAACAAAAGAGATATATTATCTTTGTGTATAAGTGAATTTATAATTTAATGTTTGATCTCTATCTAGATTTTGCTATTACTGGTCTCTATCTACATTATTTTTATTCTTTTTGGCGCTCAATACAAAAGGTTGAGAGATAACCTGTCTTAGATTATGAGATGAGCCAAGAAGGTTATCCTGAGAAAATTCTAACTCATCTTCTCTTTCTTCATTTTACAAGTTAAAAGGGAGACAGACGGATACAGAGAAACTGATCAGAAATTATAATTATATAATGGAAGTCAGTGGTTAAATGTAATCTTTTCTCCTTAGCATTTCTAATGTACATTTATTTGTTAAAATTAATGTTATTAAAACTATTTAATTGGACTATTTTGTGTTTTGGTGACTGTCCCCACTTTTAAGGGTTATAGTGGTCTTCAGGGGAAGGTCAGTTAGCCTTTATTGTACTTTCAGAAGACAATACAAATTATAGGTAGAAAAAAGATAAAAGAACCTTTTCCACTAATGAATTGACAGTTCATCTAACCAAATCATAGCAGTGTGGAAATTTGGGAACTGTAGACAGTAAATATATGAAAAAAAAAAATATATATATATATGAAATGAAAATCATTATTTTCAACTTGATCCTTTTAGTAATTTGAGACTTTAGAAATATAATTCAGTTTAATTTTTAAAAATTTGTGTTGTTTTCCAGTATTTCGCCCTATATCTGCTAATGCCAAACTTGAGATGAATCGTCGATCTGATTTTGACTTTTCTGCCCCCAAGATAAACCTGGCTGTCGAGTTACATGACATAGCAATTGAATTTAATAAACCACAGGTGATTTTTTAAAATGGTATTTTAAATCGTGAGTTATAGTTTGACAAAAGCAGAACTAAGATTTTAAATGTTTTTCAGAAATTCATAATGTTACATGGAAAATTTTCATTTTAGAAGTCAATAATTTAACTTTTTTCTCAACAATTAGAAAAAAATCTGAAACATTTAAGAACTTTAATTTTTTTCATTTTCAGTATTTCAGTGCAATGGAGCTTCTTGAATCAGTTGATATGATGACGCAAAATCTTCCATATAGGAAATTCAAACCTAATGTACCTCTTCACTACCATGCCAGAGAATGGTAAAATGTCTTAAATTTTAAAAATTGAAGTATAATTGACATACAACATTGTATTAGTTTCAAGTGTACAACATTATGATTCGATGTTTGTGTATATTGCAAAATGATAATCACAAAAAATCTAGTTAACATCCATCACCGTAAGTAGCTACTTTTTCTTCTTGTAATAAGAGCTTTTAAGATCTACTGTCTTAGCAACTTGCAAGTATGTAATACAGTATTATAAACTCTAGTCACAGTGCTATACATTATATCCCCAGGACTTATTTATTTTATAAATGAAAGTTTCTAGCTTTCACCCATTTTGCCCACCCCTACCTTCCACCACTGGCCACCATTAATCTCTTCTCTGCGTCTGTGAGCTCAATTTTTATTTTTTGTTTTGTTTTATTTCAGATCCCATATATGAGGTCATACAGTATTTTTCATTCTCTGTCTAACTTAATTTACTTACCACAATGCTCTCAAGGTCCATTCATGTTGTCACACATGGCAAGATTTTTTTTTATGGCTGAATAATATTCCTGTGTGTGTGTGTGTGGTGTGTATTCACATTTTCTTTATTCTTTTGTTGATGGGCACTTAGGTTGTTTCCATGTCTTGGCCATTGTAGATAATGTGGCAGTGAACAGGAAGGTGCATATATCTTTTTTGATTTAGTGTTTTCATCTTTTTTTTTTCAGATAAATACCCAGAAGTAGAATTGCTTGATTTATTATTTTTTAGGATTTAAAAATATATAGCATAAAAGTGAATTTCTTGATTTTTTTAAAAAATAATTTAAGATACTCTAAGGGCTGATACAAACTATAGTTTGATTCGTGATTAGAAATTTACGTAGCTGCTATTGCTTATTATGTTAATAAAATTAAGGATTTTTTTCTAATGGAATTTACAACTGGAGATACTAGAATACTTTTTCATTTTTGGAATTAAACTTTATCCCAGTTTGTTGTCTATCAGTCTTTAAAAATTTTTATATATCTGTATCAAACACGTTAAACCTATATTATTAAACCTGAAAAGGTTATTGGAGTTTATAAAGTACTATTCCTTTTTAAAATTCAGAATTCTTGCTATTCCAGTTATTAAGCTCTTGCCTAATTTCTAGAAGTTGTAATTACTCTTTCAGTAGACTTTTAATTACTCTTCAGGGGGCTAAAGTAGTATTTGCCAATTAATATTTTAATGTTTTTTTTCTGTAGAGCTATATTTATTGTAATAAAATTCAATGATTTTACTCACCTTCACTTAGGAAAGAGATAATATTCATTATCATGAAGACAAATATGATTGGGAAAAAGCAAGTGCTTGGATAATATACCATTTTCATAGTCTTTATTACAGATATGTATGTTAGAGTAGAAGCAATATCAATTATATTTTATATCATTGGTTTGAGCATGTTAAGTGTAGGGTTTTTGTTTCTGTTTTTTAACTAGGTGGGCTTATGCTATATATGGTATTCTTGAAGTAAATGTTTGCCCCCGCTTACGGATGTGGTCATGGAAGCATATTAGAGAACATAGGCAAAAAATGAAGCAATACAAAGAACTGTATAAAAAAAAGCTAACAAATAAGAAGCCATCTGATGAACTTCTCAACTCTTTGGAGGTTAGCATTTAAAAAAAATTGCTTAGTGTTTTGTACTACCTAACTTTTCAGTCTATAGTGACTAACATGTCCTAATTATTCTAATTTTGATGACCATTCTCTGTCTCATTTACTTAGATTTTTTTATACTCCTGTTCTTCACCTCAGTTTAGTGATATAAGCTCTGGTGTTATTCTCCTGGGAGCTTTTGGAATTTGAGATTATTCTCAATCTGGAGAGATTTCAGTTCATGCAAATAGTAATTTGAAGCCTGACATTAGTAAGACATTTTTAACCTCAAAAACCTAAACAATATTTGCAAAATTGATTGCAGTATTCTCTGAGGCAGTTTGAAATCCTTACATTAAGTCACCACAGCAGTTCCCCATGTGACTATCTAACTGCATTAATCAAAAAAAAAAAAAAATTCCTGTACGTATTATGCTTATACTTATAGCCACATCTGTGCTCATGTATTCCATCTGCCTTTCCTCATCTCTCTGCCTATCCCAGTTTTACTCATCCTTCAAGTTCTGCTTAAGACCCATCTCTTGTATGAACTTCCCTGAATTTTCTGCTCAGATAGAGCTCTTTTTCTCTTAGTTCCTGTGGTATTTCTAGTCTTTACCAGCAACTTAACATTTAATTACCTATCTTAAGAGTTCTCTAAGTCATCTTGTCTTTTAGCATTATGATGGTACATTCTAGAAGGGACTATTTTACAGATCAATAAAGTACAGCTTAGAGAGAGAGACAAGAGTTAGCCTCTTGAAATTAATGTAACCGTTCTGAATCCAGGCCAATTTCCAATTATGAACTCTCTAAAGATTTTTTATTTTATTTTCAAGCTAGGAGACTTTCTTAAGACCTAGGCTATCAGAAATGTTTAAGTTTTTAGAGGCCTTTTGGGGTGGTTACAGATTTCCATACTTAGCTCTGGATCTTAACCTGAATCTTCCAAGTCTGCTGGATAGTAAAACCCTGACTTTAGTTGTTTTCTAGATAATTGTAGTTCATGGTTGCTTCTCTTTTGGGGAAAAAAGCTGTTTGAGCATGAAACTTTCAAAATAATCATGGACAATGTAGAGAGATGTAATGAAAAATTTAGCTTATCTCAGTTTATTTCGATAACCATAACAACTTTGAAAAATGTAAGATTTAAAAACAAGTTTTAAGTGTATCTAGACCTACCTGGAATATCTTAATGATGACATATGAATTTACACATAATATGAAGGACTTATAATTCTATTTTTAGTTGAAAGTAACACTAATGTATTTACCCTTAGCTGTAGTTAAAACCCAAAGTCATTTTAAACAGTGCATGTATGGTATCTTTTAACATGCATCTGTAAATCTTGTAGAGTTGTTACACTTATGTTCATGACATATATGATTTCTTTGTTCAAAAAAATTACTTTATCACTATTTCCAAACCTGACATATATATATAAGCATTGCTTCTCAGAATTTATTAGGAATATTATGTTGATGTATGATTTTTTTTCTGCTTTCTGTTATATCTTTAATGCATCAGTTTCATAGATTATATACTAAAGTTATTTATATAAACATATTTTCCTTTATATTTTTAGGAGTTGGAAAAAGCCCTGGATGTATTTAATATAACTATAGTGAGACAACAGGCAGAAGTTGAGGTAATTCCAGATTATCTTTCAATTAGTAAAAATAAATCTAAATTTCATATAGATTTGATAGGTGCTCTTATTAGTATTGTGCTGTAATATATATTATTTCCTAAAAGGGGTTCAAATTTGCTTCTTCATGTTATAAGAAAATGTGATTTACTGTTTTGCCACATCTGCTTAAATCATACAGGTTCTATGGGAAGAATATTCTTTCTGAGTAATTGGGTTTATCAGATACTCAGAGTTCATGTGAAGATGAAAAGCCAAATTTTTTTTTCAATTACCATAGCTTGTAAGACAGTGGGGCTAAATACCTGGTAATCCTAAATTCTTTTTTTTTTTTTGGCTAATGTTGCGGTTACTGTGTTCTGTCGTCAGTTTGTGGATTGATTACATTTATTCATTAAAGTAGACAAATTTTGGAAGTATCAGGATTCTGTTTCTTTAGATTGTTAAATAAAGAATAATTTGCCATTTATTTGAAAATTTATTTATTTTAGGTAAAGAAAGCTGGATACAGGATTTATAGAGAAGGAACAAACTATTCAGAGGATAATAAAGGATGGTTTAGCTGGTTGTGGACTTGGTCAGAATCAGATACTAAACAGCAGCAAGATGTGAAACCTGGAAGTATGTCCATTTTATTTTATAGTAGTACAGTCAATCATCAGGTTATGATAGTGTAATCATCTCTGTGAAAATTAAGTTTTGCAGAGAATTCTCTCTCTCTCATTAAATAGACATTGTAAGCATGTATGTGTATGATGCATAATTTATCCTTATCAATAGAATTACTATTAACACATTGTAAATATATGTCAAGTAAAAATTAAATATTTTTATCTTACTAGTGTTTACAAAATAATTTTATGTCCAGAGGATTTAGGAAATGCATATAGCACAGTAATAGATAAATTAAAATTCTGAAAGTGTATAAACCATGTAAATTTTTGTTGAAATTGTTTTTTGGAAAGATTTTTGTTTCCTAACCAAATGCTTAAGATTATAACTTTGAAGTCTTGGGGGCTTACATTTACATCCTGGATCTATCACTTATTAGCACTGTGGCCCTGGTAAATTATTTAAGCTCTTTGAATCTCAATTTTAACATTTGTAAAATGGGGAATTATTATATTCAGGGGTCCCCAGCCCCCGGGCCACAGACCGTTACTGGTTTGTGGCCTTTTAGGAACCAGGCCATACAGCAAGAGCTGAGCAGCAGGCGAGCAAGCAAAGCTTCATCTTTGCTTGCAGCCACTCCCCAGTGCTAGCATGACCACTTCAGCTCCACATCTGATCATCAGGCATTAGATTCTTAAAGGAGCACCAGTCCTTAGTGCCAAAAATGTTGGAGATTGCTGATTATGTTAATACTATATACTTTGTGTGCTGTGTTGCCTAGCACAGTGCCATTAAGTGCCCTTAAATATAGTTTGCCATTTTGTAAGCTCTTGCTTAATACAAATATTTAGTAATTTAGTTGCTAAAAATATATATTTAGCAATTTATATTTGTTGAGACTACTCCTAAAATTACCAATGCCACTCTAACATTCTATGATTATAATTTCTTAAAAGTATTATAAAAAGTGAAATTTGCATTTACTTTATTAAAGGCAGCTAAATTATGGGTTAGTTACATCTTGTTAGAGTTAAAAACACAAAACACTTCTTTCATGATTTGTAGGTCTTGAAGAAATGTTGACACCTGAAGAAAAAATTTTACTCTATGAAGCAATTGGCTACAGTGAAACAGTAGTTGATCCAACCTTGCCAAAAACAGTAAGAGATTTTCTTGACTTACACTTCAGAGTTTAATGATAGAGATGCCTGTTTTTAATTCTTTCAGAAATGTGTTACTGACTTGTTCTGTAATCTTTTTCTGTAAATATTCTATTTACTTTAATTTTCAGGGTAGGGAAAAATATTTTCCCCTACTACTTAGTGTCATTTTGTTATTCTTTAATATATAAAGGATTGTTTTTAAACTATTTTCTGGTGTTTTGAAAGAATAAACTATGAATATGATATGACTAAGAATATATGTTGTATTTATATGTACATGTATATATATATTTTTTTAATTTTATTTCTCTGACTATAATCTAGTTTGAAGCCATGAAGTTTTATGTTCACTTGAAAAGTATGTCTATTGTTCTAAGAGAAAAACGACAAAAACCTGAGCTGTTAGATATTGTGGTAGAAGAATTTAGCACTTGCATTGTTCAAAGACCAGGAGCACAAGCAATTAAGTAAGTATTTATTTTATAAGAAAAAATTTCACTGTGAAATTGAAGTTAGATTACAATTTTACAGTATTTTCTAAAGAGTGCTATGGCTTAATGTATCCTTTTATATTTTTAGGATCTTAGCTTTTTTTCAGAAATCTATATATTTTGTAATTATTAAAGTAATATATGCTCAATAGAAAACTGCATGCCGAGGAAACATAGAAGGTTGTAAAGGATAATACAGAAATATCAGCAATCATATCATACAAAAAGAAACAGTATTAACAATTTAGTTTTTATCTTTTTATCTGGGAATGTTTTTATTTTACCTCTGTTTTCAAAAATAGCTTTATTAAGATAAATAGCTTTATTGAGATATAATTTATTGAGATATGGCATATTATACATTCATTGATTTAAAGTATAATATGTTTATGACACTACATTGTATACTAATTACATTGGTATATTTATCAGGTTGTGCAACAATTACCACTATCTAATTCCAGAACATTTTTACACCCAAATAAAGAAACCATGTACCCATTAGCAGTCATTTTTCATTCCTCCCCTCTCTCCAACGTCTGGCAAGAACTAATTTACTCTATATTTCAAAGAATTTGTCTGCCTTGGGCATTTCATATGCATGGAATTGTTTAATATATGGCCTTTTCTATCTGGCTTCTTTCACTTTGCATGATATTTTTCAGTGTTCATCCATAATATGGCATGAATTTGAATGTAATATTTTTATTGCTCAATAATAGTCCATTGTATAGATATATCACTCTCTGTCCTGCCCTCTCTTACATATCCAAAAAGAGTTGTTGGTTTTTCAGTTTGTTCAGCATTTTACTTATAGTTAGTACGGTGTGGTGACTTCCAAGCTTCTTTTATGGGAAACCAGAGACCCCCCAAAACTTCATAGCTTTTTTTTTTATAGCTTTTTTTTATATAGAAATTAACATGTGAATAGGTTTTTTTGTGAATTACTCTGTTTCAAGTCAGATCAAATTGTATATTTTCTTTGATAAGAATGTAAAGGAGTAGCAAGAAATGCAAAGTGAAATTCTTTTCATTTTTATTTTCAATTTGAAAAATACTGTTAAATTGTATTGATTGCTAATTTTGGTTGCATCTTTTTCCATGCAGATTTGAAACCAGAATAGATTCATTTTATGTTACTGGCTTACCAGACAGTTTCACAAAACCACGCCTCCTGTCATCATTGGTCGATGCTACATCACTCTTCCAAATTACATTTGAGACAAATCCTTTAGATGAAACTGTTGCTCAAAGGTGTATCATAGAAGCCGAACCTTTAGAAATGATATATGATGCAGTAAGCATTTAAAAAAATTTTTTTTAATATATTTCAATTTGGTTTGATTTCGTGACTAATTTTATGATACTTATTTTAACAGAGAACAGTGAATAGTATAGTGGAATTCTTCAGACCCCCAAAAGAAGTAAATCTAACACAGCTCACTTCAGTGACATTGACAAAACTTGAAGAATTTCGTGATAAGACAGCAACAGGTAAAAATGCCAGTATTAATTTTGGTGAATTAAATACTGAATCCTATACTAAATTTTTAGTCATTTTAAACTGATTTTAGTAAAGTATACTTTACTTTATATTTCTAGACTGGATTCGGGTTAATCAAAACTATCTGGTACTTTTATATTTAAATTCAGATATAACAGTAATCATTTCTTACACTCAGGTCAAACCTACTAATCACATTCAAGTTAATTACAAAATTTTGTTAGGATTTTTGAAATTATGTTCATGACAAAAAATGACCTTTCAATTCTTTTATAAAATCACAAGGCCTCTTGCAATGGCCTGTTTTGGTTTAATTACTGCTCTTACTTAATTCAACTCTGTTGGGACGTTTCCTAATCTATGCCTATTCTGAACAAAATGTTCAGTTAAACTGCACAAGCTCTTTTTTAAAATAATTTTTTTATTTTTAGTTACAGTTGACATACAATATTATATTAGTTTCAGGTGTACAACATAGTGACATTTATATAACTTACAAAATGATCACTCCAATAAATCTAGTAAACATCTGACACCATATATAGTTATTATAATATTATTGACTGTATTTTTATGCTATACATTACATCCCCATTACAATTCTGTAACTATCAATTTGTACTCTTAGTCTCTTCCCCTTTTTCACCCATCCTCCCAAGTCCCCTCTGTCTGGCAACCATCAAGATGTTCTCTGTATCTATGAGTTTGTTTTTGTTTTGTTTATTTTGTCGTTTAGATTCCACGTATAAGTGAAATCATACGGCATTTGTCTTTCTGTGTCTGACCTATTCCAGTACCCTCTAAGTTCATCCATGTTGTTGCAAATGGCAAGATTTTATTCTTTTTTATGATTGAGTAATATTCCATTGAATCTTTCTTCCTTTCTTTCTTTCCTTCCTTCCTTTCCTCTCTCTCTCTCTTTTCTCTCTTTTCTCTCCCTCCCCTTCCTTCCTCCTTCCCTCCCTCCCTTCCTTCCCTTCCTTCCCTTCCTTCCCTTCCTTCCCTTCCTTTCCTTCCTTCCTTCCTTTTCTTTCTTTTCTTTCTTTTCTTTCTCACCCCTTCTTTATCTGTTCATCCATTGATGAACACTTAGGTTGCCTCCATATCTTGTCTGTTGTAAATAATACTGCAATGAACATATGGGTTCACATGTCCTTTTGCAGTAGTGTTTCAGTTTTCTTTGGATAAATATCCAGAAGTGGGATTACTGGATCCTTCTTTGTCTCTTGTTACAACCTTTATTTTAAAGTCTATTTTGTCTGGTATAAGTATTTGGTATCCCAGCTTTTTTTTGTTTTCATTTTCATGAAATATCTTTTTCCATCTCTTTCATTCTGTGTTTGTCTCTTGATCTGAACTGAGTCTCATAGGTAACCTATGTGTCTTTTTTAAAATCTATTCAGCAACCCTGTGTCTTTTGATGGGAACATTTAATCTATTTACATTTAAAGTAATCATTGATTGATATGTAATTATTGTTGTTGTATTATTCATAGTTTTGAACTTTTTTCCCCCTCTTAAAGAAGTCCTTTTAACATTGCTTGTTATTCTGCTTTGCAGGTGATGAACTTCTTTAGCATTTTCTTGTCTGAGAAGTCTTTTATCTGTCCTTTGATTCTAAAAGATAGCTTTGCTCGGTAATCTGGGTTGTAGATCCTTGCTTTTCATCAGTTTGAATGTTTCCTGCCAATCTCTTTGGGCCTACGAAGTTTCTGTTGAGAAATCAGCTGACAGTCTTATGGGATCTCCCTTGTAGGCAACTAACTGCTTTTCTCTTGCTGCGTTTGAGAGTTTCTCTTTGTCTTTAATCTTTGGCATTTTAATTATGATATGTCTTGGGTGTGGGCCTCTTTGGGTTCATCTTGTTTGGGACTCTGTGCTTCCTGGACTTACATGTCTATTTCCTTTGCCAGGTTAGGAAAGTTTTCTAGGCATTAATTCTTCAAATAGGTTTTTATTTCCTTGCTCTCTCTTCTTCTGGTACCTCTGTGATGCCAACATAAAAGTAATTTGATATACAAATCATGTGCAAGTGAAGATTAAATTTATTAGAATAAAATGCCTGAAGTGAATAAAATATCTAAGCAATGGGGAACTTGGATTTGCTGCCTTTTCAATTTACATGTGATTTCATTGAAGATGATTAAATAATCCAGAAGTTTTCCTTTTCTCAGAAGTATAAGTATCAAGTATCATTGTTCAGTATGGTACATGTAGCTGTATTAAGTTCACCAGTTGGAAAGAATTATATAGGTTCTAACATAGAAGTTCTGAGTAAATTTGTTACACAACTTATTATTTTAAATATGTTATCTCCTGAGTTTTACCCAAATTGAATTTATGGATTAAAAAAATTTGAGGAATCATTCTAATTTTGTAGTCAGTTATATTTAATTAGGAATGTGCACAATGACTAACAAATATTTTTACTTTATATTGAAAATGTTTTACTCAGGGTCATTTAAAAATGAATAGTAATTTTGCATTATTTTAAGACTGCTAGCAATTCACATATTTAAAATTCTCTATTTCTTGAGTAATTTGTGAAAAATATTCATTGTGAAGGTTTAAATTTTCTGCAGGTCTATTGTATGTTATTGAAACACAGAGAGTTCTTGATCTCAGGATTAATTTGAAAGCTTCATATGTTATTATCCCACAAGATGGAATTTTTAGCCCTACATCAAATCTGCTTCTTTTGGATCTTGGTCATTTAAAGGTATATACTAATAATATTTGTTTTAGAATATGGCATTTAGGGTATTTCTTTGTTTAAAATGTAGTTTTTAAGGCAGTTTGATTTGACATATTGGTTTTTAGATTTATGGTAAATACTAGAATTTGAGATATTTTTTTCTAATGAATAAAAGTTTCATTTAATTAGGTAGTTTTCCTACATTTCTAAAAGCAAAATGAACATTTGAACTCTGTATGTCAGAGGCGAATCTAAGAATCATATGTGTATATAGAATTTGAGAATAATGCTGAAGGAGTTTATTTCCTTTTCAATTTAAGGTTATTATTTGATTAATTAAAAATATATAAAATGGGTTCTGAAAGTAATCAAATATATTTTCAGCCTTCTGAAAATTTTTATGTGTATAACATTAGATATTGACATTTTAATATTCCTGTTAAACAATCCTAAATTGAGAGACAGTTGTCTTTCATTTACCTAAGTTATTTCCCTTTTTATTCAATTATGTACATTTTTCTTAGTTTTGAGTAAAGAATCAATTTTTTGTGTTTTTCTAGATATACACTGTTCATTATGGTACCCACTGGCCACATGTGGTTGATTAAGTTGATTAAAATTAAATAAGATAAAAAGTCAGTTTCTTAGTCACATCAGCCACATTCAAGTGTTTATTGTCATAAGTGACTACTGTATTAGTCAGCAGACATGGAGAACTATTTCATAATTGTAGAAAGTTCTATTGAACAGCACTTCTCTACACCATTAAATGTATCTATAACAATTGAAAGACCCAGGAGGAATAGAATAATATTAGAATGCTCTTTCTTGCTACCTAACAGTTATGTACCTTTTCTTAATATTGACCTTCTTTATTCTACTTTTTTACTCTTCAGTTCCTAATTATGTAGTCACCTGCTGTATTTACAGTTATAATATTTATACAACTAATTACTCATTTTAATTTGGTTATGGAATTGGTTCAAGGCATAGTGGAAAGAGCATAAATTCAGGAGTAAGGATGTCAATGTAGTTTTGTGATCTTACACAGTTTGCTTAACCTTTTGCTTAAAATTTATTACCTTTCAAAGAAAGATAATCAGTTTTGATTGTGCACACATGAGCTATATACAATAGAGGGAAAATGTTAAAAAATATATATACATATATATGTGTATATGTACGTGTGTATATATATACACACATATGCGTAAATAAAAAATATACTGCTGTGGAGTGATCTCCAGATGTTTATATGAAAAAAGTAGTGTGTATAGTACACCAATAAAGGGGAGATAGAACTATAACTTGCTTGGGGTCACATAAATGGCAGAGTTGGGACTAAAATTTTGCTATCCTAATATTTAATCTTGGACTCTTTTTATTTATAAAGTTTTCTAAATATCTGTCATGTCATAAAAATGTTTTATAAGCTATATTTTTCTTTTGTTTTTGATAAAAAGGCTTATGAGATTTTTACAAAATTTAAATGCATTATTCTCCAGAACTGACTTGGTTCCCCACTTTTAATTTAAATAATTGGGAAATATCAATTAATATGTAAAAATTTGCTTCATACTCATGCTTATTATACCTATCATGGATAAGAACATTTCTAGTAGCCTTATATGTCAGCCTGTGAGTTTATCCTCTCCTATCAATTTTTTACATTCTGAAAGATAAAAACTTTTATTTTTTTCATTTTGGAATATTTTGCATAGTCTAAACTATTAAAATTAACTTTAAGGTGACAAGTAAAAGTCGTTCGGAATTATCAGATATGAAACAAGGTGGGACCAAGCTTGAAGAGATAATGCATAGAGCTTATGATTCCTTTGATATTCATCTTACAAGCATACAGCTACTTTACAGCAGAGTTGGTAAGTATACAGTGCATTATTTATCGTTCATTTTGCTGAAGTGATTAATTTGGTTTTTAGACAGTTTCTCTAAAGACTTTCATCCTAAATATGTTAGAACTTTTATGTTTTTAAATAAGATGTATATAGGAGATTGGAGCAGTATCTCAACTAAGAGTGATTTTACTTTGCGAAAGCCATTGTCAATGTTTGGAGAAAGTTTTGGTTGTCACAGCAGGACAGTAGGTGCACTGCTAGTATCTATCTAGTGGGTGGAAGTCAGGGATGCTACTAAACATCATGCAATGTAGAGGAACATTATCCCATGACAAAGACTTATCTGGTATAAATATCAAGTGCCGAGAGTGAGAAATCCTGACATAAATCAATGTTTTCCAACCTTTCCAAATTTTTAATATACTTATTAAATTTTACATTTTTAATATACTTATATTACACAATGGGATAACCAGAGAAGCCTGTTCATGGGCTGAGGCAACCTAGGGACTCTGACAGCCCCGATGTAAATAGCCACTCAGAGACTGAGGAAGATCACCATCTTTAGGTACACTTTTTACCCCATTCACTTTGGTGTAAGAGTCTTTGTGTCAGATATAGTTTTTTAGATGAAGTCAGCAGAGCCAGAAATTCATTTGTCAGAAGCCACTAAAGGATAGTGAGAGAGCCCTGACTAGTTGAGCATTCTTCTCACTGTGTCATAAAGCTTCTGAATCCCTAGAGTGTTAGTGGACATTCAGTTAATTCAACAAAGGTGGTTTGGTGGCTGTTTTAGAGCTCTATATGTATGTATGTGGTCCAATTTTAATTATCTAAGCTAATTAATGAGAAGCAATTGAGAATCCAATATAATGGTTATTAAAAATGTTAGTTTATATAGGGCTGGATCATTTTGATTTTATTTCTTTAACTATGTTTGCTTTAGGATACTAATTAATTTCTGTTTTTGTTATATTCCACTTGATGTAGAAGGAGCCCAGAAGTATACTGGGTGGCAAATGTAAATCGTTTATAGAAAATTAATGATTTTTTTCAGGGAATAAATTACTGTATTTTGGTATGTTTGATACATTTCGGTCACTAGTTTTTGAAATCTATTAACTATTTAATATTTAATATACTGATATACTTTGTGAAAAAATTTTATATATACAATTATTGTCTGAAAATTATTGGAATTCCTTGGAATGTTTTTGATAAGCATTAACTTCTTAATTAAATCTTTTTTGAGCAAGGTTTTTTAAACATTGGGTTACTTTATGTAATTGTCATAGATTCTCTTGGTAAATACTAAAACACAGGCTTCTAAATATCTTATTTTTTTAACCTGTAAATTGAGAAATGAAAGAAATATTCCATTTATCTCAATATCATTGGAATTTAAAATTATAATAAAGTCTATTTTATTACCTATCTTTGAGAGTCTAATTTTTCACTGGCTTGGTTTTCTTTGACTATTTTATCTGACTCATGGAATTATTAGGTTCAAATGAGGTAATGTATATAATGTATTTCAGTGCATATCTTTTTTGCTGTTTTTTTTCTGTGTATGAGCCTATGAGTATATGAGATGTGCTTCTGTGGTATTTATGAGTTAGGAATATTTGTGAATGCATTTTTTACATGGTTTATGTAGTTTTATATCCTGATTTTCCTTTCATTTACCAGTAATATTTTGGGCAGTTAAACTTATGATTTATATTGACTAATGTTCAAAAGCCGTGCTGTCAGTTATTTAGCCATTTCCTTATTGAACATCTAGACTTATGACACTGCAGTGAATATTGGCACAGAGTCACATGTTAGCAGACCTGGATATAAATTTCAGCTTTATCACTCACTAGCCTTTTGACCATAAGCAAGTTATAAATTCCTTTGAGTCTGTTTTCTAAAAATGGAATGATTATACATCGTTGTGAAAATTAAATGGAAATTTAGACATTGCCCAGAACAATGCCAGTTGCAAATCATGAATAAATGGTAGCTTTTATTAGTTAATACTGAAGAACTGCACTCTTCCCTATCCATTATTGCCTTAGAATCATGTTGTTTTTTAGGTAAGGTATCTGGTTAGTGTAGTTATCAATGGATGCACAGTAGATTTGATTAAAAATATGTCGTTTTTTTTTAATAAGCTTTTTTTCTGTTAGAACAAAAGTCTTGTCAAGCTGCAGCAGGACAATGATGACTTTGCCTGCCAATTTTGTGTATCTGGGAATATGGTATTATTAACATTATCTAAATGTGCAAAGATTACTCTGTCATGCAGTGTGTGGTTATGAAGTATTAATAGTAATTTTAGGTTTAGTGTGTTTTTCAAATTATACATGTGTTAAACATGTACTTTTTTTCTATAATTAGGTGATAATTGGAAAGAAGCACGAAAACTCAATGTATCTACACAGCATATTTTGGTCCCTCTGCACTTCAGTGTGGAATTCTCTAAGGCCATGGTTTTCATGGATGTAAGGATGCCTAAGTATGTATTGTCTGTTTCATGTGATTATAGATTTTCTCAGTAATTCTGTAGCTAAGGAAAAAACATATTTTATTCTTTATGTGTGATAAAATGTACATAACAGTACATTCACATTGTTGTGTGTCCGTCACCACTATTCATCTCCAGAACTTTTTCTTCTTCCCAAACCGAAACTCTGTACCCATTAATCATTAATGTCTCCCTCCTCCCTCCTCCCAGTGTATGACAGTCACCATTCTATCTTATGTCTCTGTGAATTTTTCTCCTGTAGATACAGTTGACTCTTGAACAACCTGGGTTTGAACTATTTGGGTCCACAAATATGCAGAACTTCTTCAATAAATAAACAATTGGTCATCTGTATCCCTGGGTTTTCCTTCTGTGGATTCAACCAACCATGGATCAAAAACATTTTCGATCTATGGTTGGGAATTCATGGATATGGAGTGCCAAGTTAAATTATATGCAGATTTTCAACAGGGAGGACGGGGTGTCTAATCCTCTGTGTTGTTCATGGGTCAGCTGTACCTCATATAAGTGGAATCATAACATAGCATTATGTTCAAGGTTGATTTATATTGTAGCATATGTCAGAATTTCATTTGTTTTTGAAACCGAAAAATATTCTATTCTATGTATATATCACATTTTGTTGATTTGTTCATCTGTTGATGGACATTTGCGTTCTCGTAATAATGTTTGGCCGTTGTGATAATGGTGCTGTAAACATTGGATACAAAAATCTGTTCAAGTCCCTGCTTTAAATTTTTTTTGGTGTATACCCAGAAGTGGAATTGCTAGATTATGTGATAATTCTGTTTCTAATTTTGTGAGGGACTGCCCTGCTGTTTTCCGTAGCAGCTTCATCATGTTATATTCCTACCAGCAATGCACAAGGGTTCCAGTTTCTTCCATTTCTTTACCAACGTGTGTTATTTTCTTCATCTTCTTCTTTTTTTTAATAACAGCCATCCTAAAAGGTGTGAAGTAGTATCTAATTGAAGTTTTGAATTGCATTTCTCTAATTAGTGATATACTTATTGGTCATTTATATATTTCTTTGGAGAAACGTCTGTTCAAGTCTTTTGCCCATCTTTTAACTGTTTTTGTTGTTGTTCTTGACCTGTGGGAGTTTTTAAAGTATATTCTAGATATTCACTTTTAATCAGATATGTGATTTGAAAATATTTTCTTTCATTTTGTAGATTGTCTTATCACTCTCTTGACAGCGTCTTTTGATGCACAAAAGTTTTAAATTTAACGAAGTCTAATTTATCTTTGTTGTCTGTATGTTTTATGTCGAATCCAAGTAATGATTACCAGATACAATGTCCTGGAACTTTCTCTGTATATTTTTTTCAAAAAGTTTTATATTTTTTGCTCTTATGTTTAGGGCTTCCATCCATTTTGGGTTAATTTTTGAATATGATATAAAGTAAAGATCCAGCTTCATTCTTTTGCACGTAGATATCTAGTTTTCCCAGCACCGTTTGTTGAAAAGTGTCCTTTCCCTCATTGAACCATCTTGGTACGCTTGTTGAAAATCATTTGACCATATATGTAAAGGTTTATTTCTGGGCTTTCTGTTCTATTCCCTTGGTCTCTGTTGTTTGTTTTTATGACACTACAACACTATTTTTATTACTGTACCTTTCTACTGAGTTTTGAAATCTGGAAGTGTAAGTCACCCAACTTTGTTCTCATTTTATATTATTTTGGCTCTTTGGGGTCTTTGAGATTCCATATGAATTTTAAGGTGGGTTTTTTCATTTTTCATAAAATAAGTCATTGAGATTTTGATATGGATTGCATTAAATCTGTGCTTTGAGTAATGACATCTTAATATCAAGTCTTCCAATCCATGAACATGATATATCTTTTTGTTTGTCTTTTAGTTTCTTGCAGCAACATTTTGTAGTTTTTAGTGTATGTCTTTTACTTCCTTCTTTATGTTTATTCTTTTTGATGCTATTGTAAATAGAATTGTGTTTTAATTTCCATTTTGGATTGTTCATTATTAGTGTAAAAAACTCAATTGATTTTTCAGGGTTATTTTGTATCCTGCAACTTTGCTAAATTTATTTATTAGTTCTAACAGTTTTCTGTGGATTATTAGGGTTTTCTACATGTAAGATCAGTTCATTTTTGAACAGTCGTAATCCAAATTTAAATGGAGTTTGTTTTACTTTTTCCATTCTGATTTGGATGCCTTTTATTTCTTTTTCTTGTCTAATTACTCTGGCTGAAATTTTCTATACTCTGTTGACTAGAAGTGATTCAAGTAGGCATCTTTTATCCTGAGGATATAGGAAAAGTTTTCAGTCTTTTACCATTGAGTATTAGCTGTGGTGTTTCCATATATGACTTTTATTATGTTGAGGTGGTTTCCTTCTACTGTTAGTTTGTTAAGTGTTTTCATCATGGAAGCATGTTGAACTTTTCAAATGCTTTTTATTAAAGTCAGATGATCATGTGTTTTATTTTTGTTCATTACATTAATGTGTTGTTTATATTTGTCTATTTTCATATGTTGAGCCATCCTGGCTTTCCGGGAATAAATCTGACTGGGTCTTCGCGTATAATCCTTTTAATGTGATGTTGAATTTTGTTTGCTGGTATACTTTGTTAAGGATTTTTGCATCAGTGTTCATAAGAAACATTGGTCTGTAGTTTTCTTGTAGTGTTTTTGTCTGGTTTTGGTATTAGAATGATGCTGACTTTAGAATAAGTTTGGAAGTATTTCTTTATCTTCAGTTTTTTGGAAGAGTTTGAGAAAGGGTGTGTGTGTGTGTTTGTGTGTGTATTGTTTGCTAAAATTCACCAGTGAAACTATCTGATCATAAGTTTTTCTTTGTTGTGAGATTTTTTTTTTTTAAGGCGACCTCTCAGATTTTTTTTTATCATGAATGTGTATTGGGTTTTTGTCATATGCATCTATTTATGTGATCATGTGATTTTTCCTTTTTAGTCAGATTTGATTTTTAAACATGATTTTAGATGTATAATATCTTGGACAAATTATTTGAACTTTCTAAGGCTTAGTTTCCTGATAGGAACCATATACATATAGGAATTTATAAGAAACAGAATGGAAATAGCTCATCTACCTCATAGGTTGTGAGAACTATTTATGAAAATACATATCAAGTGCTTTTCTTAATTCTTATTCGTGTAATAAACACTTGGTAAATAGTAATTGTCAGCTGTCCTTGGTAAATAGTAGAGAGATAATAAACATAATAACATTAGAAAATAAGCCTCTGAAAAATAATGAAGTTAGTTCATCTAATGAGACTGGTCAATAAAGTAAAATGTAAATTTAAGTGGAAATTGTGAAATAATTTGTCCGTGGACTGAGGGCCATTTCTTGTGCTCAAATCACATTTGATTATTTTTGGATAATTTAAGAAGAACAGTTGTCATTTTACTTAATGCGCTTAAATCAGAATGAAAGTTATTTTATAATGATTCCTCTCTTTTGAAACAGATTCAAGATTTTTGGAAAGTTGCCACTGCTTTCTTTACGAATCTCAGATAAAAAATTGCAAGGGATTTTGGAACTGATTGAAAGCATTCCAAAGCCCACACCTGCAACTGAAGTACCTGCCCCTGTCAAACAATTTCAGGTAATGTTATTACAAAATTAATAAAAGTACAAATTAAAAATTTTTTTCACCAAGAGTATTTGTAACGACCACAGAAATTTTGGGTAAACAACCAATTTTAAATAGACCTTTAAAAATTTCATTTTAAAAGAAAATAGTCTGCGGCCATGCTACCCTGAACAAGCCTGATCCTATCTGATCTTGGAAGCTAAGCAGGGTCGGGCCTGGTTAGAACTTGAATGGGAGACCACATAGGAAGACCAGGTACTGTAGGTGTAAAAAATAAAAAGTAAAAAAAAATGAGGGATTGTAAACTGACAAGGTCCTTGCAATCTGTGAGGTCAACCAAGAGTTGCCTTGCCTTAAAAAAAAAAAAAAAAGAAAAAAGAATGAATTCATCTATGTTTAATTGAATTGTTTGTTTTTGTTGTTTTAAGTTTTTTCATGTATTTTGGATAGCCACTCTTACCAGATATATGATTTGTTAACATTTTTCCAATCTCTGCGTTTTTATTTCCCTTTCTTGATAATATCCTTTCATGTACATAAGTTTTAAAATTTGAAGTCCAATTTATATTTTTCTTTTGTTGCTTATGCATGTTTATTGTTTGCTGTCACATCTAAGAATTTCATATCCAAATCAAGATCATGCAACTTTATCCCTCCTTTCTTTAATGATTTCATGCTTTTTAAAGCTCTTACATTTGCTTTGTCCATTTCGAGTAAATTTTTATATACAGTGTGAGGTAAGGTATGTATCAAATGTCATTCTTTTCATGTCGAAATCTCATTGTTTCCTTCCCATTTTTTAAAGAGACTGTTCTTCTCACTGAGTGGACTTGGCACCATTGTCAAAAATCAGTTCACCATAGTTATATAGATTGATTTCTAGACATGTCTATTTGTCAATAAATGTCTGTTCTTATACCAATACCATACTATTTTCATTATTGTAGCTTTGTGTAGTAGTTTTGATTTGGTAAATGTGAGTCCTTTAATTTTGTCTTTTATCATGATTGTTTTAGTTATTCACGCTCTTTGGAATTGCCGATGAATTTTTGGATTGGCTTTTTCCATTTCTGCAAAAAATGCAGTTGACATTTTGATGGAATCTGCAGATCACTTGTGTAATGTTCCCATGTTAAAAAGATTAAATCTTCCAATCTACGAACCCAAGATGTCTTTCCATTTACTCAGATCTTTGATTTCTTTCAGAAATATGTTATAGTTTTCATTGTAAAGCTTTTTTACCTCCTGGCTTAATATTTTTGCTAGATAGTTTATTCTTTTGGATACTAATGTAAATGGAATTATTTCCTTAATTTCCTTTTTGGATTGTTCATTGTGGGTCCATCAAAACACAACAGATTTGCGTGTTGATCCTGATATCCTGCAGCTTTGCTGACTTTAATTATTGGCATTTGTAGTTGCTTTTGTGAATTGTGCTGAATTTTCTCTGTATAGGATCATGTCATCTGAGAATAAATATGGTTTAACTTCTTTTTCAACTTGAATGCTTTTATTAATTTTCCTTAAGTAATTTCTCTTATGAGAATTCAGTACATTATTATTAAATAGCATTAGTGAAAGAGGGCATCCTTGTCTTTTTTCTGGTATTAGGGGGAAAGCTTTCAGTCTTTAATCATTGAGTATGATGTTAGCTTTGAGTTTTTCATAAATGCCTATCATCATGTTGAGGAAGTTCTCTACATCTCCATTTTTGTGCATTTTTTATCATGAAATGGTGTTGATCTTTGTCAAATTCTTTTTCTGCCTCAATTGACAATCATCTATACTTTTTTATTTTATTAATCTGGTGTTTTGCAATGATTTATTTTTTATGTTGAACCCTCTTAATAACCTGTTGGGTTTGATTGATAGTATTTTGTTGAGGATTTTTACATCTCTGTTCATAAGGCATATTAGTCTATAGTTTTCTTTATTTGTCGTGTATTTGTCTGGCTTTGTTATCAGGCCTAAGTGATTGAGTTAGAAGTGTTCTTGCCTCTTATATTTTTTGAAGAGTTTGAGAAGGAAAGTTTTAATTCTTTTTCAAAGGTGGATAAAATTCACTTAGTGAAGCCTTCTGACTTTTCTTTCTTGGGAGAATTTTGATTTCTGATTCACACTCTTGTTAAGAGCCTATTCAGATTTTGTTTCTTCCTGAGTCAGCTTGAGTAATTGTGTCTTTCTAGGAGTTTGTCCATTTCATCTAGGTTATCCAATTTGTTGGCCTTCAATTGTTCATAGTACTTTTTATACTTATTTTTATTTCTGTAACGTTGGTAGTAATTTGATTTTGATTTAGTTATTCATACTTTTTCTTTTTGTCTAGCTGAAGTTTTGTCCATTTTGTTGATCTCTTCAAAGAACCAGCTATTGGTTTTGTTAATTCTCTCCATTGTTTTTCTGTTCGATATTTCATTTATTGTTACTATAATCCTTATATTTCTTTATCTTTGCTAGCTTTTGGTTTAGTTTGATCTTTATTTTCTAGCTCCCTGAAGTATAAAGTGAGATTATTGATTTAAAATCTTCTATTTTAATGTATGCTTTCTTATAGCAATGTATTTCCCTTTGAGCACTGCTTTCAAGGTATCCCATAAGTTTTCTTATGATGTGTTTTTATTTTTCTTCATCTCAAAATATTTGTAGTTTCTCTTGTGACTTTTTTCTTTGACCCATTTTTAAAAAAATGTTCTGTTCAATTTTTATTTATAATTTTTACAGTTTTCCTTCTGTCATTGGCTTTTAGCTTGATTGTATCGTGGTCAGAGAAGATACTTTATATGATTTAACTCATTTAAAAAATTTTGACACTTGTTTTGTAACCTAACATATGGTCTCTTCTGGAGAATGCTTTACATGTAGTTGGAAAGAATGTATATTCTCCTGTTGTTGGGTGAAGGGTTCTATATATGTCTGTTCTGTCTTTTTAGTATACAGTGTTGTTCAGGTCCTTTTTCTCCTTATTGATCTTATGTCTAGATGCTCTGTTCTTTATTGAAAGTGAGATATTAAAGTTGAACTATTTGTAGAACTTTCTTTTGTTTTGTCATTGTTTTCTTCAGATAGTTTGGGACTCTATTATTTGGTATATATGTTTATAATTGTTATATCTTCCTAATGAATTATCTGTTGTATCATATATGATAACTTTTTTATCTTTTGTTACAATTTTTCTTGTAAAATCTTTTGTTTAAAATCAATATAACCACTTGTGTTTTGATTGCTATTTCCATTAAATATCTTTTTTCATCCTTTCATGTTTTTGTTTATTTGTGTATTTAGATCTAAAGTGAATCTATTATAGATAGCATGTAGTTGGATCATATATATATTTTTTACCCATTCAGCCAGCTTTATGCCTTTTGATTGGATGGTTCAATCCATTGATATTTAAAATAATAATTGATAAGGAAGGACTTCCTTCTTCCTTTTGCTTTTCATATTCTTTATATCTTATACTCTTTGTCTCTCAATTTCTCTATTACTGCCTTTTTTTTTGTGATTAGTCAATATTTTGGAGTGAACTACTTTGGTTTCCTTCTAATTTTCTTTGTGTATACTTTTACTTTTAGATATTTTCTTTATGGTTAGTATATCAATTGTATTTAACATTATTCATTTATAATATTGTGTTTTGAATTGATACCAACTTAACCTCAATAGCATACAAAAACTCTTCTCCAATACAGTTCTGTCCTTTTATTATTAAGATGGTGTCACAAATTGCATCTTTATATATTGGGTTCTCAATAACAGTTATCGTTTTTTATATATTTACATATTTTTCTTTTAAGTGTGTAGAAAATAAAATGTCTACATGTGAACTATGAATACGATATTTACTTCCTTACATATTTGCCTGTGTGTTCATCTTTACTGGAGATCTCTATTTCTTTGTATGGCTTTGAGTTACTAACCAGTGTTTTTTACATCAACCTAAAAGATTCTCTGGCATTTCTTGTTGGGCAAGTCTAGTGATAACACCCCCTTTTCAGATGTTGTTTGGTAGTGTCTTAATTTCTCATTTTTTTAAAGAACAGTTTTGCCATGTATAGAATTCTTGGTTCATTTTTTTTCTTTCAGCAGTTTAAATATAATTTCATTTTTTCCTTGTTTCCTATTGAAACTGGCTGTTAATTTATCAGGAATTTCTAGTATGTGGTGACTTGCTTCTCTCATTGTTTTCAAGTTTCTCTTTTTGACTATCTTTTAACTGTTTATAATATATTTCGTTGTGGATCTGTTTGAGTGTATGTTACTTTGATTTCAGCAAACTTGTCGGTTTCTTAGATTCACATTTTTAATTAAATTTATGGACATTTTTGGCTATTTTTTAAGATATTTTTCTGCCCCATTTTCTCTCTGTTCTCCTGCTGGTATTCTCATAATGCATATATTGACTCACTTGATGGTGTCCCAGAGGTCCCTTAGGTTGTAGTTACTTTTCTTTATTCTTTTGTCTTGACAGTTTTGATTGGCCTATCTTGGTGTTTACTGATTCTTCTGTTAGCTTAAATCTCTTATTGAGATTTTTCTTTTAGTTATTGTACTTTTCAGTTCTAGAATTTCTATATTATTTCTCTTTGTAATTTCTATTTCCTTATTGATATTTTCTACTTGTCATGACCTCATTATTCTGTTTTCCTTTAGTTCTTTCTCCATGCTTCTTTCTACCACTCTTAACATATTTAAGACAATTTAAAGTTTTTTGCAGTTAAATCCATACCTTAAGTGCTTTCTCTTTACTGTTGCTGCTATTTTCTTTGTGCATGGGCCATACTTGCTTGTTTCTTCGCATGCATTATCTTATTGTAACCAGAAAGAGGAATTATGAGAAAAGAAAACTACAGACTAATATGCTCATGAACATAGATGAAAAATCCTTAACAATTATTACCAAATAGTATAATATTTAAAAAATATAATATGTTATAACCAAATCCATTTAAGACAGCAAAAGTGATTCACCAGTCAGTGTTATTAACCACATTCATGGATAAAAAATATATAGAAGAGGAAAAATCCATTGAAAAAATCCAACAACCATTCATGACAAAAAACTCTTTATGCCCTGAAAATAAAAAGGAGCCACCTCAACCTGATAAAAGAACACCTAGGAAAAACCTATAGTTCACATCATTCTTAATTTGAAAAAGACTAAATGCTTTCTATCTAAGATCAAGAATAGTGTAAGAACGCCTTTTCTCATCACTTTATTCAAATTTATACTGAAGGTTCTAGCCTCTGCAGAAGTCAAGAAAAATAAAGACAGAATGGAAATGAAAACATAAAACTATCTTCATTGCAGATTACATGATTGTTTATGCAGAAGGTTCTAAGGAATGAAGAAAAATATCACTAGTAATAGTAAGCAAGTTTAGCAACATTGCAAGATACATTATCAATGTAAATAATTAGTTGTTTTTAAAAACTGTATTAAGAAAAAATTCCATTAATAATAACATTAAAGAAGTTAAAAATTTAGCAAAAGAAATGCAAGTCCTATGTACCTAAAACTACAAGACATTTCTGGGAAAAGTTAAAAGAGACCTAAATAGAATGATATTCATAGTTGGAAGACTGACTTTATTAAGACAGCAAATCTCTCCAAACTTTATAGATTTCTCACGATCTCAATCAGAATACCTAAGATTTTTCTTCTGGGAATTAACAAGCTTATTATAAAGTACATATGGAAATATGAGGGGCATGTCGTAGCCAAAACAATTTTGGATAAGAGTAATGTTTGAAGATTTCTAATACTTGATTTGAAGTTTTATTTTATAGCTGTTTTTTTCAAGAAAGTCCTGTAATGGTATAAGAATAGACATATATATAAGTCAATAAAGTAGAATAGAATCCAGAAATAAATCCACAGTATAATATGCAGTTAATATATACTTGATTTCTTACAAAAGTGCCAATCCAACTAAGTAGGGGAAGGATAGTGTTTACAGTAAGTTCTGAAATAACTAGACTATTATGTGGAAAAGATTATATGGAAAAAAATGAGCATCGAACCTTACCTTATACCATACATGGAATTTAACTTGAAATGGAACATAGACCTAAATGAAATGTCCAAGGGTGTAAAATTTCTTTGGCATAAAACATAAGAGAAAATCTTTGAGTTCTTGTAGTAAGTAAAGATATCTTGGGATTTAAAAAGCACAAACGTAGAAGAAGAAAAATAAATTACACTTAATGAAAATTAAAATTTTCTTACTTTCAAAAGACACTTAAAAATGAGAAAAACAAGAGGTATATTTTAGGAAAAATACTTGCAACATATATAACTTACAAAAGACTTATTCAAAATATATAAGGAAGCTAGCAGCCAAATAGGAAATGCATTGACAAACGTGTGAATAAGTATTTGATTTTATTACTCATCAGGAAAATGCAAAACAAAACTAATCTTTTATGAATTTAGATGTAAAAAAAATTTTAGTACATAAAAATTAAAATTAGGGCAACATAGTCATTACCTTTTTGTGGTATGCCTGATGATTGTGAAGAGCATGGCGGAGGCTTCTTAGTTGCCAGTAAGGTTCTGTTCTTGGATCTGGATTTGGGTGCATGAATGTGTTTAATTTTTGAAAATTTATTGAACTTTATTCTTAGGTACTCCTGTGTAGTAGGTTATATTTTAATAAAAATCTTTTCCCAAAATAAACAGGATTCCAGGAGGGACAATCACAAACAACACAAACCTATAAGATGACATGTAACTATTATGCATTTGTGAAATTATTATTAAAACTAGGGTGAAATTGCCAGTGGCAATGGCAAAATTTTAAATATCTGGAAACATTAAGCATTAGTGAGGTAGTGGAGCGATACAAACTCTAATATACTGACGTAGTGTAATGTGTTGCAATCACTTGTGAAAACAATTTGATAGTATAGTAAGGTGAACATATGTAGTTCTGCTCTTTGATATATACACCATGGAAAGTTTTGCATATCAGCACCAGGAAGAAGTTTTAAGGGCACTTATAATGCCACTGTGAGTAAAAGCAAAACTCTGTAAACAATACAGATTTTTATCAACAGTATAGTGGACAAAAAAATAGTGGTTTATTCATCAATAGAATTCAATATAGCAGCAAGAATGAAATGCAGATAAAACATAAAGATTGTTTTGTGGAATAATGTCACCAAAAAATATATTAGATATTTCTCTTTTGTACAGTGTAGAAAGATGCAGAGGTAAAATGTATTATTTAGAGAATCATTTATAGGAGGTTAAAAACAAAGTAAATAAAAGGAAAATCATGATCAGTGGTAGGGAATGCAATCAAAGCACATGAAGTTCTTCTAGGTAAAGGTATGTTTTGTTTCTTGGCCTGGGTGGAAGATTCAGAGGTGTCTTTTATTATGTTTTTAGACTGTGTAATATGTTTTTATGTGCTTTATTTCCCAGAACAGTAAAAAAAGGAAGTTTACTGAAACATCTTTTTAAAAATCAAAAATAAAACTTCAAGCTCTTCAAATCTAGAGGCTTTAAATATTGAGACTTTTGGTTGTTTCTCATAGATGTTCTGGAGTTGGCTTCCTTATTCTATAAGATTGAGTTTAGAAATATCTAAGATCTTTCTACTCAAGGCCTGTTAAAGAAATAATTTAAATAGTTCAACAATTTATATTTAGCCTTGAAATTGTTAAGTCACTTCTTTAAGTATACATTTTATAATTTACTTTTCTAATTCAGACTGGATTTTTGTTTTTCAGTTAATTCAAATTAGAGCCATGTGTGGGTTGTGGTGTTTTTTGATTTTGGTTTTTTTTTGGAGGGGGTCAAAATTGTTTTAGGACTTTGAATAAAAGTCTTTGTGGTAATTAACAGTGAATTACTTTTCTTCCAGGTTCATAAGTCCACTTCTTTGGGAGCATCACAGATTCCACAGAAAATGCTTCCTCTCTTGGAAATTCCATGTGTCGAAGATGGTAAAATGAAATGACTTTAGGAAATTTTCCTTATTATAAATATCTTATGGAAATCATTTTTTTAAATTTATTTTGAGACCATATAAAAAATTTCAAGCAATAGCAGATATTTGTATATCTTTCAGAAATTTTACTAAAATTCCTTTGAAACAATGTAATTTGGGTGTTAGAGCTGCTTTTGCAGTAGGATTTTGGTCCATGTTCACAAGGACCACAGGTAATTTAATGATCTGAATCTTCCTGTGAGCTAAGAGACCCCAGGAAACTTTGTAGACATCCAGTTCATAATGTGTTACTTAGTTACTTGGAGAATTTTGTTACCATTCTTTACTTTTTATATTTTCCTTTTTATTAAAGGAATAAAATCAGGCTTTAATACATTTATACATGAACACTGGTAAATATTTTGACATCAAATAGCGGCTTTTTCTTGGCCACTTTGGAAAGAAAAATAAACTGTATTTTGTCAGGTTGTAAGACTTGCAAAATTGCCAAATGTTAAATAATAGACATTGCCAGGTTGATCAGTTTTCTAGAGAATGTTTTCCTTGATGTGTGGTGACCAGGGAGGGGAGATGAAGGAGAAGATGTTGTTTATGAGGTCATGTACCCTAAATTCAGTCTTAGGTTATTAGGGATATACTTCAGCTGGTTTTAGTTTCCTTTAAACCTTCTTTTAATAGTTTTACTAGTTTTGGAGTTTTTTGTAATAGCGAATTCTAGAAATATGTTATATATGCTTATATACATATATATATGAAGTAGTGCTTCATCTCAGTTTCTTCATTCAAACTTCAGGACCTGCCTTCTGCTTTTAATGTTGCAGAGATTGTAACTAACTGTCCTGTTTCACTGTCCATGTAGAATGAGCATATTAGTTTGTTCCTCTGAGTGTTACTGATGTGGTAATCATTGGCATTGTCTTTTGCTATCCAATTTTCTTCCACAGTTTTCAGATAGACTACTGATTTTAAAAAAGTAACATTCATTAAGCTAATGATTGTATTTTGTAATTTTTAATACTTGTCATCAAGAATGTTGTTTGTTCAGACATAATCTATATTTTTAAAAATTTGTTTTCTCATCTTCACAATTTTTGAAATAGACCCTTCTTAGTATTTTAGTGTTCATATTTATTTCAGAAAAAAATTATTAAAATCTTAAAAGTAAATCATTTTGATTATTGACTTAGTGTTCTGTGGTATTTAGATTCAGACGAGGAATTTTTTGATGCACCATGTAGTCCCTTGGAAGAACCTGATCAGTTAACTAAAGTTAAATGTTATCAACAAAAAAAGTCTCAGAAGCTGGAGTGTACAAAAAATATGATTCAGTATAAAATAAGGTTTGAAGTGCCAGAGGTATGTACCATGGTAAAATTGATATGGTTTATTTAAATTGTTATTTCTGTTCACAGCTTATTTACATAGTCTTAATTACTTAGAAGCACTGTTGCTTTCATCCTGTTTAGGCTGAATCTAGATGTTACTGTGTGGTTCTCCCTCTTCTTTGAAGATTAATTTCTTTAATGAAGAATCAGGGCTTTAGTTGATATATTATGATATTTAATACATAGTTATTAAAAATAATTATTTGTGCAATGTGTGTATTTAATGATTGCATGCTTATAAAACCTTCCCTAGGTTTTAAATACATATCATTTATATCATATATATGCCTCATATGTCCTATAACCATCATCCACATGAGCAATTTTTATTTAGATAATGATAGTTTATTTTTTCTTTCTTCTCCAGGTATTGATTCAGTTTTATCACCTTGTTGGAGATTGTGAATTACCTGTGGTAGAAATTGAGGTTTTAGGATTGGGCACAGAAATTGAGCTTAGAACATTTGATTTGAAAGCCAATGCCTTTTTGAAAGAATTCTGCTTAAAATACCCAGAATACTTGGGTAAGAATTTCTGTTTTTTAAAATAAATAATTTTATTGTTTGACTACCTACTGTAGAGTTTTTAATTCGCTAGGCTTTAAATAAGTACATTTGATAAAACATTCATAGAAAAATATCGTATTATGAGTTAGTCTTTAACTTTTAAACTTGAGAATCTAGGTAGACCAGATAGAAAATGAAGATAATTTTTTTTTTCATTAAGGAAAATAAAAGTCATGGTTTAATTTTATTTTTAATTATTATATTCATTAAAATTATTGGGGCAGTATTGGTAAATAAAATCAAATAGATTTCAAGTTATAATTCAATAATATATCTTATGTATATTGCATTGTGTGTTCACCACTCAAAATTAAATTTCCTTCTGTCACCAAATATTTGACCCCCTTTATCCCTATCTACTGCCCCTCTTCTCACCTTCTCTCTGGTAACCACTAATCTACTGTCAGTGTCCATGAATCTTGGATGTTGTTTGTTTTTTGCTTTTAGTTTTATATCCCATATATGAGTGAAAATGTTCTCAACTTTTTCTGACTTATTTCTCTTAGCATGATAATCTCAAGATCCATGTGTCATGAATGGAAGTATTACATCTTTTCTTATGGCCGAGTAATATTCTATTGTATGTATATACCACATTTTTATCCATTCATCTATCAAAAGACACTTCAGCTGTCTGTGAAGGGCAGTGGGAGTTTAAGCTTCTGAAAAGGCCCTGAAGTTCTGGTACTGCCCCAACAGTCAGATGTAATTCTCTACTGCTTCCTTCCAAATCAGCCTGACTGGGTGGGTCTGGAATGGTTTGGGAGAGCCCAGTGGTGTGTGTGGCTGTTTTCTTTCTGGTAATGCTGGCCCTCAAGCTTCATCTGCCTTTCTTCTATATCTCCATCCCTGTCACTGGGACTGGCTACATTGTGTGTTTCAGCTCTGGTTACTGAAATTCTCCTCGGGCTCAGTGATAACTCTGGGAGGGTGGGGAGTGGAAGGGAGGGCACGCTCTGGAATGATGGGGAGAGGTGGCCAGGTGCTGTGATTCAGCTTTCTGCCTGGCAATGGGGGTTGCTAAGACACAGCTGACATCCCTCTGCATTTGGTCTCTGCCCTGCTGTCTGACCTGATCACTGGGCTCCGCATCGTGGAATATGCTGATCACTCAGGCAAGACTGTTAGGGACTTCAAAGAGTTAACAAACTACTGTGTAATTCTCTCCTCTCCTTTGTTCTGCAGGGAACTTCATTCCCACAGTGCTTGTCTTTGTACCTCTCTCTGTTTTTACCTCCCTTTCTCGCACAATTCGCCCACCTTCAGATGCTCTGATGCACAGATCTCTCAGACGTGCTTGTGTGTAGGTTGGATGTTATTTGTTGGATTGGAGATGTTCAGCTTGTAATTTCAGGAGGAGAGATCAGGGGAGAAATCCCTCATGCCGCCATGTTTCTGACATCACTCCATAAAAACGCTCAGTCATGGTTTAATTTTAAATCTACTTAACTGGATACTACAACACTGAATTTGTTTCCTATTGATACTGCAACAATTTACCACAAACAGTGTCTTAAAACAATATAAATTTACTGTCTTAAAGGAGTCCCTTTTTGGAGCCTGAAGGGAAGTTTCATTTCCTTGTTCACTCAAGAATTCAATTCCATGTGGTTTTGTTTCCCTGCTGAATATTAGGTGAGGGTTGTTCTTAGCTCCTAGAGGAATCTCTGCGTTCTTGCACATAGTCCTTTATATCTCAGAACAAACACAGGGTGTTAGCTCCTTTTCATATTGTCATCTCACTAACCTATTCTTTTGCTTTTTTCTTCTACTCTTAAAAATGAAGGTGATTAGTCTGGGCATATCTGGACAATCCAGGATAATTTCCTGTTATCCTTAACTTCCTCTGTGAAGTCCATTTTGTCATATGAAATGACATATTTTCAGGTTTTGGGGGATTAGATAGATCATGGAGATGCTTGGCGGGGGAGAGTGTGGCGTTATTTTGCCTACTGTAAACACTTTATGTTCCAGAATCATAAAGGATAAATTATACCTGAGAAATTATTTCCACTTGCTGTGTTAGGCGTTTAGGAGGGTATTATTCATATCTCCTCCTTTACATTTTTGGTTTTTCCTTAAAAGACAATTTTGAATGGTTGATAGAATGATCAAGATAAACTATTCATTTCCAGTTTGTATGCCTTTATTTTTTTCGTCTTTACTAATTGCATTGGTGAGGATTTCTAATATTGTGTTCAATAAAAGTGGTGAGAATCAGCATCCTTGTTTTGTTCCTAATCTTAGAGGAAAAACTTTCAGCTTTTCAATGTTGAGTATGATGTTAACTGTAGCCTTTGTCATATATGACATTTATTATGTGGAGGTACGTTTTCTTTATACTCACTTTGTCAAGAGTTTTTACTATAAATGTATATTGAATTTTGTTATGCTTTTTCTGCACCTGTTGAAATGTTCATATAATTTTTATTCTTCATTTTGTTAATGCGGTGGATCACGTTGATTGATTTGCGGATGTTGAAACATTTTTACGTCCTTGGAATGAATCCTACCTGATCATACTGTACGATCCTTTTAATGTATTGTCGAATTCACTTTGTTAATATTTTACTGAGGTTTTTTTGCATTGGTATTCATCAGTTATACTGCCTGCAATTTCCTTTTCTTGTGGCGTCCTTGTATAGTTTTAGTATCAGGGTAATCCTGGCCTCTTAAAATAAGTTTGAAATATTTCCTCCTCTTCTGTTTTTTAGAAGAGTTTGAGAAGTGTTGAATATTAATTCATCTTTAATGCTTAGTAGAATTCACCAGTGGAATCGTCTGGTCCTGGGCTTTTGTTTGTTAGGAGGTTTTTGATTACTGATTCAATCTTCTTACTAGTAATTGGTTTACTCAGATTTTCTTTTTCTTGATGACTCAGTCTTGGAGGTTGTATGCTTCTAGGAATTTATCCATTTCTTCTAGATGTTCATTTTGGTAGCACATAATTCTCAGTAGTTTGATGATCCTTTCTGTTTATGTGGTATCTGTTCTAATGTCTTTTCTTTTATTTCTGATTTTATTTATTCAAGTTATCTTTTCCTTGGTGAGTCTAGTAGAGGTTTGTCAATTTTATCTTTTCAAAGAACCAGCTCTTAGTTTTATCGTTGTTTTTTTTTTCTATTGTCCTTTTACTCTTCATTTATTTCTGCTGTGATCTTTGTTATTTCTACTAATGTTGGGTTTCATTTGTTCTTCTTTTGGTTCCATGAGATGTAAAGTTAGGTTGCTTATTTGAGATATATCTTGTTCTTTGAAGTATGTGTTTATTACTGTGATCTGCCCTCTTAAAGCTTTTTGCTGCATCCCATAAGTTTTGCTATGTTCTATTTCCATTTTTATTTGTTTCAAGGTAATTTTTTATTTCTTTTTTGATTTCTTATTGACCCATTTAAAAAAAAAACTGTCAATATTTGCAGATGACATAATATTATATAGAAAACCCTAAGTCTCCACCAAAAAAATTTTGGAACTAACAAATTCAGTAAAGTTGCAGGATATAAAATCAGTATACAAAAATCTGTTGCATTTCTGTACATTAACAAAGAATACCAGGAAAGAGAAATTAAGAAAACAGTCCCATTTATAGTTGAATCAGAAAGAACAAAATACCTAGGAATGAATTTAACCAAGGAGATGAAAGAGTTGTACACGAAAACAATAAGATGTTGATAAAAGGAAATTGAAGAAGACACAAATAGATAGATATTCCATAGTTTGTGTCATGGATTGGAATAACTAATATTGTTATAATGTGCATACAGCCTTAAGCACTCTGTATATTCAGTGCAGTCTCTATCAAAATTCTAGTGGAATTTTTCATAGGAATAGAAAGACCAATTCTTAAATTTGTATGGAACAATAAAAGATCCAAAGTAGCCAAAACAATCTTGAAAAAAAAGAACAAGACTGGAGGCATCACTTCCTGACTAAAGCTATGTTATAAAGGCATAGTAATCAAAACATTATGATACTGGTGTATAAACAGTTATAGATCAATGGGACATGATAGCTCAGAAATAAACCCAGGCATCTATGGTCAATTGCCTTATGACAAAAGAGTCAAGAATGAAATGGAGAAAGTATAATTTTTTCAATAAATGGTGCTGAGAAACTGGACCAACAGCTGCAAAAGAATGAAATTGGAGCACTATCTTGCACCATATGCAAAAATTAACTCAAAATGGACTGAAGACTTGAATGTAAGACCTAAAATCATAAAACTTCCAGAAGAAAACATAGGCCGTAGTTTCTTGACATTTGTCTTGGTGGTGATTTTCTGACTCCTAAAGAAAAAGTAACAAAACAGAAAATAACTAGGTGAGACTACAACAAACTAAAAAGCTTCTCCACTGCAACAAATCATCTCTAAATGAAAAGGCAGCCTACTGAATGAGACAAAAATATTTGCTATTTACATATTTGATAAAGGATTAATAACCAAAATATATAATATATATTGACTCATACAACTCAATAGCAAAAAACAAACGAGATTAAAAAACTAGTGGAGGATCTGGATACTCCAGACATTTTTTCCACAGAAGACATACATATGACCAACAGGTACAAGAAAAGATGCTCGATATCACTAATCATTAGCAAAGGGGAAACCACAATGGAATAGATATTGCCTCACACATGTTAGAATGGCTGTTACCATAAAGACAAGAAATAAGAATAGGTGAGAATGTGGAGAAAAGGGAAGGAACCCTTGTGTATTGTTAATGGGAATTTAAATTGATGCCACCACTCTGGAAAATAATATAGAGGTTTCTCAAAAAATTAAAAATAGATATTTTTAATTTGATATGATATAATATATGATATATCAATTCCATTTCTGAGTACTTATCTAAAGAAAATGAAAACACTAATTTGAAGAGAGAACTGCACCCCCATGTTTATCGATTTACAATAGCCTTATTTACAATAGCCACAATACAGAAGCAACTTAGGTGTCCATCAATAGACGAATAAATAAGAATATGTGGTGTATGTGCATACATACAAACAGTGGAATATTACACAGCAGTAAGAAGAATGAAATCTTGCCACCTGAAACTAATGTAAGGAGGAAAATATTGTATACCAACTATATCTAAAAAAATAATTGACCATATTAAAAAAATAAAATTGGTTTCTTGTAGAACAAATATAGTTAGATCTTGTTTTTTTCATCTACTCTGACAATCTGTTTTTTAATCGTTCATGGATGTTCAAAGTGATTATTGGTGGAGTTGGGTTTAAATTTTTTTTTTAGAAATTACAGGTAATAGTCTTTTAACTTTATTTTTTTTGAGATCACATAAATGTGTTCTGCTTACATATGTATAAAAATATTTTGGCCATGCTAGAATTCAGTGTTCTTTTAATGGTTGACTTTATAATATTTATAAATTATTCAGATTTTAAAGTGAAGCTATCTTGTGAAATACTTAGAACCCATTTAGGATTTTTTTCCCCTCAATAAATTGATATACTGAAAATAAGAGAGTTACAGAACTTTAAACTAAAAGTGAAAAATTTAAGTCCTAACTTCTATTTGTGGGAATTGAGAAAGGTACTGAATATGTTTGTATACATCTCAAGGATTTAAGAAAGTTATTTTATCTGGAAACTCATTCCCAGGCTAAGATGTCAGTTAACTAGTATCATGAAAACTTTTCTTTTGAGTCCTGGATTAAATGTGATATTTGTATTTTGGGAAGCAAATTAAGTATTGTGGCCTGAAAGCTCAGTCATTGGATATGATTTATACATTTTAGTTTCATACTCTATACCTCTTCTGTGGTGCTTGAGAATTTGAGTGTGGTGGATTGTGTTCTCTTGCTGAGAAAACCATCACACATAGCAGATACTGCATTTTATTCTTTTTACACCAAGAAACCATTTGCTCTGATAACTGGAAAGATGGGTGAACCAACTTGACAGCATTCTTTAGTAATCTGGAAGTATTATACCAGTTCTTAATTTTTATGTTTATTTTATTTTTTATTTGCTATCCCAAGATTAAAGGACAAGAAAACCCTTGCACACAGAATACAGGATATACAATCATCATCACTGTACCTATTTCTGTAATATTTTTGCTTTTGTTTTCTTAGAGGGGGAAGAAGTGAATAGCAGTTTCTTACACAAAGTATATGATCAGTAAATAGTTGTTTAATGAATGAATGTGTGAACAAAGTAGGGAACTTCTTAAGGGTTGAAATATGAGTAGCACCTGAAGTAGTAAGTTGGCTTAAGTGATAATAAGCTTTTAAATTTGGACAGTTCTGTGGAATATGTTGTATTTTTTTCCTCAAGAGTAGTATGACTGGTTTATTCCTTTCTTCAGAGTAGTATGACTGGTTTATTCCTTTCTTCCAGTATCTAGATTTTAATGTCTAGCAGCCATAAGTAATTTGGTAATGATAGTTTTAAGAGCTTTATATAAAATACTCTTTTATAGTAATTTCCCACTATTTTCATAGGTTTTGAGCAGAAGCGATAATATAACTAGTAGAGACTGATTATATGGTAATTGGGTTTATTTTAGTCTAAATTAATTTATAGGAAATCTTAGTTTCTCATCACATGCCTGATGTCTTCTGAACACTTAGATTTTCAGGGAGTCTGACAATTTTCTTTGTAGCCATTTCAATGGCTAAGAGCCAAAATTCTCTTCATATATTCCATTATTCCTGTCAATAATTCTGTTTTTTCTTTAACTGATTGCTACTTTTTTTTTTTTAAGGGTATGGGTTTTTAGCATTTGGCATAAGAGAGGAGAAAGAAATCGTGAGGAGATATTACATTTTTAGAGCTTAAAATAAAGGAAGGTGGACCTTACCTGGGTAAGATAGAATCCAAAGCTCAGAACTGGTATAGGAAATCCTTTTTTTTTTCCTTCCAATTTTATATTTATTAATATTGTCTACACTTATTTTTAATTAGTTTTCCTATAAAAATAATTTTAAAAATTATCTTTAGATGAAAACAAGAAGCCAATCTATTTGATTACAACACTGGATAACACAATGGAAGATCTGTTGACACTAGAATATATGAAGGTAAGCAGTTCCATTTATATCTGCTTGCTATGGCGAATGTACAGCTGAAATGTTATAATCAAGTTTTATAAGTTTAGTAATTTTCAGTTTAATCTTGATTCTAATGTGATCTCTGTAACTCCTAAAACTTTAAGATTTTTTTGTTTTGTCATCCTCTATTAAAGAGAATACTTCATATAGCAAAATAAGAAGCCTGAGATAACCCGAAGATTTATCCCCAATCAGGATACCAAAGAGAAACGAACTCTTTAATCTTGATCCTATTTATTGTGATATTTGACGTGAAATGAAGCTTTCACTTGACTTCTTATTGTTGTCTGAGGTTGCCTGATCTTTCTGGTGTAAATAACTCCTGGTGTCATCCTTTTTCTGTGGATTTATGATGTCAATTTATCATTTATTAAATTTTTATACTTTGATATACTTATGATTTATTCCATGTTTTCATTGACCTATTTTTATGTAAGTGCCACATTATTATAATAATTGCTTTTTGGTAAGAATAATGCTGAAAGAGCATTTTATTACTTTTAAGACCATTTTTACTATTATTCATATAGCTATTTTAAGGTTTGTTGTTTATGCATTAAATAGCTTTAATGTTACAAAATGTTCTAGATCTAAAAATTTAGATAGTTGGTGGACACTTCTGTCACAAATTTTGTTTTCATATATAAGAATAATTAGGGAGGACCTTATAAAGCTGTTGATGACTGAATGATTGCTCTCCACACTTGATAATAATTTTCCACCCTTAGTGATAAGAGAGATAGTACTTAACATTTATTGAATACTTTCTATGCACCAGAGAATCTTATGCTTACCAAGTTATTTTGTTCTGTCAAAACATTTGTTTGTTTGGATAATTATATATATAGCTAGCTGGAAAATTTCTATAAATGCTTATTAGGAGCATCATATAGTTGTATATATGTATGTCTTTTCAGGACATTCTGACATATTTGTTTTTTTTTTTCTTTGAATAGGCTGAAAAGAATGTACCCAACTTGAAAAGTACCTATAACAATGTTGCACAACTGCTTAAGGTATGAGTGAATAACAATTTGTTTTTTAATTAGATACTGTATTTCTAAGTAAATATATTATGAAAATTATTTTATAGCTAGAACTCTAAGATCCTTGCGGATAAAAACAGAATATTATAGATTATATCCTTTGTACTGCAAAGCCAGCGCTTTATACAGCACAGGCAAATAAATGTTTATTGACCTATTACTAAAACCGACTTTGTTCTTTAGGTAAATTTTTCCTCCTTGGATATTCATTTGCATACTGAAGCACTTCTAAATACAATGAATTACTTTAATAATATTATTCCACAATTGGAAGAAAAATCAGCCCCAGTACACGTTGTGGAAACTGAAGACAAAGGAGAGGTCATTAAAAAAATAGGTATGTTTCTTTAAAATTCAACTTCTTCTTTTTTTTTTTTTTTTTTTTTACCAAATAGATCAATAAATTTTGGCTCTTACTTTATTGACTTATTGTTTCCAGAATTGTATTACCTAGATTAAAATCTAGAAAGATTCATTGTATACCAGGTTAATTTTAGAAAATAAAAGTAAAGTGATTACTGCTGAAGGAAATATGGCTTTTATTTATCACATCATTCTTTTTGTTTGGTAATTATACCATAGAAGTATTTGATTTAGATTAAAATTCATGTATTTAATATCGTCACTTTAGATCAGAAAATAGGATGAACAAAATTTGAATATCAGTATATTTTTTAGAGTACTTTTTAAGATGTGAGAAGTTGCTAGTTAAATAATGACAAGTATCACCTAGTAATCATTGATTCTCAAAAGATTCATGATTTTATAATGTTCTAGTTTCAAATGTTAGCCTCATCTAGCCACCATTTTTTTGTTTTGTCTATTTGTTTCCTTTTTGTCTTCATTAGATTTGATTGTTTTTAGAGTTCCTAATTTATTAGGGAATATCTTGCTTGTTTTCAGTTGAATTGCAAATCAGGTTTTCCTCTATTATTATTATTATTTGTTGTGATATTTCATTTACTTAATAAGTGTAGTGCGGTAACTACTACAAGTTTTTCCTTATATTTTACAATATTATTATTTTTTTTTTTGGCAGCTTCGAAAAGGTCCAAGAATGAAGATCTTATTACCTTGCAGATTTTAGCAGAATTATCATGTTTACAGATCTTTATTCAAGATCAGAAACGTAACATTTCTGAAATTAAGATAGAAGGTAATAAAATTTTAGGAAAAATAAATTCAGAACTATTATATGAAAGAAAAGGCATTTAATGTTTTTTTATTCCCTTAGGGCTTGATTCTGAGGTGATCGTGAGGCCTTTAGTAACTGAAATAAATGCAAAGCTAAGGAATATAATTGTTTTGGATACTGATGTGACAGCTGTATACAAAAAGGTATGAATTTATTTCTGTTAATTAATAGTATATAATTACATATTATTGTCCTTTAAGATTAGTCATAGGTATAAATTAGACAGTTGTTGGATTTTAACAGCATGGCTTATTATGTCCTTCAGTTTTGGAGTTAGGCATAATCGGGTTCTTATCTGAGCTCTGCTCCTTATTAGTTGTGTGACTTAATCTCGTATTCTGTTTCTTTATATGTAAAATAAGGATTAAGTAGCTTGTAAAAGAGATAAGTATAAAGTATAAGTAATACTTCAGGGAACATAATTGTGGAGGAGTGGATCGACTGTGGAGGGTTGGGGGATTGGTAAATGCCCTTTTCACTTTTTTTACTTTTCTTCAAATACTGTGAACCTCGTCATTCATATTTTGACAGCAGAGGATCCGAAGTCAGATTGATACACGAGATTTTTTTTTTAAGTTTATTTTCATGGATGCTTACTAGTGTAGCTATTATAGTGTTAAAAGAATCCTTTGTACTCAATGGCTAGTGGTTGAAAGGTATTTTGTTAAGATTCTTGGAGACTACATACTGTTGTATAGTCGGACAGGTAATTTTTGAACAATAGAGTATCTAGGTAAGATAGTATATTTAAAGTAGTGAAGAGAGTATCAGGTAATAGGATCAGAAAAGCCTGTGAAGTTCTTGAGGGTAGGAAGTCAGACTTTGGAGTGCGACTGGAAGAAAGGAAATAGTTAACAGGCTTAGCCGATAATAGTGATGAGATACAGTGATGACCTGATTTTTATGTTAAAAATCTTCATTCGTTATATTTTCTTGTTATGGCTTGCTATCATGAGATATCAAGAGTCCCAAAACAACAAAGGTACATGGCTCATAGCAATAAGGAACAAGAAATTTTTCAGAATTATGGTTTGGTTACTTTCTATTTATTTTGTTTTAAAAATTATAGTATTAGAGTATTGAAGAAATAGTCTATTTCATTTGTCCTATCTAGAAAGTAAAGCTCACATAAATAAATGCATCTACTAAAAGTCATATAAGTAGTAATGGAACTGATATTATTATTCAAACCACTTACTCTCTTTTTCTCTGTAATTTTCTCTGTAATTTATTTTTAATGCATCTATAAGGTCAAACATCCAACTTAAAAAGAGCTACTAAAAGAAAAGTTTCTCACTTCTGTCTTGCCCAACTCCTATTTCCCTCTCTTTGTTCCTTGACATTGATTCCAGTGTATGTGATTTTTAAACAAACTACCTTGTTCTGTAGTTTCTCACATGTCAAGGGACCAGAGAAATGTAAATGTTTTGCACTAGATCAGAGCTTCCTAGTTACTGTGCCCTAAATAGGTTTAGGTATAATAATATGTTGAGTTTCTCAGGTTTCTGGGCAGTAGGGTAAGGAACACCTGGAGTCCTCAGACTATTTTATTCTGTCTTGGAGCAGCATCCTTCATTTACCTTAGTACCATTGTGCAGATACTTTGTTACTTACATGTGCCATAGCTGAAAAGGATTCTAGGTGATCTGACATTCTTATGAAATAAAATGTCATTGTAAATTAGTTTTTAATATCTTCTTTATAGAAAAGTGTTTTAAAAGCAAACGTTTAAAGAATCCGATTATTAATGCTTGTTATTTCTGGGTGGTAGGTACTTAAAGTATTTCTGACTATTCTCTAGTTTTCTGGCTTTAGTATCAGGCTAATACTGCCTTCAGAAAATGAGTTTGGAAGTGTTTTCTCCTCTATTTTCTGAAATGTTTGTGTAGAAATGGTATTGTGTCTTTCTTTAGTGTTTGATAGAATTTACTAGTGAAGCTATTTGGCTTTGAGGTTTTCTTTGGGAAAAGACTTTTAGTTAATTATTCCATTTCTTCACTGCATATAGGTCTAATCAAATTTTCTTGAATCAGTTTTGGTAATGTGTATTTTTTGGGGACTTTGTTGCACATATGTGGTTTTGTTTCTATTATTATTTTTTTTTATTAAAATTGAGACAGTACAAAATATATAAATTTTATGTCCTTGCCTTTTTCCTCCTTGCTCTTTATTATAGTTGTTAGCTGCGTATATTTGTATCCTTAAACAATATTTTGCCCAGCTTATAGTACTTTGGAAACATTTTTAAATATAGCATATACACAAAAGCATGTGATGTAATTTAAAGTACAACGGTAAAACAAAGGCCTTTATACCCAACTCTCAAGCCAACTAATAGAACATAACTTTAGAAGTCAGCAACATGCCCCAAACTGACTGCATTCTCTCTCCTCACAGAGTTAACTATGTCCTGATTGTTGTATTTTTAATAAATCTTAGCAGCTTTGTATGAGTCCTTAAACAATTAATTGTTTCATTTTGCACCTTCCCCCTTTTAAGGATATCACATTTTATGTATTTGTTTGAGCTTTGCTTTTTTCAAATTCAGGGTTGTATTTTTGAGATGTATTCATGTTGATGGCTTGTAGATGTAGTTCATTTGTATTGTTTGCAGTATTCCATTGTATGAATATACATACCACTGGTTATTTATTCATTATTTTATTGATGGACATTTGCATTGTTTATACTATTTTTGCTTCTTGTGAACATTGCTGCTCTAACTAGTCTTCTACATGTCTCCTGGTATATTCTTTTACATATCTCATGCAGGTGTTTCCAGAGCATCTTCTTTTTTTTAGTGGCATATGTATCCCAGGAGCAGTAGAGGAGAGATTTGGTATTTCGCTTCAATGTCAGTTCTTGGAATTGTCCAACAAAATTTTTGAAGATCTGGAGTATATAATATGGTGTAATTCAATTTGTGCTTTTCTTAACTAATGAAATTGCACATCTCTTTATATATTTATGGGCTATTTATGCTTGCTTTCTATAAAATACTTGTTAGCTTAACTAGGTGTTAGCAAACTTTTTCTATAAATAGCCAGATTGCAAATATTATAGCCTTTGTGGATCATGCAGTTTTTGTTGCAACTATTCTACTCTGCTATTGCGGTGTGAAAGCAGCCATGCATAATATGTGGATAAGTGATTTGGCTGTGACTCCATAAATTTTTTAAATTTTATCGGTTAATAAACTATAAATTTCATATAATTTAGATGTCACAAAATATTCTTTCTTTGATATTTCTCAACTACTTAAAAGTGTGAAAACCATTCTTGCTTAATCCTACTAGTTGTAGTTTGCTGACCCTTTGCTTAATTTATCAATTTTAGGGGCAGGGATGTTATCTTTTTCCTTATGGACTTGTAGGAATCACTTAATATTCTGTATATTATTCCTCGATTCATATAGTTTTGTCTAGTTACTCCCAGATTGTTTCATATAGTTACTCTCAGATTGATTATTATTTTCTCATTATGGTATCTTTTGATGAACAAAAGTTCTTAATTTTAAAAAAATAGAATATATCATTTCTTCTGTTTTTGACTTGAGAATTTTGTGTTTTCTAAACCATTCCATTCCTTGAATTCATAAAAATATTACTCTACTTGGTCTTCCGTAAATTATATAATTTTGCCTTTCACTTTTAGGTCTTTTATCTTTTACTTGGTATTGGCTTCTTATGTGGTTCAGGCTGGGGTCCAATTTCTTTTTTTTCACACTGAATTTCTTAGTACTGTTTATTGAAATAGCTATCCTTTTCTCACTTTTCTAAAGTATTGTATCTGTTAAATATTAGATGTAGATTTGTGAACAGATTTGTTTCTGAGCTCTCTATTCTGTTCCATTGGTTTGTTTTTCCTTGAATCAAAAGTAAATATATAGTTCTCACTTGGTGCTGAATACTGTTCTAAATGCTTTATAAATTTAATCTTCCCAAATCCCATTAAGATTGGATTCACTTTCCAGTTTTATGGATAAAGAAACTGAAGCATGTAAAAGTTAACTTCTTTTTTTAGATTAAATTTATTAGGGTGACATCGGCTAATAAAATTATAAAGGTTAATTAATGTTTTGAGGTCACATAGGTAGTAGAGTTTTATCTAATACCAGGCATTCTGGCTCTTAAGTTTATGCTCTTCACAACCATTTTGTATTGCCTTTCAGTTCCAAACTGAATTATTGAGCTTAATTTTTAAGCTTTTTTAATTCATCTTCCACCTTGTCTGTCTTTTTCATTAAAGTCTTGGCTGTTCTTTGCCTTCTGTGTTTACATCTAAAGTTGATTCTAAAATCTTTGTTCAAGGTCCACCAAAAATATCCCATTGGTATCTTGCCTTTACAAAATAAGCAGTGATTTTTAATTAATTAATTAATTTTTTATGGTGACATTGGTTAATAAAATCTAGTAAGTTTTGGCTGTACATTTTAACAATAAGGCATATATATATTTACATTGTGAAGCAGTGATTTCCTAATGTCATCATACATCCAGTTAGTGTTCATATTTCCTTGATTGTCTCATTTCTTTCAGTTTGTTTGGAGCAGGTTCCAAAAGAGGTCCACACAGTGCATTTGATTACTGTGTCTCTTAATCTATTTTAATCTGTAAGTTTCTGTCTCTCTCTCCCTGGCCATTTGTGGCTCTCCTATTTGTTTTGTAGAATTTTCCACAGCCTGGCTTTTGCTGATTATGCCATTGTGATATTTAACATTTTACTCTGGTGAGTTAAATCTCAAGACATAATGAGATTCAGGGTTTTGGGGGTGGGGCAAAAATACTTCATAGTTTGTGTTGTATATTTCCAAAGGATGCCCTAGTGTCAGGCTGTCCTCTTGTAATGTTAAAAGCTATTATTTCATTAAAGATTGCAAAATGAGATTCCGAGTCAAACATGTCTCTTCATTTATTAAATGGAAGTTTTCATTGGTCATTTGTAATCATTTTAGCTCCTTAAAAGTTCATTCCCCAGTAGATTCTTCAGGCATGGCTCATAATCATAGGAACGATACTCCCTGAGTGTTTATATATTGTATCACATTTAATATTTAAAGGGCAATTTGGCTGGATTTTGAATCGTTGGTGTGTATTTTCTTTCCTAGATGATTTTAAACATGTTATACCATGTCCTCTGGCCTAGAGTTCATTCAAATTGCTGATGGTGATTTTGATGGCAATTTCACTTTCTTTTCTCTAGAAGGACTTGGTCATTTTGTCTATTCAGAGTTGATTGGAAGCTTAGCGTGGGCAGAACTTTGGATGGGTAGACATTCACAGTAGATGATCAGGCAATGTTAAGATTTCGAAAACTGAGATTATCTAAAGTAGCCCCTACCTTCCCACCCCCCGCCACCTTAGGTCAGTCCATTTTCTTGAGAAAAGTACTGTAAGTATAGGCATGACAGTCTGGATTCTGTGAGCTAGTTGGTTAAGGAATGTGGAGATCTCTTCTTTTAATTTACAGATTTTGACTTAAAATACCCTTATTTTTTTCATTATGGTATTTCATTTACCTCTCATCTGCACCCAGTGTCTCTTCGGCTACAGCCTTTTTGCCTTAAGCAATTTTTTTTCTTCTGTTGGACTTGAGGATTGATAGTCACAGGGTCACTCATATATGACTCGTGGAAGATATTCTAGTTTTTTTATTAATAAATTTAACAATATTTGGGATATCGTAGTCAACAAAAGATGTGAAGTCCCTCTACTCCTGGGGTAAATAATCAATAAATATTCAGTCATAGAATTCTTGGTTAATAGGGCTTTTCTTCCCCCCTTTCGAACTGTTAAAGATGTGATTCATTCTCTGTTACATGTGGTTTTGATGAGAAGTCTGGTATATATCTTTATTCCTTTGTACATAATTTCTCATTTTTTTTCTGACTATCTTCAGGATCTATATGTGGTGTGTCTAGGTGTATGTCAGTATATTTTGATATTTATCCTGTTTGGGGTTTTCTGAGCTTCTTGGATATGCCTTTTATTATTTTTCACTATTTTTTCAAATAGTTCTTCTGCCTCTGTTTCCCTCTCTCCTTCTCTCCTTCATCCACCTCTTCCTCCATCTCTTCCTTATTCTTGCTCCTGTTGGATTCTGAAAGTTCTTATTAGATTTGTTAGATATTGTCCCACAACGTTGAACAGAGATTCTCTGCTCAACTTTTCCATCCTTTTCCCCATGTTTCAGTTTGGATAATTTCTGTTGACATATTTTTAAGTTCACTGATTTTGTCCTTGGCTCTGTTGAATCTGCTGATGAACTCATTGAGGATATTCTTCATTTCTCTTACCATTTTTTTAACTTTAATATTTCCCTTTAACTCTTTATTATTTTTTCTTTTCCTTGCTGATATTCATCTTTTCATGCATATTTTTCATCTTTTTCACTAGAAGCATTTACCATTTTAAACATAGTAATTTAAAATTCACATGCTGAAAGTTCCAACATCTGTGTTATAGGCAATTCTGGTTTTATTGATTGCTTTGTCATTTGTTATTTTTTTCTTGCTTTTTGAGGTATCTCATAGTTTTATGAGATACCTCAAAAAGCAAGAAATGAATGTCAGAATTATGTGTAGGATAATAGAGACTGAAGCGAATAGTATTTATGTTTGAAAATAGCTATACTTCTTTTTTCTGCTAGACTATTGGCATGGGTAGGGCTTTAGCCAATTTAGTGGAAGGCCGAGTTGAGTTTGAGTTTTCTTATTTAATATGATTCTTTTCAATGCACTAGTTTCAAATTCTTCCAGCTATATCTTGTGCATGGGATTAGGGCTTTGTTGTTGGAATGTTGCTCCATGCTCTGCCTTTGACCTTCCCTCTACTCCTGTACCTTAGCTTAGAAAGTTCTCTTGGCTCTTTCCTTGATGTTAGAGTCTACTATTGCTTTTACTCAGTGCTCGACTAGCTTGGTGGTGAGTATTTGGAATGGGCGGGGTGGGGTAAGGGAGGTGTTTTGGGTAGCCTCCCTCGTCAGTTTGGGTAGCCTAGTCAGTTTCAGTCCTAGCTAGGACGGTTTCTCTAGGTCTCAGATATAGGGCATTCCTGGTGGTTCTGTCCCTCTTTTCCATGATATCTGACTTATATCTTTGATAGTTCCTCTGTGGGACAGAATATCCTTCCAGCAGAATGTGACCTATAAAAGTCTGATCTCGAGGGGGTTTCTTCCCCCAGCTGTAAAAGGAGTTTTCTTTTATCTTTGCCCCTAGTATAGTATCTTTATCTGTCCTCTGAGGACAACAAAGTTACTGCCTTTCCTTCAGTTTTTAGAAGAAAATAATTCTGATGGTACTTTGTTGTTGTCCTTATTGTTTTTGCAGTGGAGGCTACTTTTCTCTCCCAGAATTGTAGCAAGGAAAGCTTTCTCTGGTCTTCCTCTCTGCCTCGTCTCTTTTATAAGCTCCCAGTGAAGTGCTTGCAGCTGAGTGTGAACTCCTCTTGTGTCTGTGTCTCCCAGGGATTATATATGTCACATTAGTCTGTAGTTGACCTTTACCATTTTAGCTGAATTCTTCTTTCCTGGCTTATATGGTACCTGGGATCTCTTTTTCCTGTCCATTGCCACAGGTTAGCCAGTTCTTATGCTCTCTCTTGAAGGTACTTTTTTCCCCTTAGGTTATAGGCTGTTTGATTGGCTTATGGCCTCAGATTTCTAATTGTTTTAAGAAAAGTTATGATTTTGTCATTTATCTGGTTAAGGTTTAGAATGGCCCTCTCTCCATCATTCTACATCCTAGACAAAAACAGAACTATAGATTTCTTTTCAGCCTTATTTTGCACATTTGCCTTCACAGGTCCTTCATATCTTTGGTTCCTGGGGGTATTTTTGTCCTATGGGCGGAATTCATTTGCTTGGCTCTTCATCCTTCTGCCTTGCTTCTAGCAATTAGGAGGGGCAAGAAAACTGTAAACTGAGTTCATGCTCTGTCCATCTTCCAATTTTTTAAAGACATTTCACATCTGCTGTTGGTTCTGCCACTTTAAAATACTATTGCAGAACCTGTGATTTTAATCCACTGTAGATAATTATTGGTTTGCAATTGAGATAACTTCACAAACTAATAAGGAACAGATATATAGTGATAGACTCTTTTGAAAAATCAGGAAAAATCTGTTCATGTACCTGAATTAAGAGAAGTACATTTTATTAAGTTGTAGAGGTGCAATGTTTTTCAAAGTTTTGATAGTGAAAAAAAATACATTTACATGGCAGTTCTCAGTACACAAGTAAACACACTAAATGAAAATGTATATTCTGATGATTATTCTTTCTCCCCATTAAAAAATAAGTATGTCTAGCCAGATCTACTAAATTGATTGTGTGGCCTACAAAGAGAGCTGCCACTGTCAATTTGAAAAACTTGCAATGTAGGTTCTAATAAAGGAATTAAAATTGTTGACTTATTTGAACTTGGCTTGACTACTCAGAAGATTTTCCAAATATATATATATTGCTTTGCTTTTATACTGAAGACACATCATGTCAAAAACAGATTTTGATAGTTGAATTTTCTGTCATTCAGGCTGTTTATATAACTGGAAAAGAAGTTTTCAGCTTCAAAATGATTTCTTACATGGATGCAACTGCTGGTTCTACATACACAGATATGAATGTGGTTGACATGCAAGTTAATTTAACTGTTGGTTGCATCGAAGTAGTTTTTGTCACAAAATTCCTATATTCTATATTGGTAAGTATGTTAATTTTTTCATTTGTTCTTTCTTGCTAGTTATAAATTGTGTGTCAAACATAGATAAATAATAATTCCTTGTTTTTTTCCTGATTTTTCATAATTTTGGGGGTACCATTTATTATGACTGAAATGTATAGTTCTGTAACATTGTCACATGGGAATATCCAACTAATTGAATTATATATTTTATGTTGACATTAAATATATGTACGTTATATATCATATGTAATGTTATATATGTTAATTGAATTTTTTTATTTCATATGTCATTGGTTTAAGCTTTTATTTTACCTGAGTTCCAACTCTAAAAATACTAAACAGATAACTGAATTTTGTTTTTGTCTAAGATTATCATTAAGAAAATTAAATTTTTTATTGTGTATAATTCTGTGACTTTCTGGGACTTTAAGGGCTTTAGATTTAAGCCGTAAGGTGTTTAAGTTCTGTTTCTGCTTTTCAGTTTTTTTCCTGTGGTTTTCTCATTCTGTCACCTGATATTTTTTCCTGTGACTGTCATACCTGTCTATGACTTCACTATTCATTCTTTTAAAATGCTGTCTCTGAGTTTCGCTGTAGAAACTAGGTAATCGGTTGATTCTAAAGAAATAATATTGCTGTTTGTGTAATCTTTTTGAGGTTACCATGCAATTTTTTCTATAGCCACAAAAAAATTTTTGTACGCAAAAAAGTAAAGATGAGCAAGTATTTCATGTCTACTTTCTTTTTTTACTAATTTCTTTTTATAACTCAAAAGCATTATGTCATTGAGTCCTATTGTGATAGCCTTATACTAAAACATTACTGAAAATAAAGTTTTTTCTAAATATGAAAATGAGGTATAAATCTAAGTATATTTTATGTGATTGAAATATTTTTTCCAGAATTCAAAAAATTAGAAAACTTGAGCATCTTGAAGAAACATTTTATTATTTTTTTAATCTTACAACATAAATAAGCTTTTGTCCATTGAGGTTGTACAGAGAAATACAATGTAATTGTTTAGCCATTAGAGAAAGTGAGATAATAAGAGAAATAGATATCAGTGAAAGATTACAATATCCACATGTTACTTTATTCCATGGACTAGATTTTTATTGTGTTACTGTGTTTTTGTGTCTGTATCTTTGTGTTTCTCAATTTTTATTGCAGAAAGTTAAGATTTAATGTAGACAGACTTTGAATAAGTAATGCTTGGTGTAACAAGAAAAATTTTTTTCTTATGGAGGTAAAATCATAAACATCAGTATACGTTTAATAAGTCTTATTCATTAGTGGTAACTTTGTGAATATAATTGTTATCTTTATAGGCTTTTATAGATAATTTTCAAGCAGTTAAAC
>NW_006441071.1:22810176-22816284 GCF_000325575.1 Pteropus alecto
TGGCACAAAGGAGTTCTAGATTGGCATTAGATGTTAACATCAAAGCCCCAGTGGTGGTCATCCCACAATCTCCAGTTTCTGAAAATGTTTTTGTTGCTGATTTTGGACTTATTACAATGACGAACACATTCCATATGATAACAGAGAGCCAGAGCAACCCCCCACCCGTTATTGATTTGATAACGATAAAGCTGAGTAAAATGCGACTATACCGGTAAGCATTTCACAAGTATATTTTTGTAGAATGCAGTCTTTTTCAGTTTACATTAAAAGCTTTAGTATCCCGAGTCTTCTATTTATAGAGATTTTATTTCATTCTAACTATACTTAATTTTGTAATTCTCTCTCCCCCAAGTGTTTTTTGGCAAGATCAATTAAAGTCCTCCCGTTTTTAAAAACCTAGGCAATATTTGAAAATTACGTCTTAGATAATTAGGAACACTGTAAAATTAGTTATCTGAGGAAGTACATTTGTGCTTATTTGCAGTTCTTTATAAACTGTGTTGTGAGAAAAGATGGGCAAATTCCTAATATATTTATTCATTTCACAAATATAGCATTACAGACTATCACCTTTGTACTTTGGATCTGATATTCTGGTTAAAAACAAAACAAAACAAAACACACACCATAGAGTATAACCTTATGTAATCATTGCACGTAGGATTATGAATGAGGGTAATAAAATCACCTATTCTAGATTTAGTGACCTATTCCTTTTCCAGCTTGGATCCATGTCTGTTTATACCTTCCACTTTCCCTCTTCTTTCTAACTGTCATTTTTCTTTAATCTCATTCTGTTTGTCTCTTTCCATTTATTTTTGCTAATTCTCTTTGGCCTCTTGTTGGTTCGTCTCCCTTCTGCCCTTCTTTCCACCAGTTGAATACTTTTAAAGCAGCTTTATTGAGATTTAATTGGCATTTAAGAAATTGCATATTTTTAAAGTATCGATAAGTTTTATCATATATACACTTGTGACAGGTTGTGTACATTGTATTATTTCTTTCTTAAACATTTGAGAGAATTCACCAGTAAAGCCATGTGGGCCTAGAGTTTACTTGTGGAAGGTATTTGACTACAAGTTCCATTTCTTTAATAAACTTAAAACTATTCAAGTGAATTATTTTTTCTTGAGCGATCTTTTTAAATATTTTTCAAGAAATTTGTCCGTTTCATCCAAGTCATAGAATTTTACATTGCAAATTAAGAAAATTATTTCTATCACCTAACTCTGAGAATAAGGTAGAGTGTTGGAGAAAAGTCAGCCTCTATTTAATGGAGTGCCATGGAAAGCCAGGTTTCACTTAAGAAATTAACAATATATTTAGTGAAGACATTTGAAATATACAATATGTCCAGCTAAATTCAAGGAATTCAGAAATTACAAGGAATAGTGAGATAAGGGACTTCTATTTTAATAGGCTATAGCTATAGAGAAATGATTTTAAGCCTTAAATGCTCATTAACTTGGAGTTAAAACTATGTAAAAGTCTGAATTTATTCAAATTGTCTATATGTAATCACATCTTGCTAGATTTAAAAAAATGGTAGATGTAAATTAGTTGTGAGTTTATATTACAAACTTTTTTGAGTTCACTAAAAATATCTAGAGCATTAAATAGTATTTTTATGTCCAATAAATAATTTTTTACTGAAGAAACACATAAAATGATATTAGGACAAACATAAAGGATTGCTGTTAATATGACCACCCACAGATAACTGCTATTAATAATTTGGTGTATTTCTTCTAGTTAACTATAGATGCACTTAGATATATATATATTTGTATATATTTAAGTTAAATAAGAAATAAATTTGTATTTTGGATTGTAAATTTTTTCCCCTTAACAATATGCTATAAATATTTTTCCATGTTATTTTGAGTGCATAGTTTTTCCTAAATATTTATCCTGTAATTTTTAAAAAATTCATTTGCCTATTCTTAGAAATTTAATTCAATTATATTTTTTTCGCTGTTATAAATAACACTATAATGATGATTTATATCTTTGTTCAATAATACTTATATGATTTTCTACTTATTCCTTTGGAATAATTCATTTTCTTCAGATGAATTCCTAGAAATAGAATTACTATTATGGAGCATAATCAGTTTTCCCTGAAATAGTTTGAAAATAATAGATATTTGAAAATTCAGTTTAGTTATAGCTTCATAGAAAACACATAAAGACAAATAAGTACTTAATATTTGTGACCACTTGTATTGAAATCATTTTGTTACAAAACTGAATTTGAATATAAAATTTTAAAAATATAATACTTCTATAAGAAAAGTTGTAAAACTTAACCAGAGGCTAGAAAGATATCTTGAATAAATGTAGAGAAAATATTTTTCTAGACCTACTATTATAAAGATGTCAGTTTCTTGTACATTAATTTATATACTTAATGCGATCTCAGAAAAAATCACAATACAAGTTATTTTTAAAGCCTTTTTAAATTATTGTTTTTCTGGAAATATAAATAGGGAACAAGATGTATCAATGATTTTTTTTTTTTGCAAGAAGAAATTAAGATGGGGCATGGGAGAATCATAACACTATTGGCACTACTAAAATATATTAAATTACATTGAATATTACTGAAATGTATTATAAGACTAAAATAATAAAAATAGTGAAACAGAATAAAAAGCTCAACAATTAACCATGTGTGTATCCTCGTTATTTATACATATACACATATATATATACAGTCAGTCCTCATTATTCACAGATTCCATATTTGTGAAGTAGACTACTCACTAACAGTTATTTGTAACTGCAAAATAAATACTCGTTGCACTTATTTGGGCATGTACAGAGCTGGGAGAAATTTGCTTCTCTCAAAGTCTCTTTCTCAGCTGAGGTGTCAAACAAGATGATGCTCTGTATTCTTAATTTAGCTTTCATATGTAAACAAGTGTCCTTTTTGCATACTATCTTTTTTTTTGCATTTGGGAGCTTTTTGTTGGTGATTTTCTGTTCAAAATGGCTGCCAAGCATAGTGCCGGGTATAATCATAAAAGATTAAAAGTGGATGAATGATATGGTGATTTATTTCAATAACACTATTAAAAAAGCAAAAGACAACATGTAAGTATCAGTAACAGGATAGAGAAGAACTTTCTAATTTAAGCATTGAAAAAGAAAAGTGATTGGGGAATGTTATTAATTGGCTTTGACTATACAAGAATATATTTCTGAATATTAATTATCAAAACAAGATTATAAAGGAAATAGCATATGAGATAATTAGAAACATCTCTAACAAAAGATAAATAAATCTTTTAATATTTTAAAGCAGTAAGAAGAAAGTAATTTGAAAAATTGATAAAGTACATAACTAGATGATTCTTTAAAGGAACAATGATAGCCAATAAACAGCTAATAGAAATATTCAACCTCATTAATAAAGGAATGAAAATATAGTGAAACAATGTTGTTTGCCCATTAATTTTCAGAAATGGAGCTCTCATGAGTTGTAGGTTACATATTGACCCAGTTTCTTGATTGCAGCTTTGCAGATATTTGTACAGTACGTGACGTATTGCAATTACCTGAGCCAAGTACTGGCAATACAGGCAAGACTAAGATAAACAGGCCCTGCCCTCATGAGACTTTCATTCTAACTGAAATTACAAACAAGACAATAAACTATTAAAATAGAATTATTATTAAATAGAATAATAGCAAAAGTTCAAGGTGTTTGTGGGAGCACATAAGAAAGATTTCTCCTTCAGATATTGGGTAGTACAGATGAGGAATAATTTTCCAGAGGAAATTATCTTTTGACAGAAAATTTAATGTTTTTTGTAATTTTGTCCCGAGGAAGAAATTTACTCAAAGTACTTACAAAGATAATGATCCAATTATTTATTACAGTGAGGAATTAGAAACAACATAACTCTTTAACAATAGGTTGATTAAATGGCTTGTGGTATAGTCACATATTGTAATATGCACCTATTAAAGTTGTATGTAATATGCCCTATAAGGCTTTAAATTCCTAACTTACTACCATTAAGGGGAGATTATAAGCATATATACTTGGTACGTATAGTGTCACTCTATAGTTAATTCATGAAATATGATATGATATGCTAGGGAATCTGAAGATCTTTGATGGTTCACATATTACTCTTCAGTTGAGTAGATGATATTTAAAATTCTAGTCATAGTTTCATACCATAGTTGAACGATTTGGTATTTCTTTGAGGTTGTAATTTGAAGATATAATGGGAGGCTTCATCGGTCACATTGTCACTTGAAAGGGGTACTTGAAAGGGGTTCAGTAACCTACTGCACTTTTTATCATTCCTTACCATCAGTCCTACCCTTATAAGTACCAAGAAAGGTAAATATGGTTCAACTTCCATATTCAACTATGTTTGATCCACAGAAAAAAAAAATTTTTTTTTTTGGTACAACTTAGCTTCTTATAAAGTGAGGGGATATGTGGTATTCTGCTACATATCTACATCAGTGAATTAAAATGTTTTTATAAGAAGCCTTTTATATCTTTACAGATTATATAGAGATAATTCCCATTTTAAGAGTTTACTATCCAACTTGCAGATGTTTGGAACTTTTAAACATATTGCGAAATCCTGATTTAAATATTCATTTCTCTACAGTATGTGAAACACTTCCGCTTAGAGAAAGCCATCTAGGTTTCTAGTGTCATGGAACATGCCTTATTTTGACATGAAAGGCCTAATGGATTTTAATTTTCACACAAAATTATCGATCTGTTATAAAGTGTTTAATTTTTTTTTACTACCTGTATTTATGAAACAATTAAAAACTTTTATTTTTACTCATAGGACTAAATTTATTAATGATGCTTACCAGGAGGTACTGGATCTATTACTGCCATTAAATCTTGAAGTGATAATTGAGCGAAATTTATCTTGGGAATGGTACCAGGAAGTTCCTTGTTTTAATGTAAATGCTCAGCTAAAGCCCATGGAGGTAAGTTTTTGGATACTTATTGATTTCTCTGTTAAAAAATATTGCTTCAGAACATGAGATATTTTGGGTATAGAAGTTATTTATTAATTTCCTTTGTCAGAATTGAAATAGTAGCTGTTTTAACCTAGAATTCATTGAGTGTTCTCCAGTCATTTATTCAACAAATATTTGAGTGACTACTGTATGTTAGCCCCTGGCTAGATATTGGAGATACTGTGGCAAAGAAGCTATGACATTGTCTCTGGCTTCATGGACTTACCAGTCTAATGTAGGGGTTGTTGGTGATGGTAGTCCAGAGGCATGTTAGTTAGATAGTAAAAAAAATACATAGACACATAATTACAATAGTCTTACATTGTGATAAATTCCATGAAGGAAACGTATTAGACATGGTGCTGTAAGTAGTCACTTGGATATGTTAATACAGAATTTAGTGGAAAGGCCTAGGCTGGACATAGTAATTTGGAAGTCATTGGCATAGATGGTATTTAAAGCCATGGGACTATATGATATAACCTAGAGAAGGTCCTAGAAGAATTGAGAGGCTGAAGATGAAAATGCATATAGGTCAGGACCTTAGGCATAACTTTACCTCCCTGTTGGTTGATATTGCTTCACAGACCTCTGACTGTGCACAAGTACCTATTTTTCCCTCTTAACTGGATGGAAATCAAAACTGTATCACATGCTTTGTTGAAACATGTGACAGAAACATGTGCTGTGTCTGAAAGGTTTTTCTCCCCACCCCCCTGCCCTAGTTTCCCTTTATTTTTCTTCCTATAAAAATCCTATTCAAAAAGAGAAAACAATCGTTTTAAAGATTTAAGATTTTTAACTTAAAAATATATTTAGAATTTAAAACATGATGATCTCAAGTGAAAATCTTTAAGCTTTTCATGTATAAGATCATGTATAAGATCATTCCTTAACTTATAGATGAAAGTATTGGTAAGACAGGTAAATGAAGTTTCTTTATATTGGTAAGACAACACAGGATTGAAGTGAAAATTATTTTTTATATGAGAATTTTTAACTACATGAAGTAGTAATACTAAAATAAGCAAATTTTATATTTTTTAACAGTTTATTCTTAGTCAAGAAGACATAACAACTATTTTTAAAACATTATAT
>NW_006441071.1:22816336-22843795 GCF_000325575.1 Pteropus alecto
AAAGTAGTGTCTAGTGGAGTTATTAATGCTTCACATCCTTCTGGAGGTATGTTCTTAACCATAAACTCTTCTTTTCTCCCTTCCACCCTCCCAGTCTTTTTTATTTTCTTCCATTCTCTACTTCTAGTTTTGGGTAAAATAAGATTTATAATTTTTTTCTAATCTAATTCCATTCAGGTATCTCTAAATTGTTTATTATTAGTCATTCTGTTGATTTTTTTTAATTCAAAATTCCTAATCCTGTTGTGACAAAATTTCTCAGTTTTCTTGTTATTTCAAATTTTCTGTAAGTCCTTTTTTCCAATTTTTTCTTCCCCTCTCTTCTCCCTTATTTCTAGTGCAGCATCTATCCCAGGTGGAATATCTTATATTGATATAAAATATCAAAATATAGAGGTGTCAAGAGAGGATGACCATTAGTAAATTATAGATTTCAACAAATATTCGAAGGAGAGATGGAACAAAGCAGAGGGAACCATACTCTGCTTTGCGGAACCTGACTGGGTTCTAAGTTCAGCACCAGCACCTGCAGAGAATTGGCTCAATTAGGGCTGCTGGGATGATTTTGATTCACAAGAATAAATTTCTCCTCATTCTGGAGTTTTGGGAGATCCCCAAACAAAGTGTAACCCACTAGCTCACAGAATTCACTCTTGCTAAGCCGTGAGATTTTACACAGCTTTTTCAGTCAGAGACAATCCTAACACACAAATAATCCGGCATTTATAACATTACAGGAAGCTCATCCTTACTAGCTAGAATAACCAACCCAGTCCTTTACTGCTAGATGTTAACAGACATATAAAGAGAACCACATGAACCTAAGCGTGAGAGAAAGCAATGTAAACAAAGTAGTATTTCTTGAATGAAACAAATAATTGAAAGAACAGAAGAGAATGTATACAAGCAGAAAACAAATTCTAATTCATAATCAGAGGAATCGGAGAATTTAAGAACTGAGTTCTACTATCACTGCCTTTCACCTTCCCAAGATAAGAAAGAGTTTTCAGAAACCAAAAACATAATTGCTGAAATTTTGAAACAAAATAAATGCGGTAGGCATGTGTTTAGAATTTAATTACTGAATTGGCATATCTAGTTGATGTAATCTTCCATGACGTAAAGGAAAATTAGTATGGAGATAGTAAATGAGATAAAACTTAGGAGTGATAGAGGTCCAGTTCCATAATGATAAGTATTTTAGGAAAAAGGACTGAGAAAATGGAAGAGAAGAATCTTCCACGGAAACAACAAAAGACTTTCCAGAGCTAAGTAAATATTGAAACAAGTTCTGAGATATAAAGAATCTACCCAGTTTCATGCACATTGAATAAACTAGGACTCCACATGCAAACATGTCTTCATGAAATGTCAGAACAACAAAGGTTTGATTTTTAGTTTCAGAAAAAAACAAGCTTGCATATTAGGGGCTTGGAACAGGGGTAATTAGAATCAGATTTATCATCAATAAAACGTGTGGGATGAAATGGATGGATGATAAAAGGCATTGAAACTATATAGTTAAATTTCTCAGGAAAATGATTCTGAAGTTAGGCTTTTGTATGTGGCTAAACCATCACCCAAGTGTAAAAACACGATAATTCTCAGATTTTTAGTAACATAAAGCTTACTTCCTTTATAAACATTCCTAAATAGTTTGAAAATATATTCTGGCAAAACAAACAAGGAATCTGAGAACAAGGAAAACATGGGGTCTAAAAACAACGGGCCTACACAGGAGTGGACTGAAAAGGAATCCCAAAATTTTCTGTTAACTGAGCTAGAAAGTACTCTGTTTTCATTAAAGAGAAATTCAGAAAAAGAAAAGTATAAGAATGTCTTTAAAAACCAGAAACTCCATAAAATATGAAGAATGTGGAATTAATTTCACTAGTCCCCCCACCCCTTATCCACAGAGTATACATTCCAAGACACTCAGGATGCCTGAAACTGAATAGTACTGAACACTATATATACTATGACTTTTCCTACATATACAGTGATAAAGTTTAATTTATAAATTAGGCACAGTAAATGATTAACGACAGCTAATGATAACATAGAACAACTATAACAGTATACTGTAAAAAAAAGTTATGCGAATGGCTTTGGGGCCATTAAGCCAAATAAGGGTTACTTGAATACAAGCCTGTGATACCACCACAATCAAACTGATAACCAAGAAGACTACTAAGTGACTAATGGGCAGGTAGCATACACAGCATGGATACTCTGGTCAAAGGGATGATTTCACATCTTGGGCAGGATGGAGCAGGGGCAGCACAAGATTTCACCATGCTACTCAGAATGGTCTCCAATTTAAAACGTATGAATTATTTATTTCTGGAATTTCCTACTTAATTCTTTTGGACCTTGGTTGACCACAAGTAACTGAAACCACAGAGAGTGAAACTGTGGATAAGGGGCAGGGGGCGGGGGGTTGCTACTATAACTACTTTACATGGGTGATAGGGAGAGGAAGACGTTTTTTGTACCTAAGAAGGGAGAAATCTCTATTCTGGTACAGGAGGAAATTTTGTACGATTTTGAACCATTGTTAGAATGTGAGAAGACAGTATTTTTTGAGAGATGCATTAGTTGTAATATTGTAGCAGCAGAGGAAGTATTATAATAAACTAATTATTCTTCATTGACAATTATTACATAGTCATAGTTAAACAAGACATAGAAGACTTACTATGTAAATGTTACTAGCCATGTTAACATAGAAGTAAAGACATAATTTACCAAGCCGGAAAGAAGAAGATGGGATAGATAGAGGAAATGGTAAGGACTTAAAGAGTGGGGAGTGTAAAGATAATGTCTAAAATGGATGGAATTAAAAACAGACATTAAAATATATTATTATTTTAATTATTTTCTTCTGGAAATATTTATACAAACACCAAAGAAGAAAGAATAATGTAATGGATCTACATGTACCCATTACCTAGTTTCAACAATTAGTATCATGTGGCTGCCTTTATTGCTGCTATAACTCTTCTTCTTTTTAACCCATTTAATTAACACTTTTCAAGGTTGTTTTAATGAATTTTAACTTTCCTGACTTTTTCTTTCATCCAATAACTCTGATTTTTCCAAGGAACAACTGTAGTGACAGCTGCTGTGGTAGAAGTACATTCACATGCCTCTCAAGTTAAGACAACATTAAATATGAGTTTCAGAACTGATTATCTCACCATGATACTGTATAGTCCAGGTCCTGAACAGGTAAGTTGAGGAGGAAGAAATATATTGATGAAAATTATACAGTGAATATTTATTAAAATAATAGTTAATATTTTATGTATGTTTGGGAGTATCTGTTTCTGTAAGAAAAATTATTGATCATTTTACTTTAATATAATGAAGTAATTTTAACTATTTTTTTAAAATGAGTTTCCTATAGCCAAAGATTTGAAAAATAAAAATTTAAATTAAAGTTACTATTTTTTTGGCCTTTCATTAGTGAGCCCTTTGGAGGTAGAGAATGTGGTAGTTCATATCTTAAAATATGCTTTAGACTTATGTTTCTGTGTAAAATTTGTATTGATTTTCTCTTCCACAGACTTCCTTTACAGATGTTCGTGATCCTTCTCTGAAACTTGCTGAGTTTAAGTTGGAGAATATAATAAGCACTGTAAAAATGTATACAGATGACTCAATATTTTCTTCGTTCTCATTAAAGAACTGTATTTTAGATGATAAAAGGCCTCATGTCAGGAAGGCAACTCCTAGGTAATAGCGTTCTGAGTTTTTACTTGAGAAATGGTTGATATATTTCACAAAACTTATTCTCAAAGTTGCATGTTCATTTTTTTGGTGCATTCTTAAGATCTTCAGAGCTTCAATTCAATTGAGTCGTGGTTCTCAGTCAATATTTGAAAACGTCTTGGTTCAGATATGTGCTCTTGCTGCGTGGTTAATAGATTGATTCAATAGAAATAATCAGTGTAATTATATTGGTTTTTAAAATCAATATTATTTAAATTATCAACCTATTCACATCGTAATGGGAAATACATGAAAAATTGAGAAGAAAACTATACTGAAATTCAAAATTTTGATAATTTCTTAAAGATACATTTCCTAATTTATGAAACAGTCATATTCTATAAGTTTTAAAGTCTATTATTTGGAGTACTTTGTGATCTTCCCACAAGAAAATGACTTCAGAATGCTGGTTTGCTGTCAATGAAAGGGTTAAGAGGTCTTTGAATTTTATTGTTGTGTTTGGTGATTTGTAAGATAATCACAGGCATTTTTATTATTATGTTTTTCAGAATGATAGGACTGACAGTTGGATTTGACAAAAAAGACATGATGGATGTAAAGTATAAGAAAGTCAGAGATGGTTGGGTGTCTGATTTAGTCCTTCAAGAAACCTATATATGTGCAAGTGTGGAATTTCTGCTGACAGTTGCAAATGTCTTTCTTGAAGCGTACACCACAGGAACTGTTGTGGAAACCAATGTTCAAGCATGGACTGCAAAGGAAGAAGGTTAGTTATTGACTAAACTATTTAATATCTGTGTTATTGAAATGCATATTTAATATCTGTTATTTGGAATGTTACAATAGCACTTACCTTGATTAGCTTCATAAATGATGAGGTTAAGTAAATTAATAAATTAAAATCTTTATTTTTCAGAGGTAAAGGGAAAACATGCGTTTTCTGCTGGGATGTGCAGTTTACATATTTTTCAAGGTGTACATATATGTTGGGTTCAAAAATTATGGAACCTTTATTAGAATAAGTAGTTGTACTTCTCTGCAGGCAGTTATTTGAAATAATTTGTTGAAAGAAAACAAGCAGGGGAAATAACCAATCACTCCTTTTCATTATTATAGATAGTATTTTAACTTATTCTTTTATTTTAGTTATTTTTATAGTTTTCTATTACCTTTTACATGTTTCATTTATTGTGGTGTATCAAATTGAGAGTTAGAAACTGGATTAGTCTCCAGCTCTGCCATTAAATAGTGGAGATTTTTTTCCCACTTTTTGAAATGTACTCTGGCTATATAGCTTCTTCAAATCTTATACTAAGAGTTGATGTAGATTCCTTTGAGATCTAAGATTCCTTTATTTTACTGTTTACTTAGAATGAAAATAACATTTTTCCATAAATAATAAATTTTTCATAAATATATATAAAAAAGATTTATAAATATGTTAGATTATTTTTTAGATTATTATTTAAATATTTTAGATTATTATTTCTGTTTTTAGTACCTATACAGGAACAAGATAAGTGGGAAATTAATATTATTATTAAAAATCCTGAAATTGTGTTTGTGGCTGATATGACAAGAAATGATGCTCCTGCCTTAGTCGTTACAACACAATGTGAAATTTATTGGAAGGGCGACCTTGAAAACAATACAATGACTGCTACTATTAAAGATCTCCAAATGAGAGCATGCCCATTTCTTCCAGTCAAGAGAAAAGGCAAAATCACTACTGTGAGTTTACTGTTTAATTATCTGCTAATTGTAAACTGTTTTTGATTTACTATGTATCATTTTAGAAGACTACCTACATACTTTCCAACTGTAAAGTACCCTTTTTTCTGCTTAGAGAGCCCAATCTAGATTATTATTACACCAGCTTTGAAACTTTTTCATTCTTCCAGTCACTCCTCATTGTTTTACGCATTTATGAGAATAGTTTCACTAAGAGGTTTCTTTCATCTTGGCACTTTTTAATTAAGACTTGTACTTTCTATCCATGTAAGTCCCACACTGCTTTTAGGACTTTAAGACTGTCTACCAGTTTGCAGTGTTGTTGCAGCTTTATTATTTTTTAATATTTTTCTTCCATCTGGACATTTTTGTTCAGATGTATGTTTTTGCTTTTCTATCTGTATGTATTTGAACCTCAGTTATTTGCTTCGGCATATTTCACATTTGTATTTTACTCTCTAGCAACTTTTTTGGCCTTCATCGTTATATCTGATTAAAATTCATTTCTTCAAAGACATCTTTTCAAGTTAAATGACTCCTGCCTACTCTTATAAAACACTTATAAAAATGTTTTGGTTTCTGCAGGAGTAATTGAAGCATAAATGTTCTAAAAATTATCGATATAAAAATGTATGCTACGATTCTTTAGTTTGTAAAGCTGATGGCTCACTGCTAAGAAAAGATGGGATATGGAAAACCGAGGGCATACTGATTCTCTCGTAGGTTATGACTTAGAAATTTTATATGTTACGTCTTTTATTTACAGTTATATGACCATACCTATCTGCAAAAACAGTTGGAGAATGTGGTCTTTTTTTTGGCGCCACCTTCTGCCTAGATAAAATTTCTTTTACAGTAGAAGAAGAGAACAGATAGGTTACAGCTAGAGGTCCTTCCCACACTCCACTGAGTGATTTCTTCCTTTGTCCACACAGATAATCCATGCTTGTCTTTTCACACCCATATACCATATTTACCTCTACCTCAAGGGATATAATCTCAGCTCAAAATCCAGGATCTTTTTTGTCGAGTCTGTATATGACTTCTCTTGGTCTGGCAGTTTGTTAATGAATAGACAAATTGCACGTTTCAGCAGACAACACACTCCACAACACACAAACCACTGCATAATGGTAGTGTAAGCACAGGATAATTGCAATTAAAGCCATTCAGAAAAAGAATGGGAAACACTTGATAGTTGCAGATCCATAACAGTGGTCACGTCCTGTTCAGTGGAGTTGTGGAAACTAAACTGACAGTGGAGTAGTTCCTTGGATAGCCCGTGGTGGTCTTCCATTTTCGCTTTCTTAGAACGTCATTGTCTCAAATGGCCTTGGCTTTTCCCTGAGAGATTTTTTTTTTTTTTTTAAACCATTATCCTGTGTAAATACATCTGAAATGGCTCTTTTCTTTTTTGAGGAACTGCACTGTTTTTACAGCTTACTTCCTACTTAGTTAGTTACCCGAAGTTTGCATTAGCTTTTGAATAACAACAGGCTTTTTGTATGCCCAATATTGATTTTGTCAGCAATCCTTAATTCCTTAAACATTTAGTTTGAATCTAGGTAAATCCATGTGTAAGTAATTATAACCAAAGCTATTATTTATTGTTTTTTTTTTCTTTCTGGAAAACCGTTTTATATGCTAATCTCTGTATTCTGCTTAGCCTCCCTTCATCTGATTTAGTAAAGGCTACTTTAACAATAGGTTTGGGGGAGGGAGATAGGCAACATTTGTAATCTTGTTTGTTTGTTTGTTTATTGATTAATTTTACAAGCTGGCTCCTGCATCTGATTTTAACAAGAATTGCCCAACAAAGGATAGGAGCCACAGTCTTACCTCTTGCTGAGGCTTTTTAGAGTTCAGTCTCCTCTGTTTTCCTTTCTCTTATAGGACTTTGCAAACAGCAGAAAGATGTTGCTAATACACAGCAGTATTCTAAATATTCCAAATCTGCCTGGCTATATTTTAGGCTTTTAAAAAAAGACTTATGGGGGAAAAAAATAAATTTAAAAATAAATGAATGAATGGATGGATGGATGAATGAATAAATAAATAAATAAAAAGACTTATGGTCTGCCTTCCTAGGCATCATCATTGTTATTTTACCAAATACTTGGCTTTAGCGTCGTCAGTGTCAGCCACTTTGTTTTAAAACATCCCTTGTCCATCTAATTGCTAAAGCAATCACAAATATTTTTGACTTGTTGTAGCAGTACCAATTTCTAGGTATGAAATTTTGTATTAGTTAGGATCTTAGTTAGGCTGCTATAATTAGAGATACCCCCTCCCCAAAGATAGCTAAAGCATGGTGGAACTACATGTTTCTTTGTTGGAACATGGTACAGTGGCTCTGTATAATGGCTATAGTATAATGTAGGGGAACCAAGCTTTTTCCATCTTTTTGATTTGCTGTTCCTAGGATATAAGTTAATTTGCTTGTTCAAAGATAGTTTACAATGTGTTCACCTTCTAGTATGCTGGGGGTGAGTGGTGGCGGTAAGGAGAAAACATGTAGGAATAAAGGGATGCCCATTCTAAGAGAACTACCCATAAATTTCACATACTGCTTCTGCTCACATCCTTTTGGCCAGAATTTAGTAATATGTCAGCACACAGATTTTACAGAATCCAAGAAAGGCATTCTCTCCAAAGAACCAAAACGTCATTTGCTTGATTCTCTTCATTATACATTTGTTTTCTGTTAATTATTATTGTTGCTGCGTTGTTCTTTATATTTTCTTTGGGTTAAATTGCTGTTATTTTTCTGACTTCTTGACAGATACTTAGATAATTTATATTCCACCTTTCTTTCCTAGCATATGCATTTTAAGGCTACACTTTTCCCCTCTAAGCACAGCATTAGATAGATCTGCTAGTTTTGATATGTTGTATTTTTATTATTCTGTTAAAAATATTTTCTCATTTTTATTTTTTATGCATAGATTAGAAGGGTTTTGCTTAATTTACGAGTATTTAAGAATTTTCTAGTTATCTTTTTATTATTAATTTCTACATTAATATTATTGTGGTCCGTTAACGCACCCTGATTTTAATCCTTTGAAATTTGTTAAGACTTGTTTTATGGCCCATGATATAGTAAGTTTTGTTTTTCTGAATAGATAATGTCCACTGGGAAAACGTGTTTTGTGGATAGAAGAGCAAGCATTCTATTTGGATAGATTTTGTCTATAATATTGTTTAGATCTTTTATATTCTTAAAGCTTTTTTTTCTTTTCTTGGTTGGTTTTATCAGTTATTGAATAAGGTTTTAATTTCTGTTATTTCATTTTTAAGTACTAATGTGCTCTTTTTATCGATTGTTTCTATCTTCCATTTTCATTAAAATTAATCACAATTATTTCTAAGTTTGTTTTTGGTAATGCCAATTATTGAGTCATCTCTGAGTTAATTTCTGTTTTCTATTTTATCTTTTGCTTTTGTTTCGTCATATATCAGATATTTTTAAATTGAATGCCAGAAAGTATAATGAAATGTTATGGAGGCTTTGATGACATTTTCTTCTCCAGAGAGGGTTTTACTGTTCTTTGTTATGCAGGTAGAATGAAGACAATTCACCTTAAGCCGGGAGAAATTGAATTTACTGGATGCTGAGTAGTAGTTTTTGTAAGATGTAGTTTACTTCTGATGCATATCCACTACTAAATAGTATCTCTCTAGGTTCCCACCCCAAAGCCATATTAATCCATTTTGGCAGATTCTGAATTTTTTTTTTTTCTTCTCAGCCCCATTCTGCTGACCATTCTGAAATAGCTGACTGTTCTATTCCACTTAGCAATAGTCTTCTGCTTAGTGTATAGCCAAAGAATTTGACAAATAACTAGAAAGTAAACTACTACTAAATTTCGAGATAACATCTCTAATCCTTTTTTTTTTCCCTCCTTGGGGGCTTTGCAAGGTTACCTTGGTAGCTTACTTATACTTTTAAGCAGAGATTTTTTTTCAAAATGACTTTTCAACTTGTAGGTGGATTATTGCTCTGCCACAAGTTGTTCGATTCACAGATGGAAACAATTCTAGAAAAGGAGATCCTTAGCTGAGCAACCGTGTGCCAAAGGAAACTTGAATAATTATAGGGAATTTCGAGAAGGATATTTATGGCCAACTAGCACATATGTTTTGGCAAGTTGTAATTAGCGGAACTTTAACTGATATTGTATTTATTTTATATTAGAACAAAGTTTCTTAATTCTATATTCATCTATAGATTCCAGTGATATTTATTAGAGATTCATGAACCTTTTGAAAATATATATAAAATGTTATATACAACAGGTCTTCGAAAAACATTTAGTTCAATGACATTTCGTTAACAACAATGATGAGATGCTATAAAAACAAAACTCTTGTTTGTACCCAGTGGTAAAATTGGTTTCATTATACATCATTTCACTTAATGTTGCAGAACCTATCAAATACATTAAGTGAGAACTTATTGCGTGTGCTTTTTTTTCCTGAGAATTTAATTTTCAAGGGATAGATGACCCCAGATTTTTTGAAGTAGTAACATATGAGATATTCTCATCTTTGCTGCCTGCAGAGTATAAATTTGTTTGAATTTATTTCACCCATTAGGATTTTATAATATTTTAAAAATAAATTTCTAAATTCTAAAAAAAGCTATCATTATCCAGATAGTTAATACCTATTGTAAATGGTTATCAGCTTTTTTTATGAATTTATTTTATTCTATAACTTTCCTAAACTTACGACCTATACTAATATTTTAATTGATGTTAGATTTTCCAAATCTCATCTGCAAAATCACATTCTTGTTTGTTACTTGAATTGCAATAAGGATTTATCCTCATTGTATTCCCATTGCTATGTGAGGTAATATTACTGTAATTTTAATATTTGCTTGTGAATTTATGTATAAACCCTTTAGTGTGTTGATAAATTTTCCATATCTAATTATAAAAAAATCTTAAGTGAATGTGTGGAATTTTATTGAGTGCTTACCACCATTTATTTAAAGAACTACAATAGCTTTTACTATCTTATGATAAATTACATTGATATTTTTTTCCTGTGGCATACCAGTCTTTCATTTATGGGTTAATCCTAAATTTGAGGATATTTTAATTCTTTTATTCTGTTTGCTAAGGGTACCCTGGGATTTCATAGTAGAAGACTATAACTATTCTGGAGGAGTGTAGGTGAGGGAGGCTTCTCAGGTGAAGTGACATGCTGATGCCTCAAGGAGGAGTAGGTATTAGCTAATTGGACAAGGACAAGGGAGTCATGGGAGTGTGTTTCAGGATGAAGGGATAGAGTATGCAGAGAACCTGGGTTCCAGAAAGCACAAGTTCCCACCCACGTCTACCGACATACCAATATCTATATTCATATACTCTGCCCTGTTGTTATTCAGTGGTGCTCAACTTGGGGCAGTCTTTCCTACCACCAAGATAGTATTTGTAAAGTAGATAGAGAATTTATAGTCAGCTCTTGTAGGATTCTGCAGACGTCGTATAGCCTAAGAGTGCTTCTTTGAAGGGGAAGCAGTAGCAGTAGGAAAGGAATGCATCAGTGGTGAAAATCATGTAAAACTGGAAGCTATATGGTGAGATCTAGAGTAGAAAGAAGGAAAAAAATGATAAAAATAGAATTAAAATCACAATGGATGTAGTTGGAGACAATAGAATTATACTGGTAAGGAAATAATTCCATTTTAAGACATGTTTCTATATTTTTAAATTGATTTGTATGGACTGTATTATGAACACCTAGACTGTAGTATCATTTTGTCATGAACATTTTAGACCACTTGTATTTTTAATCCTAGGTAACTTAACTAGACTTGAACATATACAAATTGGGTAAGGATTAAAGCAGCATACATTCATATTATTTTGGGAAGAGGCTATTAAAAAAAGACCAATTTAAAACTTTCAAGTTAGAAACTTTTATGTGTATTTATAATAATACTTTTTTTTTTTTGCCTTCCCTAAGATCAAGAAATAACACAAATTTTATGTTGAAAATCTTGGATTATGTATTGTAATGTAGTTGGAATTTCCTATCCTTGAAGTTTCAAGAAATAATATGTTATTATGTAACATACCAGTTGCTCTTGCTGATTTATTAGATTAATAATAGATTTTAATGTGATTTCTTTGGAGAATGGTTTTGGATGTCATATATGTAGAAGTTGGAGGAACTTTGAGGAGAGTGATAGAGAAAGCCTAAATTTTATTGAACAGATTCTTGGTAGAAATAATGGTCACAGGATGCTGCCAGTGAGGACTCAGAAAGCAGATAAAAAACATGTGATTAGAAATTAGAGGGCTGGCTTGATATGTAGTCACAGAAAGCTTTGCAAAATTGTGTCTTGCAGTTATGTGTAAAGTAGAACTTGTAAGTGACCAACATGGATATATAGCTACAGAGATTTCCAAGCTGCCTGATTTGAAGGTACTCAGCTGCCTGGTTTCCTATTATTTATAGTAAAATGCCAGAACAGGGAGAGAAATTGTGGGGAGAATGGTTAAATGAAAAGAACCAGGACTCATTGATTTTGATAATTCTCAGCCTTCCAAATGATATAAGATGTTATAAGTCAGAATTGGCTGCCAAAGTGTAGCATATAGAAAAGCCTGTGATTATATTAACCTTTGGCTCAACCTCAACTCAAAAAATCATAGTGTTTAGTCACACAAAGGGCCCTTTCAAGAAATTACGGTGGTGTGTTTCTTTCATCTGTCGTAATCAAACTGGAGGAACTCTAGGAATTGGGTGTCACCCCTTAGCTGTCTCAGCAGGAGGCCATGATTATCTCAGAAAGATCTGTGAATATGGCTTTTGCCTAATGGAGTAAAACCTCATGACATCTGCAGTAGCCTTTAATGTTCTATGAAGTGTAGCTGCTAGGGGACAATTTCTCTCCCTTTGAGAAAATTATTTTAGCAGGAAAACTGCCAGCATAGGCCAAGAGGAATGGGGAATACAAAAGGAAGAGAGACTCTTGAACTCCCGAAATGCTACTGGCAGGAAACAGAATGATAAAACTACTTGGCTGCAAACTTGTGCTACTTTTTATAAAGAAAGAAGGATGACTCACTCAGACAGTGGAGCTGAGAGCCACAAAGAATTATTACTAGACTTTGAAACCTAATTAAGAAACTCATTTACCTGGCTGGGTTTCAGAAGTGCTTTGGACCACTGATTCCTTTTTACTTTCTGTTTTCCCAGCTTGAACTGGAATATGTGTAATAGTTAACCTGTGTCTGTTTCACCATTCTATGCTGGGAGGGGTGGGAGCAGGGAGCTCATCTTTGTTTCATAATTCCACAAAGGGAGAGAAATTTTGCCCTAGCAGCTATACTTAATAGATTACACCCAGGAATTTCATCAACACCTGGACCTGATTTCAAATTCTGGACTTTTAGCTGATAAGAGATAGATAAGATTTTGACTTTTTGAATTAATGAGAGACATGGATGAGAGATATATGATGAGATACAGATTTAGATAATGTGATTTTGGACTTTGGGCTATAATGGGATAAGACCTTTAGGAACCTTAAGAGAAGGTAGAATGTCTTTTCTGTTTGGGAGGAATGTGAGTTACTGAGTACTCGAGGGCCGAACCCTGCTTACGGCAGTCAGGGAGAACTCAGTTAATTTTGTAGTTTTTCTTATATAGATTAATTTATTTCATTGTAATTTCATAACGGAAGAAATACCATGATAAAATTTTATTTTAGTAGGTTTTATGGTTTTTCATATATTTAAGAAAAGAAATTCTTATATTGTTTTTTAATATAGTTGCTAATATTAATACTTCCTATTATAAATAATAAGTAAAGAGGATAATTAAGAAGTGTGTTATTGAGTCACATTTTTTTCAGCAGTTTTCACTAACTTGTTTATTTAGCATAGTTAGCTATTACTAGGAAAGTCTTTAAATAAAAATATTTTAAGAACAATGTTAATTTAGTGGTATTGATGTTTTCCTCATAGGTTTTGCAGCCCTGTGACTTGTTCTATCAAGCTACTCAGATGGGTACAGATCCACAAATGATTGATATATCAGTAAAATCTCTGACACTAAAGGTGAGTCCAAATGTAATCATTTAGATCTTTAATTAACTTCATAAAAAATAAATAAAACCTAGAAATAAGCAATTATAATAGCAAGTCTTTTCGTGGTTAAATAAGCAAAAAACAGTTTTTAAAAATATGTGAAATGATATTTCATATACATTTTTGTAGTAAATGTTATCATATATTTTATTATTGGTGTTGGACTGCTTCTGGGGTTAACTTCTAACATCCCTATACATACAACTATAGTATGTATAGTTGAAATTACACTTGATCAGTTTTAATATCTACAAGATTCAAGCAAATATCTTAACAATTGAAATTAGTTATGATAATCAAAACTTTTATAGGCAATAATTGTATCTGCTATTTCATGGTAGTGATATTTTATTTTAATATGATTCATGATCCTTAATCAAATGTATTTAATTTTTTTGAAGTATGTATTTTTAAAAGTGGTATGAGTAGATATTTTTTATGAGTTTAATTTTTTTTCCCTCAGGTTTCACCAGTTATCATAAATACTGTGATTACCATAACTTCAGCACTTTATACAACTAAGGAAACCATTCCACAAGAAACTGCTTCTTCTATAGCACATTTATGGGAAAAGAAGGATACAAAGAATTTAAAAATGTGGTTTCTTGAAGAACCAAATGAAGTTGAAAACATACCTCCCACAGCTGAATTGGTACCCAAAGGAGAGACAATAAGAATGAACATTGATTCTATTTTCATAGTTCTTGAGGCTGGAATTGGTCATAGAACAGTCCCTATGCTTTTGGCAAAATCGCGTTTTTCAGGGGAAGGCAAAAACTGGAGTTCCCTCATAAATCTCCACTGTCAGCTTGAGCTAGAAGTAAGTGTTTATAGTGTTTTGACCAGATTTTATAATAAATAATGCTACACATGGAATATTTTGGGAATCTTATTAAATATTTAAATTGAAAATATTGTAAATATGATGTTGGCTTAAAAAAGTTTTAGAAGAAAGTTTACAAATTTTTGCCTTCATATAGTTTTAATGTGTACAGTAAGCCCTAACTTATCATCAGTAGGTTCTTTGACTTTAAGCAGAACAACATAACAAAACCAATTTTAACCATAGGCTAACTGATATAAATAAATTTGAGTTAAATTCCCATAATATCTCATCAATATTGTAACAAAACAACATTGAACAAAATGACATTATTTGAGGACCAGCTGTACATTACTTTAAAAGAGAGATTTATCTGGATTAAACTGTGAAGACTGAATTATGAAATTCACCAGGTGTGGAAAGCACTGAGAGAATTTGTCTAGGAAACTAATGAATGGCGTATAGTACAGTTTTCATACAGGAGAAATAGCACAGCCAAAAAAGGAATGGTAGTGGGAAACAGCATGGAAGATCATTTTAGCAAATACCAGAATGCCTTATTTAAAAAATTAAAAATTCTCTTTATAGGTACATTATTACAACGAAATGTTTGGCGTCTGGGAGCCTTTGCTTGAACCCTTAGAAATTGATCAGACTGAGGATTTTAGACCGTGGAATCTTGGAATCAAGGTATATTTGAAGTCTGAAAATTTTTCAAAAATTGAGGATGCTTACACCACACAAGACACATTAATTTTTATCACAACAAAGTTCAAGTTTTCTCATTATGAGCCTTGCTTCATGCTTTCCTGTTTGACCTCTGAGTGTAATTTTCAAATCGAAAGCCAATGCCTCCTATGCTTTTTCTAATACAAATAAATATGTAACGTATGTACTAGACACTGTACACGATGTACTCTTGCTTTAACACTTAAACACTTACAGCAGACGTCTGAAGAAGATAATATTTTTAACTACATTTTAACATGTGAGCGGACTGAGACTAGAGAGGTTACGAGGCTTCACTAAGTAATAATGCCTTGGAAGAGGTAGCATACAGTTCTGGCTACAGAGTCCCCACTCATATTAAAATGCCACTGGCATCTTGTTAGTTGTTTATACTGAGTTTCCTTTGTCTTCTGAAGGGTGTGTATGTAGAAGAAAATATTACTTACTCGTAATATAGTATGAATATATGTAATCATTAGAACAACAACCTTTATTTTATTTTTAAGCGTGCTATATAGTTCACAAGTGGATAAACTGGATTTTTTTTTTTTAATTAGACTTTTAAATGGATGAAATTGTGCTTCTGAAGCAGGAGGCTACAAAATTACTAGCATGTCTGCTCCCTAGTGAAGATTCAGTCAACCTGCAGATAAATTTTCAGTGGTTTAAAGGCAATTAAAGTAATAACAATGGTGACTGGCTTGACATGTCCAGCTTTTTGTATTAGATCACTACATTTGATTTTCCACATATTTCAGATAAAGTATTTGGACAAAGGAACTTACTTGGTGATTTTTAGGTCAGAATATACACTGCAGTGGATCTGTGAATCCTAAAAAAAAGGTAGATGATATTGATTCTCATGAATGCTAGGTTCTAGTTCTGAAACTATCAGATTTTTTAAGTCCCTGGTTTTCTGTTCTTTCTTTATAGCATGACCAATAGACTAAATGACTTCTCGCTTTGAATTTCCATGTGCTATGAAGTATGTGCTTTTCATTTTCATTCCGATGCCACATGCATTTAGTAATTTTTTTTTTCTCCTAAAATGTGCCTGTCATTCTAGTATCAGTATTTTCTCTAATACTGCTCCTGTCTTATGTGACCTCAGTTGGCTGGTATCCAAGCAATTCCAGTAAGGCAGTAGAACTAATAAAATTTTTTGCTCTCTCTGATGTTATTATTGGGATTTGTCTAAAGTTTGTCTTTCCTTTGCAAAATTAGTTATGTTGTGCTCATAGGAATACACTTTCCTTATATTTCTATAATTTATATGTCATTTTAGATGAAAAAGAAAGCAAAAAAGGCCATTGTTGAGTCAGATACTGAAGAAGAAAATTATAGAGTGCCAGAATATAAAACTGTCATCAGTTTCTATTCAAAAGACCAACTAAACATTACATTATCCAAATGTGGTCTTGTAATGTTAAATAATTTAGTCAAGGTAAGAAAAGACATTTGAAACTTTAAATGTTGCTCTACTAGTCTGCGTTAATCCTTTTCTTTATCGAATAAGACTTTTTTTTTTTTTTTTACTATTTAGTTGTTTGTAGTATGTCCATTAGTGTTCTGCTTGTCATTTATTTTTCCACATTTCATTTTATTTTACTTACAATAACTCTTCTTTAGGCATTTGCAGAAGCTGCCACTGGATCTTCAGCTGCCTTCGTAAGGGATCTAGCACCATTTATAATTTTAAATTCTCTTGGACTTAATATCACTGTTTTACCAAGTGATTCTTTTAGCGTACTCAACGTTCCAATGGCAAAATCATATGTATTGAAAAGTGAGGAGAGTTTAAGTATGGATTATGTCCGAACTAAAGACAATGATCATTTCAATGCAATGACCAGCCTAAGCAGCAAACTTTTCTTCATTCTTCTTAGTAAGTGATAAATTACCTTCCTAGGGGTTTAATTTCTTTAAAGTTATATTTTACATCCCATTTTACTCATTTTTAAAATTTCCTTCCTAATAGGTTGGGAATTTTGTTTCATCCTTTACAGGGCTTTAGTTGCTGTTGTTACTATATTTTTGTATGCTACAGTCTAACTTTTTTTGTTCATTGCTTTATTTAGAGTCTGATAGTTTACTGCTTACTGTTTTGGGGAGGAAAAATACTAGATCTCATGCTCATTCAGCTTTTACAGACTATATCTCTTAGTTGTTGTTTTAACCACTTCTAGTATGGCTCAGTCGTATTCCACCAGTGCAGCTGAATGAATTCAAAATAAGGTTTGAATTTATAGAAATGGCACATTGTAATGGTTTGGGACTTTGTAAGTAATTACATTCTGTCTGTTGAGGTAGAATTTTTTTTTGTCCTTTCGGCTTCCCAAAAGTTTTTCATTTTCATGAGAGGCGAAAGTAAATCAATTCTTAAGTTACCATAATATCCACTCATTGTGAAGTTAAACAGTCCCAAAGCCTCACCCACACCACTTTCAAAACTTTGACATTTAAATAGTTATAGAAAAGAGCCTTTGAAAGGTTAATTAGATATAGTATAAGAGTGTCAAAACTGATAGCTAGTGCTTTCTCCTAGTCAGGAAATGATGCACAGCAATGGCTAGGTTTCAGGTATTGTCTGAGCATTGTCATTGAATTGTTTTTATCAGTTTTTGAACTAACATTTTAGGAATGAGGTGGGAGGATTTATGTAAATAAATAATTCACCCCCCCTCGATATGGTATATGTATGTATATTAGATAAATGTGTATAAAATTTTGTGTAATCAAATCCTAGATATTGCACAGCATCATACGTTGTTGGAAAATTAAAAACTGAAAAATTGCAACTACCTTGGTAATTGCCAATAAATGCATGAAGGTATTAGGCTCTGGTTATTATAATAGCAAATCAGAGATCAGTGTTCTTGCATGTTATAATCCTCTTAATTATTTTAAAAAGGTTTCTGAAACCTTTTTGTTTATAAGTGTTGTCTTAGGTCAAAGTACTGAATGATTTTTTAATTAAAATTTTTTTTTGGTTAAAAGCTTCAAAGGTTTTAGATGAATGCTGCGGAAATGCACTGTGGCTTTTAAAAATATCCCTTTGTACACGTGGTATCTATAAGAGAACTGCCCTTTGTATAATCTCTTCTGTATAGTCTTAAGTCCAAAGACTTGAGGGACTGTTATTCATAACTTTAAGAAATCATCCCATGTTTCTGATATTTAACATCTATTTAAAATTAATATGTGATGATTTATAATAAAAATTTTCATATATGTTCAATTTAGCACCTGCTAATCACTCTACTACTGATAAAATTCCTTTAACAAAAGTGGGACGACGACTATACACTGTAAGACACAGAGAATCTGGAGTTGAAAGGTCTATTGTTTGCCAAATTGATACAGTGGAAGGAAATAAGAAGGTAACAGTTCGATCCCCAATGCAGGTAGGAAATGATCCTTTTTTTGTGAAGCATGTGACATTCGTGTGCTAATAAAAAAACTAAACTGAAGCAAATTACTACCAAAAGAACACAAGTTATGGTAGCAGTACCGCTAATATCAAAAAGAATAATCATTACCAGTAATCATAGTGCTCTAATGTGAGCAGTGATAGGATGTTGAATATACTTCTTGTGATTTTGTTGTAGGACTATTTTGTAAAACCTTTTGGAGTATTGTAAAAATCAAGCCATTAATATTTTGTTTTAGTCTTTGTAGTGTATATATATATTTGGTTTTTTAAGTACAGGATGTGGTAAGAGAAAATTTTTATAGTTTTATTAAGGTAAAATTGATATATAATAAATTGCATATATTTAAAGTTGAGTTTTGAAACAAAAATCTATTTATGAAAGCTTCATCACAATCATAATTAATATATTTATCTTCCCCCAAAAGTTTCCCCTCTTCCTACTTCCCAGGCATCCACTGATATATTTTCTATTAAATCGTCTTGACACTTTATGTATTCTGAACTTTATTCTTCAACATAGTTATGTTAGTTTGAAAGTGATCCTTTCAGCCCTTATTTTTAACTTTTTAGGTGGGACTCAATCAAGACTAATCCTTTAGTCCAAGACTAATTTTGTCCCACTAGTAAGACGCTAAAACCAATAACTTCTATACTAAACAAGTTTTACCACTTTGGCTGATGAGAAAAGGAACTATGATATATGTCAACACCAAAAATTGTTCTGCCTGCCCCTTTCAGATGGATCTTTACTGAGCCTTAGATAGTTTACTCATGTGCATGTGGAAACTTGTATTTTGTAGGATAAATAATTCCATGTTTGTTTCTTTTATAATTTGTATTAGCAAGATAAATATTGCCTGATAGTTCCTTTGTTGGGATATTTAGATGGAATGTTTTTTAATGCCTTTAGATTCTTAGATTAATTATTCTAAATACTATTTCTTTTTCTTTTCCAGATGAGAAATCATTTTTCAATCCCACTTTCTGTGTATGAAGGAGATACTTTATTGGGAACAGCTTCACCTGGAAATGAATTTAACATACCATTAGCATCTTACCGGTGATTTTTTTTCTTTATTTTTTTTGTTTGCTCTAAGGTCTCTTATAGAATTTTTAGTTCTAAATGGTAGGAATATCAGTCTTTAAATGATCAAGCTTTGATCATATCCATCCCTTAATATCTCGTCTCATCTTACTAAGTTTCAGGGTACTTAGAAATTTCAGGATACTTACAAGGTTTTTTTTAAGAAATATTATTTAATGTATTTAATTTATACTATGTAAATTATTTATGCTTTACTAGTAAATACAGTCATTTCATGCTTGCAATATGGCCATCATAACCACAATCATATATATTCATAATTCTTTAAAAGGTCTAATCGAGGGTGATTGGTGTCTTCTGGATTTATATATACTATATGAAATGATTTTTATTTTTCAAAAGTTTTATAATAGAATTTTTTTGAAATTTCTTTAGAAAACATACAATATTTTATCTTTTATTGCACATTTAGATTGTTTAGTGATAGAATTTTAATCAATCTTAAGTATTTAAAGTAATTTCATTAAACGATATAAAATCTTAAAGAATTATTAAAATTGTAACAAAATACTAATGAGGGCTAGTCTCATAATTACAGGTTTAACATTATAACAGATGAGTATTCTTTTTCAGGATATATAATTTGAATTGAAAATTTAAAACAAGGAAAAATGGAGAGTAAACTCTATTAGAGAATAAAACTTTCCTCAGATTAAACATCATAGTTTGTCTGAGGTATCATTCAGAACATACACTAGAAATGGACACTTAGGCTACAGAAAGATGGAGAGGCGAAACTGTAAGCAAAACTATAAGTGCTTAAATATCCCCTGTCTTTATTCATTTTGAGCCATACCAAGGAGTTCAGGATTGGATCCCTAGTGTTTAGAAGATAATCTAGCAGTTTTAGGCACATATTTGCAGGTCTTAGACCTGCTCACCATAATGAATATTTTATTGTTTAGACCGTCTAATGAGTATTTTATTGCTTAGTTCAAACTTGCTGAGGGAAAGAATTCAAGTGAGAGAATAACAAAATCATTGTTTATAGTATTTGACCTTGTTCTAGAGAGGATTTTGGGTGGGTTACAAGACTAAAGATTGCAGCATGTAAGGTATGTTTAAAAATTCCTACGAAGAACTTTAAATTCATTTTGTCTTTGGATAATAAATATTAGTTGCAGTCTGCTTTGTTTTTAATAAATTATTGCTGTGTATTTGGTGACCATTCATAGAAAAGTTAGGCCACTAGAGTATACTTTTGTGTTCAAGGCTAAATATTAACTTATTACATGGAAGCTCATCAATCTTTATTAGAATTATTAGTGACGAACCAGCTCGGATTTCATATTTGATATTCTTCTAATCCAATTCTTAGATGTAGGTATACTTATATTTAAGATGCGAAGTCTTGGAGGTTCAGTTGATTCCCCTCTGCTGTGGAAAAGACCAACTCTCCTTTCACTTGTGCATTCATTTCAGTATTCTCGATCTATAAATGTGTCTGTTCTTTGGAGTCTTTGAAATAGTTGTAATGTCTTACCAGTTTTCTCATTTAATTGAGTTAAATAAAATCTTGTAACATTTGTTCACTTTGCATATCTATGAGAATCATGATTTTACCCACTTTTGAAAATTATCCTTCAACAGCACACATATATAGGACAAGGGGGATTGATTGGGTGATCTTAACCAAAGTAAAAAGCACAAACTGTAGAATTACACAAACACGGATTCAAATCCTGGTGCTTTGAAGCACCCAGGGCCACTGTACTGCACACCTCCAGGGGTGCTATTCACATTGCAGTTTTTGTAAATGATGCTTTCCTGCTTAGTACTTTGCATTGGTCTGTACTACATTCATGGCAGTGCCGCCTTCAAGAGCAATCTGAGTGTGCATGAATGTGTACACTAGCAGAGATAGCCTGTCTCATCCCTGTGCTTCAGTGATGATGAAATGTTTTATGAACCTGTAATGTATATGTGCTTAGCTATCAAGTAAGCAAAGAGCACAGGAGTAGAAAATTTTTTTAATAAATGATATGAGGTCTTAAATTAACAAATTGCTATTTATACCTGTAGAATTTACATATACTGATTCTTAAATTTAATTCATTTGACAAACATTTATCAAGTGTTTTTGTTGTGTGTAAGGCACTACTATAGGATACCAAGATGAATTGGAACAGCAGTCTCCCTTTGGGAGACTGATATATTATGAAATACAGAATGTAGAAAAATGACAGGTTGCAGGGAGTTACAGAAAGAGTTAATAGTTGCAGAAAACTATGGAAGACAAGAGATTAATGATTGATTCCTGGGCAAGGTACATGAATTATAGGTAAAATATAGTAATGTGGAGATGAGCGGGGAAATACAATCTTAAGGTCAAGGAATTGCAAGAACAAGAAAAGGAGGCATGAAAATAGGGTTTATATAGGTCTATAAAGAATAGTTAAGGTTCGATTGGAGTATATTGAAAGATGAAATTTGAAAGATCTAAGTTCACATTGAGGTAGTTAATCTCTCATTTTCTTGGCCTCATTTATATAAATTTTGTCTTCATCTTTAATATCATGTTTCTTCCTTTCTCTCTGAGAACATTTGGTGTTCTGTTTCAAGACCATTCACTCTGTCAGCTCTTCTTATCTAGAATCTCTTGCCATTGATCATTTCGTGTTTACTCCTCATTCATTTCTTAAACTTTCCTTTAACCTTGCATATTTCTTTAATTCAAGTCTTGTCTTTAGAACAGAGCTTTTTGGGAAAATTTTCATTTCTGCAAAACACTCTGCAGCCAGACTAGAAAGAATTAACCACATTCTCATGCCCTCAGTCGGCTGCGTACGTGTTTTTGGTACCTATCACAGTATAGTAGTTATCTTTTAACAATACATTTCCTGCCTGATGGGGATCTCTTTAAGAGTCAAGAATGACATACTCACTTGTTCATTTTCAGTTTGACCTTTGGTAAATAATGAATCTAATAAATATTTTGGTGATCTGGATGAGTGTATTGGCATTAGCTTAATTTAGAGAAAATTAAGTTTTCATTTTTAAGTATTAGAAGTATAGATGAAAAAGAAAATGAAAATCATAGAATATAGAAGTAGAATAGGCTAAATCTTATAATTGATTTAACAGATCATTACATTTATGTGTATGTCAGGGGAGAAGGAAAGTCTAATATTATTATTTCATAGTCCATAGTGCCGGTAGCTGGAATTTCCTGAGAAAAGAACACACAGAGGAAAAGTGGGTATGGCAGGTTCAGAGTTTAATCTAGCAAACTCAGGGCATGATCAGACGTCATTACAAAAGTATGTAGTAGATACTTACAATTTTAGGACTAGAGCTTCAGAAAATAATCAGGAATAGAGATAGTATTGACAATTTTTTTAATCTCTAACAGATAGTGTTACAATCATTAATTAGCCATACAAATATAAAATATTTCTTAAGTGTTTATACTTGGATACAGCTTAGGTTTAAAAAATTATTAAACCTAAAATATAGGTGAAATGTAAACAAAGAGTGTGATATTTAAATATATGGATTAGTCATATGTGACACCCAGTGATTTTGTCACTATCTTCTTGCAACCTGTGCCCAACATTTCAATAAAGTTAAATTTCTATTCATTTCATTAATCTTGTAAAACTGGTGATTAATTTTTTCAATAGAAATATTTATTAAGCTCATGAACTCATTCCTAGCATGTTCTTCCTCTCAGGACCATATATCTAGGAAAGCCAACTTCTTTAAGTTAAATGTACAAGTCATAGATAATAGTATATGCTTGCTTTGCATATATGATCTATACGATATGTATTTTTTGTAAGAAACTAGTTATTGTAAATATCCTTTTTTCAATGTATTTTTCAATTACAGTTGATATACACTGTTATGTTAGTTTCAGGTATACAATATAGTGATTAGGCATTTACATACTTTATGAAGTGATCATCCCCATAAGTCCAGTATCCATATGACAGCATACATAGTTCATTGTAAACATACATTTGAGACAGTATGTTTGTAAGAAAAATATTGGTCTCTGGAAAGCCAAATATCTTGATTAGTTTCCAGAAAGTTAAGATGAAAATATCTGTCTGTGTTACCTATCTCTAAGAAGAATGTGAAAATATAAAAATGTACTATAATAGTATTGAGGGAGGTAGTTTTATTGTTCTAAAGCATATAATCATATAATTTAATGTTTTCTTTTAAAGCATATTGTTTAATCTTTTATGCAGATCACTCCTTTCTCTGAAGCCAGAAGACAAGGACTATCAAATGTGTGAAGGAATAGACTTTGAAGAAATTATTAAAAATGATGGTACTTTTCTAAAGAAGAAATGTAGACCTATAAACCCTTCCAAGAAACCATTCATCATTAATGTTGTCCCAGAAAAAGATGACTTGACATCTCTGTCAGTGTATTCCGAAGATGATTGGGACTTACCATACGTATTGCATCTTTGGCCACCTGTCCTACTCCGAAATCTTCTTCCTTACAAAATTGCTTATTACTTAGAGGTATTCCGGAATTTTGTAAATGCCTTTGTGTCTTTGATTTTGTAGCTTTAGTTATTTAAAATTGTGAACAATAAAACAATGTTTTAAAGTTCTAATAAAAGGTATAGTACTGGTGATAGATAATAATTTCAAATGGAAATGTTTCAATTATGTCGTATAAAAAGAGGATTTAAAAAGAAATATTTTCCACTGCTTTACCTTAGAAATCTGGTTACTAAATTGAACATAAATTATACACACAAATGTGATATGTCATTTAAAAAAATATTTATAAGAGTAATATATATTCCTATTAGAAAGTTTAGAAAATAGAGATAATAAAAATTGCTTAAAATCACACCATCTGAAGGTAGCACTTCAGATGAAAATATTTCAATTTTTGAATATATACTTTTAAATTTTTTCCATGCCTGTATATTTCATATCTTATATAGATGGATACTAATTCTTGAAATAAATATAAGGATTGATATTAAAATAATATTTATGTACTAGGCTTAAATGGAAAAAACCCTGTTACATTGTATTATTCTCATGCTGATTCTTTAAAAGGATTTTATGTCCTATACTTTCTCTTTTAAATCTCTGTTTTAACAGATTATGTCTGATTACTTCCTATTGTTATAACAGGAATCTCTCCACCTTAAGGTTTTAATATTCCATCTGCCATAATGATCAAAAATAAAGTAGTTCTTCATTGTAATCTATTATTTTTATTATAATTTATTTATTATTGGGTTTACTATATGTTTATACTTCTCTAACAAATTTTTGGGGGGAATGACGGTAACATATCTGTGATAAAAGAATATCTGTTTTTCCTTATGGTTGGCAGATACAGCGGTTAAGAATTTCAACTTCGCTGTCAGATAGATTTGAGATTTAATCCTAGCTCTGTCATTTTCTAACTGTATATCTTTAGGCAAGTTATCTTTCTAAATCATTTGTCTTAGTCAATAAAATGTGGGCAATAGTAAAACCTACATGATTGGGATATGGGGAAAATTAAATTAGATAATGTGTGTAAAGGATTTAGCACAGTGTCTGATAGGCACATGGATGTCTTTTATTTACCTCTCTGATATCACCAGCACTACTATTCTATTTTGTAGAATATTAACATTTCAAGTACTAGAGCTTAAATTATTTTTGGTTTAAATAATTTAAAATCTTAAGATCAAAAGATTTCTATGTTATAACAACAGGAAGGAAACAGGTTATCGATGCTGGGAAAACTGCTGATATATCCAGACATACTATCTATATTCCATTCCCATAGAACTTTCAATTTGATGCTTTTCAGGATCGCATTATGTTTGCTAGTTTCCAAAGGATTTGATCCATTTTTAGGGAGACAATTTAGCTGTGATATGGAGAAAGGATTAGAGGAGACAAGAGCAGTTAGGAGACTCTTAAAGTGAGAGGTAACAATGATGTGAACTAAGGTAATGGAAGTGTGGGTGGAGAGAAATGAACAGTTTTGAGAGATATATAAGATGTATAAACAGTCTATAAACAGTGACCGATGAGGGATTGTTAAAAATCAAGAATAGGAGTTAGTAAGGATTGCTTATTTTGAATTACCATCAGTTTTCTCATACACTTTTCATTATCCTTTAGTTTTCAAAACTAAAATCACTAATGGGTAAGATTTTTAAAAATGTTTTACTAATTGGAGTGTTTTATAATGTTTATTAGTTCCAGCAGTTTCACATTGTTTAGTTTTATCTTCAAATTTGTCCTTTGAGGTCCATCACTTAGACCATTTTATAAATACAGTAACTCAAATCTCAGAAAATTTATAGAAGTTTACATAGTTGGCAGAGTGAGGCCTTGAATATAAGTCTTCTAACTTGTTTTGACAGAGGTATTGCAAAAGCATTTTGTATAGCATTTAGAATCCTTAAATATAAGTTTTTGGCATGTTATTCTGAAACATTTAAAAATTTACTATATATTTTTTTTATTACAGGGAATTGAACATAGAGTTTTTACTTTGGATGAAGGACGTTCTGCCCAGATTTGTACTGTGCAATTTGATAAAGCCCGGCTACATTTAAAATTACTTGACTATCTTAATCATGATTGGAAAAGTGAATATCATATAAAACCTAATCAACAAGATATAAGTTTCATCAACTTTACATGTGTTACAGACATAGAAAAGACTGATTTAGATATTGCTATCCATGTGACTTATAACCCCGGCCAGACAATTATCGCATTTCACAGTCCTTACTGGATGGTCAATAAAACTGGTCGAATGTTACAATATAAAGCAGATGGAATTCATCGAAAGCATCCACCTAATTATAAAAAGCCAGTTCTCTTTTCTTTTCAGCCAAAGCATTTTTTTAATAACAATAAGGTATGTAGTTTTTTTAATTTTTATTCTTTTTTAGCTATCAGTCCTTTCTAGATTTTAGAATTTTGAAGAATAAAATATGAAACAAAAATAATATTTGTTAAATATTTGAGGTTAAAGAGGTTAAAAAGATTAGAATTTATTGCGAAAATGTTTTGTACATTAACAATATAATATTATACTAAAAAACAAAAAATATTCAATTTAGGTAGGAATTTTTAAAGGTACCTAAATTGTAATGTATTTAAATTATTTTTTCCTAGGTTCAGCTTATGGTAACTGATAGTGAATTGTCAGATCAGTTTTCAATTGATACTGTTGGTAGTCATGGAGCTGTTAAATGTAAAGGTCTGAAAATAGACTATCAAGTAAGTTCATTCTGTGCTTATCAGAAAATTTTTATTTAAACTATGTCTATTGACTACTGAATTTTTATAAGGATGTTATGATAATGTAACAAATTTTTGTAATGTTAATATTTTTTTTTTCCTTAGGTTGGTGTCACTATAGACCTCAGCAGTTTTAACATTACCAGAATTGTGACATTTACCCCTTTTTATATGATTGAAAACAAAAGCCGATATCGTATAGCAGTGGCTGAAGAGGGAAATGATAAATGGCTTTCTCTTGATTTGGAGCAGGTGGGTGGATAAATTTCAGTAATCTTCCTCTTTGGGTTTTCATTTTCTTTGAAGTAAGATAACTGAGATCACTAATATTTTAACTCCCCATCCCTCCATTTTCTTTCAGTTCCATGAACATTTATTATTTGTACCAAACTCTAGGTATTTAATTATTAAAAATTGAACCTTGCCATCTGGGAATACATTGCTTGATAAGGGAGGTATGCATTTAACAGTTACTAACCAAATGGGGTCAAATACAACAGGAGATGACCAGATAAAGTATAAATGTAGGAAAGGGAAGGAAATGATTTGTTCTCTCTCAGAA
>NW_006441071.1:22843814-22975238 GCF_000325575.1 Pteropus alecto
CCTTTATAGTAGATTAAGCCAGTTATTTTAAGAAGGTGTTAGTGACTTAAGAGTGAAGTGTTTATTCTACTCCATCTTTAGCTAATAGATTTCTGTGTAAAAGCTTTTTGAAAGACTGCCTAAGGTTGATAAAATATTTTTCTTTGGAAGAAATTTACTTTAAATCTGTTAGGATTATAAGAGAAGTGTCTGCTATTTTTATTCAATTCACTATTCTTTCTTGCTGTTTAAGCCATCTTTCTGGGATCATACTTTATGATGTACATCCTTTAGAATTTCCTTTAGAGTTGGTTTTTGAGGAAAATGCCATCAGTTTGTGTTTATCCATAAAGGTTTTTATCATTATCATTTATGATAAATTTTTGATAATCAGTTCTTCTTTTTCTCAACATGTTATAGATTTTACTCCTCTGTTTTCTGGCTTCCATTTCTGTTGAAAATTCTGCTGTGGGTCTATCATTTCTTCAGAGGTCATCTTTCTTTTCTCCTTAATTGGCCTTTACGGTCTTCTCTTTATCCTCAGTATTCTGTAGCCATACTGTTTATCTACATATAGATTCCTTTTATATATCCTGCTTGAAATGCCTTACTCCTAGATTCGTGGATTAATGTATTTCATACTTTCTGTAAAATTTGCAACTATTATCTCTTTAAATATTCCTTTCCTGTGTTCTATTTTCTCCTTCTGGGCCTTTAAATCAGACATATTCTAGACCTTCATGTTCAATATTCCTTCTCTCTTAATATCTATTTTATATTTTCCATTTATATAACTTTTTGCTGCATTCTAGATAAATTCTACATCCATATCTTTGATAAACGTTTACTTTTACTGTGTAAACTGCTATTGAGCCTTCAATTGAGTTTTTATTTGAATAATTAATTATATTTCTCATTTCCAGAAGCTCCACTTTTTTCAAGTCTGCCTGTTCATTCATTCTTTCAGCAAATATTTATTGTGTACTCCTTATGTTCCTTGCAATACATCCAGTAACAAAATGCAGGCCCACGTCCTTGTTTATATTTCAATGAGATGAAGGGAAACACTAATAATACCATAATCAATTAGTAAAATAGTTTGTTTAAAGGTGACAATTCTAATGGGGGAAAAGGAAATAAGACGGGCAAAAGGTTTTAAGAGTTCTAATGAGCAAGGGGTGGGCTGTAATTTTACATAAAGTGGTTGAGGACAGGACTCATTGAGGTTACATTTAAATGGGCTTGGAGGAAATGTGAGAGGTAGCAATTGTCAGGCATCATATGAGCTGGAGCTGAGCTGCCAAGGTGTTGGAGCAGTTGATTAAGACAAGCCAAACCCAAAACGAACATAAAGTCAAGCTTTTAATCACTTACTGGGATACCTTTATGCCTTTTACAGCCTTAACCATATCCCACGTCCAGTTCCATTAGTTACCTTTTATGTTTGACTGAAACTAAGTAAGGTACTTGACTCTTGGGTCAGTTTCAAGTATACAGTACATTGGTTAGACATCTATATAGTTCATAAAATGATCCCCCCAATTGCCCCCTCCCTCTCTTGGCCCTCCACCTAGCTATCATATTAATGCTAACTGTATTACCTATGCCATGCTCCCCATCCCTGTAACTAGCTATCAACTACTAATTTGTACTTCTTTAGCCCTTCACCCCATTCTCCCAGTCCCCCAAACCTCTTCCCCTCTGTCCATCACCAAATTAATCTGTTGTTTTTTTAAATAAATATATGTAATATATGTTTTAGTGTATCCCCTTTTGGCCTGAGGATGCTTCAAATAAACTTCTTATTAAAGTTGAAAGAAGTGAAGGCCCTCCCAAAAAGATACATTTTAACAAGCAAGAAAATTGTATTTTATTGCGTCTGGATAATGAGGTAAGAGAAGCTAATATTACTTACTAGTATTTTATTTTATTTTTTGTTTTAAATAATTATCTCTTATGATATTTTTTTCCTTTCACCAAAAATGAACAAACTTCTTTTTGTAAAGGGAAAAAATACTAAAAGGAAACAGAGACATAAAACAATTTGCCATACAGAACGTAAGTCGGAGTGCCTAGAATATACCACATCTGGAATTTGACCCATCTGTATACAATAATTGAGAACATGGTTTCCCAGACATGTAGTATAAAATCCTGAGTTGCTTTCTAAATCATCAAAAAAAATGTTATGAATAATTTTATTATTAGTTAATATTATTTGGAAAATGATCACAGAGAATATTTTCTTTTCCATTTTTCTAGCTTGGAGGTATTATAGCAGAAGTTAATCTGGCTGAGCATTCTACAGTTATTACATTTTCAGATTATCATGATGGAGCAGCTACATTCCTGTTAATAAATCACACCAAGAATGACATTATTGAATACAAGCAAAGGTAAGAAGATTGTAAAAATACAGCATATCCTGACTTGAGCGGAGTCTAGATTGAGACATTGAGTTTATGATGATTTCATAAGGATATAAACACCGATCATGGCATTGTGGCTAAGTAAAACAATGTTCTTATTTTTGGAAAATGTACACTGAAGTACATAAGGATAAAACTGACTCGATGGCTATACTTTTTTTAAATTGTGATATAATTGATGTGTAACATTATATTAGTTTCAGGTGTACAAAATAATTATTTGATATTTGTATATATTGCAAAATGATTGCTATAATAAGTCTAGTTAACATCCATCATCATAGTTACACTTTTTTTCTTGTAATGAAAACTTTTAAGATTTACTCAGCAATTTTTAAAAAAATACAATAAAGTATTATTAACTATAGTCACTATGCTGTACATTACATCCCATGACTTATTTATTTTATAACTGGAATTTTGTACCTTTTGACCACCTTCACCCATGTCATTCACCACCCCTGCCTCCTCCCCTCCCCCCGCCTCTGGCAACCATTAATCTGTTCTCTGAATCTGTGTGTTTGGGTTTTGTTTGTTTGTTTGTCTGCTTTTTAGATTTAACATATAAGTGAGATCATATGGTATTTCTCTTTCTCTGACTTATTTCACCTAGCATAATGCCCTTAGAGTCCATCCATGTTGTCACAAATAACAACTTTTCCATCTTTTTCATGGCTGAATAATATTCTATTGTATACATATACCACATTTTATTTATCTATTCTTCCATTGTTCGGCACTTAGATTGTTTACATGTCTTGGCTATTGTAGATAATGCAGCAGCAAATGTAGGGGTGCATATATCTTTTTGATTTAGTGTTTTTGTTTTGTTTTGGATAAATATTCAAAAGTGGAATCACTGGATCATGTAGTAGTTTTATTTTTAACTTTTTGAGGAACTTCCTACTATTTTTCATAGTAGTCATACCAATTTATATTCCCACCAAGAGTTCACAAGGGTACCCTTTTCTCCACATCCTCACCAACACTTGTTATTTCTTTTCTTGTTTTTTTTTTTTAATAATAGCCATTCTGACAGGTATGAGGCGATATCTCATTGTGGTTTTGATTTGCATTTTCCTGATGATTAGTGATGAACATCTTTTCTTTTCCTTTTTTTTTTTTTTTACACCTACAGCCCCTGGTCTTCTTAGATAGTAGAGCATCTTTTCATATGTCTGTTTTGGCCATCTGTGTGTCCTCTTTTAATGTACTTTTAAGTGTTACAAAAAGGAAAATGGAAGAACAGAAGCAAATATGGCAAAAGCTTGATCATTGTGGAATCTTGTGAGGAAAATGTCAGTTTATCATAAGAATTTTGTCTATTTTTCATATTTTTCATGTTTTTAATAAATATAAATATTGAAACTTCATTATTGTGTCCCAAACGGTAGATACTGGTCGTCTTCTTGTTGAGGTGTGTGGGAAAGAACTGCTACATTTTTAAACTTCCCTGCAGATCATATTTAAATCTTGATTTTTCAGGACCACTATTAACATTTGTTTCAATTTTCTGTGATATCTTATCCTTGTAACACTACAGTTTATGTAACTTTCTGTTCCTGTACTTATCGGTCCAGGCTGTCTTGAATTTATTTTGTCTGATTCTTTTGTTTGTTTTCATCTGTCACGTAGGAAAAGGTTACCAACTACATTAGATTTAGTATATTTAAGATAAAGTAATTGGAATAATTTTTTCCATAATTTGTGTTACACAAGTTGACAAAGTAATTTCAAAGACCTGAAGACCTTTATTTCCTAAGTAGGACACACACATTTTTCCCTTGAAATATTCTCATTATTTTCTTAGAAAATCTTTTTCATTGTATAAGGAAATTTTTCAATCTGCTGTTAATCAGAACTATCTCAAATCTCAATTAATGAACTCAGAATTAATGAAGTGTTATTTGGGGAACTCTATATATTCATTTGGTGCACTTAATGTAATGCATAGTTTTACTATTTTTCAGTTCTCTCAGTGAAATAGAAGATTTCCTCCCTCCTGGAAAAGCAGTATTATATACATGGGCTGATCCAGTGGGCTCTAGAAAGCTGAAATGGAGTTGTGGAAAAAGCCACGGTGAAGTAACACAAAAGGATGTATGTATTGGGCAGATTATTATGATGTTCTCAGAAGCTTTTTTTTTTTTTTTTTAACATGGTATTCCCTTTCAGCTTTGCTACTTTAAAGTCTCCACTTCTAAAAATACTGCTAAATATTTTAAAAGCAGTATTCAAACTTTAACTTAACCAAAAATGTTGAAAACCTGAAGTAGTCTTATTTTGTCTGCATCATTATTTGCTTCCATTATGTTATAAAGGTAAATTGTGCTTAGGACATGCTTTCAGCATTCACCTCATAAACAGATATATATGCTCTTCATTGACAGTCATCTTAGGTCATTTTCACTTTTGCGAGGAACATTTAGGGATCTACTAACCTAAAGAGTTTATTTTTGGTGGAAAGCTATTGTTGATTTTTTTTTTTAAATCATGATAAATTTATGCATAAACATTTTCCGGTAACATTTTAAATGGCTTTCAGAAATTGTTTTATTAAAATTTTATTATTCTTTCAAAATACATCTTAATTTGACCCCTAGTCCAGTATCTTTTTTCTTACTGGTAGTTGTTATTTCTTTCAATCAATATGCTGCTGGTTCTCTCATTCCCATTTTAGAGGAGAAACTCAACATTCCATTATTAAATATGTCTTTACCGTAGGTTTTTTTTAAATAAATACTTTGTAAAATTAAGGCAGTTGCCTTCTCTTAGTTTGTACAAATGTTGTTTGTTTCTATGTGTCTATAAATGCGTATTGAATTTTTATCAGTTTTAATGCTTTTTATTTTTCATCTATTGAGACAATTATATGATATTTGGACTTTATCTATTTAAAAAGATGAATTATGTGCTTGTTTTTGTTTTTTTTTAATATTAGACCAATCTTGTATTTCTGGAATTGGCTTGCTAATGTTTAAAACTTTTGCTTGTATTCTTGAGACAAGTTGGCCTGAAACATGCCTACGATGTAATGTCCTTACCAGATTTTGATATTAAGGTTATGCTGATTTCTAAAACATGTTGAGAAGTATTTACAATTAATATAACTCTCTTCCTGTTATCTGGAAGAGTTTATATAAGATTGATATGATTTGTTCCTTGAATGTTTGCTAGAATTCACCAGTGAGGCTAAGCCATCTTAGCTGTGGTTGTCTTTGTAGGGAAGTTTTGAATTATGAATTTTATTTTGGTATTATATATAAGACAATTCAGTTTTCTATTTCTGCTTGTATCATTTTGGTAAGGGTTTTTCTAAAAATGTGTTTATTTCATCTCAGTTTTCTAATATATTGATATAAATGTGTTCATAATGCTCATCTTTTTTAACATTTATAGTGATTCTCTTTTTCATTCTTATTAAGGATTATTTGTGCCTTCATTCCTTTTCTTTGATAAGTTTTGCTAAGGACTTATGAGTTTATTAGTTTGGTTTTTTTCTATCAGAAAACCTGTGTTTTGTTCCTTTGACGGTCTCTTTTTTACATTTGTTTTCATTTTTACCAATTTGTGCTCTAATCTATGTTATATATTTTTTATTTTTCTTTAACTTTAATTTGATAATTTTCTTCTAAACTCTTTGAGATAGATACTGTATTAGTCTGTATTAGGGTGCTATAACAAAATACCTCAGACTAGATAGCTTAAACAACAAATTCATTTCTCACAGTCTGGAGGCTAGAAACGGGGGATCAGAACACCAACATGGGCAGGTTCTGGTAAAGCTGGTGAGGATTTTCTTTCCGGCTTGCAGATGACTACTTTCTTGCTATGTCTCAAATGACAGAGAGAGAACAAGTAAGCTCTCTGGTGTCTCTTATGAGGATACTAATCCTGTTGGATCAGAGCCCTAGCCCCACTCCTCGTGACATCATTTAATCTTAATTACCTCCATAAAGGCCCTATATCCAAATACAGTCACACTCAAGTTTGGGACTTCAACATAAGAATTTTGAGGGGGACACAGTCAAGTTTGTTGCAGATACTTCGATCATCGTTTTTCATATTTTCTTCACTTCTAATTTGAAATAACTTAAAGTCAAAATTTTTCTCCAAAAACAGCATGTTGTATCTTACAACTTCTGATAGGTTTATATATTTATTATCCTTTAGTTTAATATATTTTCTAAATTTCATTGTGATTTATATTTTCTATTTGGTTTCATGGTTACTTTGGTTATTTCTTACTTTTCAAAAGTATGGAAATTTTCTGGTTGTTTGTTGATTTCTAACTTAATTCCATTGTGATCTGAAGACATACTCTGATTCAGTTTCTTTGAAATTTATGGAGATTGAATTTGTTGGCCAATGTGTGGTAAATATTTCATGGTATTCGAAAAGTATGTATTCTGTAGTTGTTGCTTACAATGGTCTATGTATGTCAGTTTTGTTTAAGTTTGTTAATTGTATTGTTTATATCTTCTGCCTGATTAATTTTTTTATTCGCTTGTGCTGTTACTGTAGGAATTGTGTTTAAAAAACTTATGATATAATCATGGATTTATATAGTTCTCCTTTGGTTTTGTTAGTTTTAGCTTTTATGTTTTGAAATTATGTGAGTAGATACAAATTTAGAATTGTTATATCTTCCTGGTATTTGATCCTTTTATTAATATGTATTATTGTTGTGCCCAGCAGTTTCTTTTGAGGCTCACACATTCAGACTGAAAACTGTCATAGGCCACAGCTTGCAATTTGCCTACTTGGACGATTCAGGCCAGGAAACACAGCATGTCAGTGAGGAGCATCACACATTTTGTATAGCAGTTTAGGAGGTATTCTCTTTGGACACCTCAAACGACAGCTTTGTTGTGAGGGGACAAGGCTCACTTGGGTGTGTTATCTGCTAGATCTTGACCTAGAAGCCCTACTCCACAATAGCACAAATCTCTTGTAACAACCCATGAGCATAACTTACATTTTTTTTTGCAAATGACATGTAAATATTACCACACTGAGAGAAACTTAAAAGTATTGCTTCCTACCATATTACAACATGCTTTCTTGACTTATTCAAACCTGCTGTAAATTAGCACTTGTACTATTTTACCAGTAATATAACAACTTTAGAGCTCTTTAACTCTGTTTACTCCTTTCATCTTATTTACTATTGTTTTTTATCTCTAAAAATATGTTAAATTCCATAAGAAGTATTATAACTGTTTTTATACAATTAACATTAACTTTTTGCACTTTTCATTCCTGCCTGTCTTTATATTTTCATTTGGGTTCATTTTTCTTCTCTTTAATATTTTTCTGGTGTGAGTCTCTATTAATGCATTTGTCTAGAAATGTCTTTACTTTGCCCTTTTTTAATGTGGGTTATTTTTGCCGGATGTCATATTTCAGGGTTGGCACATTTTTTTCTCTTTACCTTAGGACTCCAGCATTACATAAATCTTACACCTTTTACCATGTCCTTATGACTTTTTTGTGGTATTCAATATTGTTTCATCTTTTTCTCTGCATACTACAGTATAGATATTTTCTTCGGGCCTGTTTTTCACTGTATTTCTTTTGCTATATCTAATCTACTCTTAAAATCATATATTGAGTTCTTAATTTTAATTATTGAAATTATCAGTTCTAGGATTTCTATTGTAGAAATTTTTGTTCCAAAATTATCTGTCTTGTTACATAATTATTTGAATGTATTAATCACAGCTGCTTTAAAGTCTATCTCACAATTTCAATATCTGGATCTCTTGTGGATATATTTATATATCTTTCTTTTTTTCCTTTTCACTCAAACTCATTTTTATGCATGTTTAATTTTTACTCTGTGCTGGATGTGATATATGAACATTTTTGAAGAAAATTTGAAGTCTGTATGATGTTCTCTTTCTCTTAAGAAGGTAAGGTTTTGCCTTTGTTGGCAGCCAGTTTAAGAGGTTTAACCTTAATCCAAATGGGGAGTGAAATGATTCAAATCTGGTCTTAAGTCCTTGTCTAGTTAGAGGACTAGTCTACTTCCAGTTGACTCTAGTACCCAAAGAGAATAGCCCTTTGAGGACTCAGCTAAAAGCCTAAGCTGTTAGTCCTAGCTTTTTGGTATGCCCTGCACTATAATTCTGGTTCTTCCATTCCCTTGAAACAGGGACTACCCAATATTTTTCTCGTCTCTGCTTCTACTTGTATATTTGGCAGTTGCCTTTTGGAGAAAGCAACACCCAAGTTCACTTTTATTGGCTTACCACCTCTCTCAGATCTTGGCCTCATTATTTCTCAATTCTTTGCCAGCTTTTCTATTTTTTTCAAACATTTAAATATATTTGTGTGTGTGTGTGTGTGTGTCCAGCTATTGTTCTTGGCAACAGAATTGGTGCAAGACCACCTGGTCATCAACTGGTAGAGCAGAAACTCGGGATATCTTTTTAAAATGAAACTTGTTAGCATATGAGAATGTAATGGCATTTTGTATATTGATTTTGCATCCAGAAAACTCACTGAATTATTAATATTGATTATGCGATTTTTATTTTTCTATATAGACAATTATGGCACTTAATAAATAATGAGAGTTTTGTTTCCTCCTTCTCAGTCCTTTCATCTTTAATTACCTTTTGCCTTACTAGACTGGCTAGGATCTCTCTATACTGTTGAATAAAAAATGATGTTTGCAGATACCTTTGCCTTACATTTGATCTTAAATTATATACCTTCAACATTTCACCTTTACGATTAATCTTTGCCAAAATTTGCTGTTTTTGTTTTGTGTCGTCTTGTTTTGGAGAGTTTGATAAGAGGTTAAAGACCATTTCATCTAGTCTTTGTTTGCCAAAAGTTTTTATTATGACTGGGTTTTGAATTTCATAAGATGTTTTCTCCCATATAGGTGCTGTTTTATTTGCATTACTTTTCTTTCTTACTTCAAATATCTATCTTGGATCACTTTCTTTTGCCAGTGTTTAATTCTTCATGTAGAATTTCATTCAATAAATCTTTGTTGATTGTGAAATTTAGTAGTTTTTATTTGTTTTTAGATTTATTCAGGAAAAAAGATTTTATTCAAACTTTGAAATAATCTTATATTTGATCTGTTGATTAGTACTTTTTGTATACATGTTGTAATGATAATTGAACTTTCTAAGATAAATCTGAGATCCACTACGCAATATTAGAAAGACTGCTGAACTATTTGAAAATATGTTAGTTTTTTATTTCTCAATGTAATTTTAGTTCTGTTTTATTTTAGAAAGTATTATGAGTAACATGACTGTTCTTAGATACTGATTTTATAGTTACTACTCCAGTTTTTAATTTCAGTGGATTATAACATGAATACTATATATTAAAGTTTTGTATTAATCAGAATATTTACTTGACTGGAAATTCATGGCTGACTTTTAATTATTAGAATTTGCTATATTTATTTTGTCATTGAACATCAAGATCCTGATATCAGCATAATATTTATATAAAAGGGCTTCCTGCAGAATTATTCACCTGTGGTGAATATCCATGTTTCTGTAGAGTCTGCAATTGAGTCAGATACTTTTTATCCTGTTTAATTCAGCTCTGTAAGGAAATATGAATTTCTGACTGAACAACTTGACACATGACACATTGATTAGTCTTAGTATAAAGGAGAGAAAGTAATACTTTGTGTTATTGATAAGCCTACAAAGAAAGACTGTTTAATTACATTTTATCAAGATGCTAATTTAAAGAACAATTGCCCTGTCTTACTGATTAGTCACTTTATAATAATAACAGCAGAAGCTAACATCAGATGATTCTAATTAAGAAAATTTCCAAATGTCACACAATATTATTAATTCATTTAGTTTGTTTGCCCCTATGAAGGAGGTGCCATTATTATTCTAATTTTTTAAATGTGAAATCTAGATTTCATGTTAGTTGGGATCAAATTCTAATAATTTTTTATTTTTTCATGTTTTTATTTTAGGATATGATGACACCTATAAATTTGGGGAAAAAGACTATTTATTTAGTTTCATTCTTTGAAGGCTTACAGCGCATTATTTTATTCACTGAAGATCCAAAGGTATTTAAAGTGACATATGAAAGTGAGAAAGCAGAGTTAGCAGAGCAAGAAATTGTGTTGGCATTACAAGATGTTGGAATTTCTCTCGTCAACAATTACACAAAGCAAGAAGTAGCCTATATTGGCATTACAAGGTTAGATGCCTTATAATTTGGATAAATTTAAATGATCAGTTCTTAATTATCAAGAACAGTGATTGTAAAATCTAAAATAATTTAGTTTAACACTTATATTTTGACTATTCATTGAGACTAAGGTAATGCTAGTTTAAAGATGCTTGTGAGATTTTTTTTTTGCCTTTTGAGATTAAAATATATCAAAAATGAGATTATCCCAGTTGTCTAAAAAGTTAAACTATGGAATATTTAACATCCAAATTATACATTTTATTTAACATGTCATAAGGAAATGTTTAATTGTCCATTACTACTTACCTAGTGCAGAGTACATTGTAGATGCTCGATAGTTGTTCGAGGAATAAAGACAGTTACATTCTAATTTGACTTTGGAACTTTACAATCTAATAAGTTAGTACTATATTATTCCCCATATAAGTCATCACTAGTAAAATTCTTTTTTCCCTCATGTCCTTACTATTTCTGTTCATAAAATAAAATTAACGTATATATATTAGTGTCTAATTTTGAGAATATTTCTAGATTCCATTCTGTTTAACCAGAATAATGTAGTTTTAATCTTTTATTTGGCTTAAACTCTTAAATAAATGTATATATTAAAGTTATGTAATACAAATTTAAATTTATTTTTCTCTGTAAATTTATCTAGAAATGCCTCTGACTTCTTATTGAATGAGATCCATGCCATTTAAAAAGGAATATTAAAAATTATTTTCCTAGAAATATTTATTGTTCTCAGAAAATGTGTTCATTATTTAAACAAAAAAGGTCAAATAGACGACAGATACTAAGCCTGTTAAACTTGATATGTGCTATGTCCTGTGCTGTAATGTCTATGATGTGAATGCAAGTGAGAATAATACATGGTTCCTACCTTTCTGTTTATTAAGTGAATATAAATCTTAGAAGGAATAAACAAGTAGAATAATTAAATAAAATTAAAATAACTTAAATACTTAAACAGAAAGAGTGAAGTAATTTTAGAATGCGGATAGATATTTTTTATTCTGTAGTTAATTCTTTCGGCAATTTTCCCATCAATTAGATTTGTTCCATTCACACACTCTCTTGCTAATTACTGTTTCACATTTTGTCTCTTTTTAAACCCTCATTAACTCTCTCAGTTCACTGCGTTGCATCCCATTTCACAGACAGAATTGAGCAATCAAAAAGGACCTTTCAAAGACCAACTCCATGTCACCTTCCTATTCACCAGTGATTTTTAACTACATAATGCCCCAACATACTTCTCCATAGTTATCATAGATATATCATATGTGTTCCGTTTACAACATATTTTTCTACTTTTGCATTGTATTCCATTCCCTCTTGCCTCTTTGAGACATTGATTCAGCAATTCTTTTTATCCCATGTCAACAATTTTTGGCTCTCTCTTGGATTGTTTCCATCAGTATTATTTCTCTCAACTTAAAAAAAAATTCTCTTGAGCCTACTTTTCCCTGCTACCTACTGCCAATTTCTGTGCTTCCCTTTGTAGCCAAACTGCTCAAAAGTGTTATGCACTACGAAAGAATTTAATATATTCACTATCTCCGATTGTTTTTTCCCCATTTTTTCTTTAACCACTCCAAACAAGCTTTTGTTCAACATACCGTGAAACCAGTATTGTCAGGATCACCAGAGAAACCTGTATATTGCCAGGTCTGGGTTACAATTACCAGTCCTCAAGTTGCTTAAGTTCATGACATTTAAAACAGATCCTCCCTTGATACAGTGTCTTTGACTTGGCATCCAAGATAACTCACTATCTTGGTTTTTCTTTCTACCCCAACATTCTCAGTTTATTGGTTCCTTGTCTTCTTCTAAATTGCTTAATTTTAGGTGCCCTGAGATTTTCAGACCTTAGTCCTCTGCTCTGTTTCAGTTTAATGATTTCAAATACCACGTATATGCCAAAATTTTCTAGAAATATACCTTCAGCCAGATATTTTTCCTAAACTCCAGACTTGTATATCCAACTGCCTACACAAAATCTCTACACAGATGTCTAATAGACCTCTTAACCTTTACATACATAAAACCCAATTCCTGAACTCCTCCTCCTAAAACCTGTCTCCCCATTGGAGTTATTGACAACGGAATCCTTCTAGTTGCTCAAGTCAAAACTTTGGAATCATCTTGACTCATCTCTTTATCTCACACCTCACATCTAATTCATCTAGAAGTTCTGTTCTGGCTCTACCTTCAAAACACACATAGAATCTGACCACTGTTCCCTATGTCACAGTTACCACCCTAGGCAGAACCGTCACCATTTCTCTCTTGGCTTACTACATTAAATTCCTAAAAAGTTTTCTTGTTTCTATCTGCCATTTCTTTTTCTTTACCCCCATCCCAAATCAGTGTATTCCTAACAAAGCTTAAGTCAGATCATGTCACTGATCTTCTCATAATATTTCAATGGTACCTCATCTCAGAATAAAATTCAGTCTTTACAATACCCTATAAAGCTTTTCCATTATTAGCCTTTCATTATCTATCTTACTTCATTTTCTACTCTTAATGTGTTCCAGGTATACCAGCCTCCTTGCTCTGCTTTGAAGTCTTTGCACTAGCAAAGTCCCTCTACCTGAAATGTTCTCCTGTTATGTGCTGGATAACTCATCTCCTTTAAGGTTGTTGAAATCTCACCTTCTCCTTGACACTACCTGTTGACCATTCTATTTTAATACTGCAATCCCCACCACTTTGCATATCCCAATACTCCAGATCCACCTTATCTTGTCTGTTTTTTCTTTCAAAAGCATTCCACCTCCTAATATGTTAAAATATGCTAACTTACTATATTTACGATACTGTCTGTCACTGCTCAGCTAAAATAAAACTTCAGAATGGCAGAGATGTTCACTGATAATATTCCTACCACCTAGAATAGTACCTAAATAGGAATTTAATAAGGATTGGTTAGATGAATTTCATATTTTTAAACTTGTAATATGCTTGCTTATAACTGAAGATGTTGTAAATTTTTACTCAAGGTTTTGTAATTCATGTAATAAACCAGTTAAAATGAAAATGTAAATAGTACCATGATTTTTGCTTTTATATGTAAGTTCTGATGTGGTTTGGGAGACAAAGCCCAAGAAGAAAGCAAGATGGAAGCCGATGAGTGTAAAGCACACTGAGAAGTTAGAGAAAGAATTTAAGGAATATACTGAATCTTCACCTTCAGAAGATAAGGTTGTTGAGTTGGACACTAACATTCCGGTAATATGTTTAAGTATTAATATAAAGTTTCAACATTTATATGCTATAATTAGATTAATTATAGTGCCTTTTTTAAGAAAAGTCTGATTTCCTTACAAAATAGTAAATCCTGTCATATATACTATATAAAATATTTTAAAGGGATAGTTATCTGTATTAAAATCTCAGGCTTTCTCTTGAGATTCTAATGATCTTATCTGTTCCTTGGTTAACAAGCCAATAAGTTTCACTTATTTCTTTAGTTCTAAAATTGTATATTTTATCACTTTTTTGTGATATTTTAGTAAATTTATTTTTAAAATGTTACAACTAAGCTGTACAGAGTATATGAATATTTTTGTGAATTATATGGATATGAACTATAAAGGATCTCAGTCTAAACCTAATCAAATATTTAGCCCATTTAATTAATATTTTTTAAGTTTTTTGTATAAATTTCTAATTTCAGTTAATTATGAATAAAGAGAAATACCATGTTTTTTTTGGGGGGGGTGACATATTTTTCAGGTTCGCTTCACACCTAGCGGTAGTAACATGAAAATTCTACAACCACATATAATAGCTATACGAAGAAATTATCTTCCAGCATTAAAAGTGGAATATAACACATCTGCACATCAGTCATCATTTAGAATTCAAATATACAGAATACAGGTGAGTCTGAAAATATAGTCAAATTACATTATAAAGAGACATAGCAATAAATATATTTCAATGATCTGTTTTATCTAGCACTTCAGTTTCAGTGTGGAACTAGACTTTTTGATTCCTTCTACTTCTTAAATCCTGTTAGTCTAGTTAGGTTTATAATTAACATATGACTACTAACCTGGGTTTTTTTTGTTGTTGTTGTTGTTGTTGTTGTTTTTTTTGTCTCTCTCTCTCTTAGATCCAGAACCAGATACCAGGTGCTATATTTCCCTTTGTGTTTTATCCTATCAAACCTCCCAAGTCGGTCACCATGGATTCAGGTTTGTTTGTATTTTTATATTGCCATAAAAATGGTTGTATTAACTGTTTGGTTTATTTTACTATAAAATGTGAAATGAAACTATTCTACTCAACTAACTTCAACAAAACTCTGAGTGAATACTGAAGAAAATATTAATTAGAGAAACACATTTAAATTTTTAGGAATATTACTCATTTGTAAACTCCTGCTTTAAAAGCCACTGGGACCTTTGAATAAATTGTAAGGAAGTTCAAATTCAGAGTGTTTCTGACCACAGAAACTATCCTGTATCACCAGATGAGAATGACCAATCCTTTCTTCCATCTTCTTCTTCCCCTTAACATTTTTTCTTTCTTTGTTGTTCCTCTTGTCCGCACTTTCTCTTCCTTCCCCAATACCCTACATCTGTCCCCTCTCCTTTGGCTTTGTACCTGCACTTCCATACCACTGGCTCTAAACTATCTAAGGGGTTGTTCATAATCTGCTTGGAAGCCTTTTGACCAGTATGCATGCCCAAGCCCTTTCACCTAAAAGTCTGGGGCAAAACCCTGAAATCTGTGTTTTCACAAAGTCTCTCTGATGATTCTAATACTTCTAGTTTTAAAACACGAATTTAAAGGATTAGTTGCCCTTAGAGTGAATACAGATAATTTAAAAAAAACTGTCTTGGAGTCTGAAAATAAGATTGTAATGGATTGTGCAAATATCTTTAAATGACTTTCATTAATATTAAAAGTACTCTCATTACTACAAATATTAAAACTATTATGATTTAGTAAATAATTTCATTGGCTATTGTGATGTGCATTGAATTTCAGGAATATATTTATTATCCTTCGTTTAAAGCATCATGGAATTAATTGTATTCATTAACCTTTACAGCACCAAAGCCCTTTACAGATGTCAGTATTGTCATGAGATCTGCAGGGCACTCCCAGATATCACGTATTAAGTAAGTGTCTTAATACATTCCTTATGTGTCCCATAATGTTTTGATTTAAATATGCACATTAATTGTACTCTTTTAAAAAATAAATTTCAGATGAGTCAAAGATTTAAGTGTCAAGTACTAAGTTATAAAGGTCATAGAAAAAATCTACTAATTATTTTATAATCTTGGAGAATCAGAAGGCTCAGAAATATGTTTAGTTTTTAATAATAATTGTTTCTAAATTATGGGTATTTTCTTTTTTGCTTTATTTTTTCTCTTAAGTTTTTTTATAATTACTGCATATTATTTTAGAAACAAGAAAGAAAATAGTATCTTCAAATTCAGTCACCACTCAGTCCCAGCAATAGACCATTTACAGAAACATTCATCTGTGTATTACTCCCCTATTTCTTGTTTCTTCTACCCTATCACCAAGATAAACAGTCTTTATTCTCTTGCTTTTTATAGTTTTATTGTATATGTGTGCCTAAACATTATTCTTCTTAGTTTTCCATTTTTTCCCCTAATTAAAAAATATTTTTTTTTGAAATTGTACGTATACTTCCAGGACTTGCTTTTTTTTTTATTAAACTTTTCACTAAAATTTATTTTGTGGTATGTACTTAGAGTTTATTCATAATCACTAATACGTAAGATTCTGTTATATGACTTTATACCACAGTTAATTTCTTCTCTATAGGCATTTTTATACTTGAGTTTGTTGCTATTATGAAAAGTGTTGCCATGACATTTATTGATTATTATTATTCATTTCTCTAGAAAGTCCTAAGTTTCAATGTTCTAATATTTATCTAGTACTTTTTCCTCATCTAATTTTCTTAATGCAGTTAATTGATTATCTTTAATGTTTTCTACTCTGTAATATAGGTACTTCAAAGTGTTGATACAAGAAATGGATCTCAGGTTAGATCTTGGGTTTGTCTATGCTTTAGCAGAACTTATGACAGAAGCCGAAGTAACTGAAAAAACGGAGGTAAGACAATAATAGCATTGATGGAAAGGATTAGAGAAAGAGGAAAGCTAAGAAAAATGATATTATAAATTCTTAAAGGTATTAAAATGGTTTCGTTTTGTTTTTAGAATATAATTTTTATTATGTGGTGAGCACATTGATAGAAATCACATTTTCATATTTTAGAAGGTAGAAGCAAGAAAAGTTAAAGTCTTTTTAAGGCGAATTAACAAATAGTAGGAAAGGTTTTAAGCCAATAAATAGTACAGGAAAGAGGATAATCAGTCATGTTCATATCACTGGTTTTTTCTATTTTATTTCCTGGATTACTTTTGATTAATAATTTAAAATTTTTAATTTGACCAGGGTATTTAATGAGAGAAGGCATAAGGCAAATGAAAGGTAATATCTTATTTGTGACTGATGGGAAGACTATAAAATCAGTGATGGGGTGGATCAGATATGGTGCCTTTTTCAGCTGTCTTTGTAGAATTCTTAGGATAAGACAAACTGCATGGATAAAGACAAGGGAAAATATACTTTTTTTCTTTTAATAAGAGTTTATGGGTATGTAGTTTACATACGATACATTTCACCCATTTAATGTGTACAGTTCAATGGTTTTTAGCATATTCATAGAGTTAAACACCATCACCTCTAATTCCAGAACATTTCACCACCCCAGGAAGAAACTGCCCTATCCCCATGCATCCACTAACATACTTGCTGTCTATAGGTTTTCCTGTTCCAGACATTTTATGTTAATGGAATCATACATTATGTAGTCTTTTTTGATGGGCTTCTTTCACTTAGGATAGATAATGTTTTTAAGATTCATCTGAGTTGTCAAACTATCAGTACTTCATTTTTTTAATGGCCAAGTAATATTTTATTGTATAGATATGCTACATTTTGTTTTTCCACTTATCTGTTAATAGACATTTAGGTTATTTCCTCTTTTTGGCTATAATGAATAATGCTGCCATGAATATTTGTGTACAAGTTTTTATGTGGACATATGTAATTATTTCTCTTGAATATATACCTAGGAATGGAACTGCTAGGAACATGGTAACTCTGTTTAATTGTTTTAGGACTTCCAGACAATTTTCCATAGTGACTATACCATTTTATATTCTCAGCAAAATATATGAGGGTGCTGATTTCAACACATCCTCACCAACATTTGATGTTATCTATCCTTTTGATTCTAGTCATCCTAGCGGATGTAAAATAGTATATCATTGTGGTTTTGATTTGCATTTACCTGATGAGTAATTATTTTAGGCATTTTTTGATGTTTTAATTGATTATTTTCATATTTTCTATAGAAGAATGTCATTCTATTTAGATACTTTGCCTATTGTTTAATGGATTGTCCTCTTTTTATTGAGTTGTAAAAGTTCTTGTATATTCTGAATACAAGTCCCATATCAGATACATGATTGGCAGATATTTTCTCTCATTCTCTCATTTCGTGTGTTGTTTTACTTACTTGTTGTTTTTGGAAGCACAAAAGTTTTTAATGAAATTCCAATTATGTTTAGTTGTTGCTCATGTTTTAGTGTCATTTCTAAGAATCCTTTATCAAATCCAAAATTATGAAGATTTAGCCCTATATTCTAAGAGTTTTAAAGTTTTAGCTCTTACAATTTAGTCTTTCATCCTTCTTGAGTTAATTTTTGTATATGGTGTGAGGTAAACGTTCAACATCAATCTTTAGCATTCGGCTATTTTCAATTGTCCAGCACTATTTGTTAAAAAGACTTTTTGATTTGTTCTCCATTAATGGTCTTGCTACCCTTGCTACCCAAAAAATCAGTTGACCATAGACACATGATTTTATTTCATTGATCTTTATGTCCATCCTTATGCCAGTCCCACACTGTCTTGAATATTGTTGTTCTGTAGTAAGTTTTGAAATTGAGAAGTATAAATCCTCCTACTGTGTTCTTTTTCAAGATTGTGTGGGATATTTTGGGTCCCTTTGTAATTCCATATGAATTTTAGAATCAGTTTGTCTTGTCAACTTCTTCAGGAGTTGGGAGTCTGATGAGGATTATATTGAATCTACAGATTAATTCGAGGAGTATTGCCATCTTAACAGTATTAAGCCTTCCAATCATTGAACATAGGTTGTTTTCCATTTATGTAGATCTGTTTGGTTTTTTTTCAATGATGTTTTATAGTTTTCAGAAAATAAGTTTTGCACTTTTGTTATATTTATTTGAGTATTTTATTTTTATAGTATTATGAGTGAAATTGTTATCTTTCATTTTTGGTTTGTTCATTGAAACATATAGAAATACAGTGGATTTTTATATATTGATCTTGTATTCTGAAACTTTACAGAACATATTTATTAGCTCTAATAGTTGTTTTGTGGATTCTTCAGGGTTTTCTTTATATAAAGATTATATCTGAGACTAGAGCTAGTTATACTTCTTCTTTTCTAATCTCAATACCTTTTGTTTCTTGTCTAATTGCCCTGCTAGATCCTCTAGTACAATGTTGAATAGAAATACCAAGCATAGACATTTTTGCCTTGTTTCTTATCTTAGAGGGAAACTTTCAATCTTTCTCCATTATTTATGATGTTGATGGTGGATTTTTGTAGGTGCCCTATTTCAGGTTGAGTTCTATTCCTAGTTTGTGTATCATTTTTGCCATGATCATGTGTGTTTTGTTCTACTGATACATTTTATTTTATTACATTGAATGTTAAAACAATCTTGTATATTTGGGATAAATCTCACTTCATCATGTATATAATTTATATTTTGCTGGATTCGGTTTGCTAAAATTTTGATGAGGACTTTTGTGTTTATATTCATAAGAGAGATTGATTTGTCATTGTAGGCCCAACAGTCTATGATGTATATTATTTAATCAAATGCTTTTTTAATCATTTAATAGAAGAAAGGAAAAAGGTTAAGTATTGATACTCTTTTATAATTACATGCTTACCTTTACCAGTGCTTTTTGTTTTTTAATTGGATTCTAATTACCATTTGAGGTCACTTGCTTTCAGCCTGAGGAACTTCTGTTAGTATTCCTTGTAAAGCAGACCTGCTAGCAACAAATTCTTTCAGTTTTTTTCAGTCTGAGAATGTCTTTATGTCTCTTCATTTTGAAATAGTTATATTGGATATATGATTTTTGGTTGACAGGTTTTTTTCTTTGAGCACTTTGAATATGTATTCGTATTACCTTCCTGCCCCCTTGTTTCTGCTAGCAAGTCAACTATGAATCTTACTGGGGTCCCCTTGTAGGTAGTAAGTTGCTTTTCTCTTGTTTTTAAGATTTTTTTCCCTGTCTTTATATATCTATTTGCATTTATTAAACTTGGAATTCATTGAGCCTCCTGGATATATAGTTTATTGTTTTTTAACAAATTTGGGAAGTTGTAAGCCATTATTTTTTCAAATATTTTTTCAACTTTTCTTTCTCTCCTGTCCTTCTGATACTTCCATACTGCCTATGTTAGTATGCTTAATGATGTCCTGCATTTCTCTTGAGACTGTTCATTTTTCTTCATTCTTTTTTCTTTATTCTTTAGATCATATAATACGTAAGAATTTACCTTAAAGTTCACTAATGAAGTGAAGCATTTAGTTTAGCATATAATGAAGCATTTAAATTTCTTCTACCAATTCAAATTCACTATTGAGGGCTTCTAGTGACTTTTCCATTTTTTAAATTATACTTTTCAAGTCTAGAACTTTTTTTTTTATTCTTTTATATAATTTCTCTTTATATATTGATATTCTCTCTTTCTTGCGACATTATCATCATACTTTCCTTGACTTCCCCAAAATGGTTTCCTTTAGTTCTTTGAACATATTTACAGTGGTTACTTTGAAGTCTTTTTCTTTTAAATCCGATCTGGTCTCTCTCACAGGCAGTTTCTGTTGTCTACTTTTTTCCCAGTATATGAGTCATACATTCCTGTGTTTTTTCATATCATAATTTTTTATTGGAAACTGGACATTTTAGATGATAAACTATAACAACTGTGGGTACTGGTCCCCCTCTCCCCAAGGCCTATTATTATTATTAGTTTATTTTTTTGTTCAGTGACTGGCTGAATTACTTTATTGAAGTCTATCCAACTCACACCCCTTCCTTTCCCTGCAGTGTTTATCTAGCCTTTGATGGTCCTCAGGAAAGCAAGGATTTGGGATACTCACACCCATCCTGGAGTAACAGCGATTTTGTCTTGGCTCTTCCTCTCTTTCCATGACCACACCCACCAGTTAAACTTCACAAATTGCTATCCGATTGCTATTTTTTTTCAAAATGCCTTAATTAGTAAATTGCTCTATAGACTAATCCAATCAAATTTGGACTTCTTTGAAGGAATCAATCTGGAGATCAGCATTTGATATTTGTTCTGAGCCCAGGAGGACTCCTCTAAGTTATCTTTCCCCCAGTTCTCTCATGAAAACTAACAGGCCTACAGTTTAGCCCATATCTTCATCTTCATTAAATCAATGATTTTCCTCCTGGTTGCCTTTTACCACAGCATCCACCATTTCCAAGAGCACTCTTAGGCTTGAATTTCTTCACACTGTTGTAAATGAAGTCAATTTCTTTGAGAGGAGTTTAGGAACTATCTATTTTAAAGTTTATTTTACCCCCCAAGGTAAAAATCTCTGAACCAGAGCTTTGGAGCTGGGGCGGGGTGGCGGGGAGACTGAGGGGCAAGGGTGATCAGAATCCCAATATTCTTAGTGGTGTCACACTCCAGCAGAACTTCTGCTCCAGGAGTGGAGGCTGAGCAGAAGAAGGAAGCTCCCGCCTCTCCCATTATTTAGCCCCAGTAGCTAGTAGCTGGAGGCAGGTTGGGAAGTGCTTATATCGTGTGCCTCCCAGGAAGAAAGCCCTCCAGTTGAAGTCTAGGCAGAGAAAGGGCTCTCTCTTCTTGCGTGTACCAGTCTAGAGTGGAATTCTCGCTTGTTGAGCTGAGAGGGAAAATTGAGAGAATAGTCCTTGTTCAAAAGCCAGACTCACTTTTCTTACTCAATTTTTATAGATTATCCTGAATAGATGTTTCATTTGCTTATACCCTAGTTCTAGTCACAGAGACTGTAAATATTTATTTTTTAATAAATTTCCAGTTTCACTGGGTAATAGTCCAAAGAGCTTCTCACACTGTCATCCCAGAAGTCAGTTTCCATATATCCTTTAAAAAAGGCTATCATTTTGATGTTTTTGTTCATAGTTTAAAATGTGAATGTTAGGATATTGCTCAACACATAGAAGTAACTTAGATTTGTGAGTGTTTGGAGGAATAGTGTTGATTATCAAGAGTGAAAGCACTAATCATATTGTGCAAAATTATTTTCAGTGCTTTCCCCTTTCAATTATATTACTGGCCACCAGAGATATCAGCAAGGCATTTAACAAAAAGCTAGAAGTGGACAAAAATTGTATTTAAAAATATATTTAAAAATATATTTCTAAAAAAGTTTTGACAGATTGGATTAGTGGCCTTTGAAAATAAAATCTATAGTCCAGAAGGAAAGAATTAGTGTCTTTTAATGCAGGGGTTCCCAACCCCCAGGCCACAACCAGTTCTTGGCCTCTTAGGAACTGAGCCAGCCACATAGCAGGAGGCAAGCAAGCCAGGCTTCACCTGTTGAAGCTGCTCCCTACCGCTAGCATCACTGCATTAGATTCTCATCATCATCAGGCATTAGATTCTCCTAGGAGCACTGGTCCCTGGTGCCAAAAAAGTTGGGGACCACTGCTTTAATAGATTGGATGGAAACATAGAAGTTATGCTTATCAGTTTGTGCGTGACAGCCAGAACTTTCCTAACAATAGGGATGTTAGTTTCCCTTCTGAGGCAGGAGCTTTGCAAACTTGAATAATATTGAATCTGGATATTATAGGGGAGTATTCTGCAGTGTGTGAGCTATTATTGGCTTAAATACTTCATAAAAATAGGTCCCTTAAGTTTTTAATATTTTATGTTCCTTTATAGGTTGAACTTTTTCATAAAGATATAGAAGCTTTTCAAGAAGAATATAAAACAGTTTCATTAGTAGATTCATCACAAGTCAGTCTCTATGAATACTTTCATATATCTCCTCTCAAGGTAGGAGGAAAATATAATAAGTTATTTTTATAATCCTTGATAATCTAGGTAATAACAAATTGGATCTCTTGGGGGGATGTAATAAAATTATGTTTTTTAAAGTATATAAATTCTGTAACTTCACATTTATAAATATAAATAAAGCAATAATCTTTTAAAACTTTTATTCTTGTAACTTTTACCATTAGATGGAAATAATAGTGGAGCTACCTACATATAAGCATTTGTTTATATGTTTATGTCCTGTCCTAAATTTTGAGAGCTTTCAAAATTTTGTGTATGATGTATGTGTAAGTTTTTCTTTTAATTGAGTTATAATTGATGTATAACATTATATTTGTTTCAGGCATACAGCATAATGACTCAATATTTGAATACACTGAGAAATGATCATCACAATAAATTTAGATACCAACTGTCACAGTATTATAGTATTACAAAGTTTTTTTCTTGTGATGAAAATTTTTAAGATTTACTCTCTTAGCAACTTTCAAATATGCAATATAGTACTATTAACTATAGTATATAAGTTTTAAGTTAATTTATAAAGTAATTTTGATTTAAGATTTGAAGATTGAATGGAAGTAAATGTAAGTTCTTAACACAAAGTCTCTATGAGTTACATACATAATACTTGAAGAAAATTATTATGCAACTATCTGTACAGGATGTGTATGCATAAAATACAAAAGTGCTTTTTAAGCAGCTTCATCCTGCTAACTTAATTCTTGTAGTTGAAACATTCACTTTTGGAAATATTTGAGTTATTTTCAACAACTTCAACTACTAGATTATTGTTATTAAGTGTCTAAAAGTTAATATTTTCCTAGGTTTACCAAAAGAGTTGGATCGAACAAGGTATACCATCTTACATTGCTGAATTTAAAATTTAAAAAGAGCTGCATTAGATTTTAAATTCCTTTAACTTTCCATTTATTAATTTTGTCATAATTCTGATAATCTTATTTATGGTACAGTAAATTTAAAATAAAATTGACTTTTAAAAGTTAAAATTGTCATCATGAAGTAGCGGCTTAAATATTTATCTCTATCTCTTTAGTTGCATTTAAGTGTTTCACTGAGTTCGGGTAAAGAAGAAGCTAAAGATTCAGAACAACATGAAGGATTGATCGCAGTTCGTTCTTTAAATCTTTTGCTGAAGAGCATTGGTGCCACTCTTACAGATGTGCAAGATGTAGTTTTTAAGTATGTTTAATATTCATATCTATAAATTGATGAAAAGTTCATTTTATATATTACCTAAAAGTTTTATAAGTGAAAAATTACAGAATACATTGCAGATCATAGGCAAAATATGGTTTTTGCTGTTAAATGGAATATAATTTAAGTAACATATACCTGTCAACCCTTAACTATTAAATAACAGATTAATTACTAAATAACTTCCTTAAGAAAGAGGGACAGTGGCCATGAAATTTTACACATCATTTAAGGCCTGTCTGGGCGAGAGAAGGCTTGCTAAGAAGCTGTGTATGCCCAAAGATGTATGCTTTAAAGATGTGGCTTCAAGGCTTATAGGATCCAGACTCTTCAAACTCATGGTAGGGGAAAATGAAGGGATCAGTTCAAATGTTATAGTTAAGAATTTACATTTTAATATGAATCATAATGGAAGCTATTAGAGTATCTGACCAAAGAGATTCAAAGAGTCTGAGTGGTGACTTTAGATGAGTGTGACCTTTTCAGGTAGCACATAGACTTGTCATTAAGAACATTAGTAAGAATCAATGAGTCCAGTAAAAGATACCTCAATCTGAGTAAAGTTGAGTAACAGTCAAATTAAAGAACATAGGTTTGAAGACATCTAGAATAAGATGAGATTTCTGATCTTGTTGGTGTCTTATCTGCTAACATAGCACATCCTAATTTGTCATTTGGGTCTATCTATGCTGAGAATAGGTTATAAATAAATTTACCTTGACTCATCAAGCTGTCAGCATCAGGCGGGACTTGCAGCAATTGAACCCTGGCCATTCTTCAGCACCCTCTTCTACTTACCTTAGTGTATCAAACATTTTCTTTGCCTGCTATGATAACACAGAGTTGACAAATATAAGTTCCTGTCCATGCATGGGATCCAAGGGGCCTCTGAATCCCCTAAATAATGTGGAAAATATGTGTATATTAGTGGCTTTTCTGGAGATAAAATCCATAGCTTTTATCAGATTTTTAGCCCTTTCTTTGACCATAATATGCAGAGATGTATGTAAGAGAGTAGATTTTCTGATTGGCATGGGAAAAATGTACTAAAAGGAAAGATTTGGAGAAAAATTTAAAATAAATAAAACCATTTATTAATATTAAAAACTTTCTCTAAACATACACATACATATATATATTTGTTTATACATTTATATGTTGTTTTTCAGACTTGCATTTTTTGAACTCAACTATCAGTTTCATACAACATCTGAACTACAGTCTGAAGTAATAAGACACTATTCAAAACAGGTTTGTCTGAGATTATTTTACAAAGGGATAGTAATGGAAAATAGTGAAAATAGTGAAACCGTATGTGTCTGTACATGTATGATGCAGATTTGGCAACAAAATTAATAGTCGTTTTTAAAATATTAAAACGTTTTTTATTTTCAGAATTGTAGAAAGAAATTGAGCCCAACCACCATTTCAGTTTTTTGTTCTCCTGTGTTTTTTAGGGACTGACTGAACTCTTTTCTGGATCAGTACGGACTAGACATAAATATTTAAATAAAACATTAACTAAGTAATTCACCACACTTATGAAAAAAATAGGTTCAGGGGAAACTATTAGTAACTGATGAACACAGGATACCTTTAATATAATTAAATTGTTGAGTGTGCTAAATATTTTAATTGATTTTTTCTACATCTGCAAATACTCCTGTATTTTGTGATATAAGTTATAGAGCATCTGAGACAGCTGTTGTATGATGGACAGATCACCAAGCATGACTCAGGTTACCCCCATGTGACCCTGGGCATCATTTGACCTGTGTGTTTCTACAGTCTATAAAATGACAGTCTATAAACTGTCACACATAGTTGTAAAAGTGAAAGCATTTTGAATATTCTAATGTTTTATGTAAATATGTCATTTCATATACTCTTAACACCAAATTGCTTTTTAAAAACTAAGACTAGTGGTAAATAAGGTGATATATATGTTAGGTACTGAAATTGGTGATAAGAGGTGTTAGCATGAAAAACTGGATGTGTGTCTGAATGTAAGAAAAAATATTAATTCTGATTATCCAAATTGATTAATGCTCATATTTCATTTTTAGGCCATTAGGCAGATGTATGTACTCATTCTTGGACTTGAAGTTTTGGGAAATCCCTTTGGCTTGATTAGAGAATTTTCCGAAGGCGTAGAAGCATTTTTTTATGAACCTTACCAGGTAAAATCATTATCTGTGCATTGTACAACATATCACATTAATACTTTTGAATAATAATGCATTTCAGTTGTTAACTTGAGTAGTGAGTGTAAATAGATTTTAGGAGACACAACAAAAGGACATTATTTTGCAGCGAACAATAGTAAGAGCTTTTGAGAAATTTGGGGGAAATTTTTACCTTTTTCCTTCAAAATTTAAAACTGAAGACTTTACAAAAATGCAAAACTATACTGAATTTTAAGAGTTCTGTTGGAATATTAAAAGTAGATAAACTTTATACTATAGTAGAAGGAAGATTACCATAGACAGACAGTTTTGCTTTGCACAATAGTGTGGGACAGTAAAAATAATCACGCAACCTGGCACTGTGCAAAGCAGTCTTAATCAGTAGCAAAAGTTATGATTGTTGTCTGTCCCTGAAATATTTCTGTCAAAACATCCAAAACTCTTCTACTTTCACTTATAGGTATACATGACAATGAAAAATAAAGTAAAACTCATTTATTTTGTAGACTATAATTTAAAACATTAGCTACATTAAGAATTAAAGTGTTCTTATTTATTTTTTTAATTATCAAAAGTAGTTCATGCTCGCCTTCTCATATAACAAATATCTTTCGTATACTTTGGTGTACAGTTGTACTCCTTTCTCAATTTGGATTAACTTCCAACGTTTTATCCTTTGCACCTGCAAAGTCATGAAATATCTCTGAGACTTCTGTCACTTTCTCTGGGACATTTTTCTCACTTTTGTTTTTCTCATTTATATCAATACTTTCACCTTTAAAAGTAAACATAACTTTATTTGTTATTATTTTTTGCCCTTTAGGGAGCCATCCAAGGTCCAGAAGAGTTTGTGGAAGGGATGGCACTAGGACTGAAGGCATTAGTTGGTGGAGCTGTTGGTAAGAAACAGAATGCTTCCCAAGTATGATTATGCTAGGAAGTAATGCTATATTTGCTTTTACTAAAGATATTATCATTTCCGCTAGGCGGATTAGCTGGTGCTGCCTCCAAAATCACCAGTGCTGTGGCTAAAGGAGTAGCAGCCATGACCATGGATGAAGACTACCAACAGAAAAGAAGAGAAGCCATGAATAAGCAACCAGCCGGTCTCAGAGAAGGCATCACTCGTGGAGGAAAAGGCTTAGTTTCTGTAAGACATTTCCCAGTGTTGTGAACATGATAGGAAATATCTTTTAACATCATAGAAAATACCTTTTAAAGCCACATTCTGTGAATAAGGAAATGGACATATAAATTTTACTCCTTTTGGATGTATTATTTGGATGTTGCAGGAACAGTGAATTGTGACCTATATAAAATATGTCAGTAGCCTCCAAAAGCATTCTATTTAAATAAAGTGCTTACGAAATATGTTAATTCTTATAGTATCTAGAAAGCAGATTCTCTATTTTTTCTGTAAGCCAGACTTGGTTCTTTAAAGCATCATGTGAAAATATTGTAAATTTTTAATCGTACTTTTCCCTCTAGGGTTTCGTAAGTGGCATAACAGGAATCGTTACCAAACCAATCAAAGGCAAGTATAATGGTTCCTTTGGGTGATATATATTACTAAGTCTTTCACAGTTGTTTCTATTTTCATTCTTGATCTAATTATCTAAAACTTTGTCTTTTTTTCCTTTCTAGGAGCCCAAAAAGAAGGAGCAACTGGTTTCTTTAAAGGTGTTGGGAAAGGTTTAGTTGGAGCAGTTGCAAGACCAACTGGAGGCATCATAGACATGGCTAGCAGTACATTTCAGGGAATAAAAAGGTAAATTCTCTTTGATGTAGGATATGAGTAAAATGCTTAAATTATGAGAAATGAAATAAGCATGGTGTTTGCTCAAGGCACTTAGGAATCCTGTAATGTGGCAAGTGGCATATAATATTCCTGATTCCTTTTGATACTTTTTAAAGTTGTTGCCATTGCATCATTTCTACTTAATAGATTTCTTCTTTATTAGTCGTTCATTCCCAGCAACCTTGGCAGGAAAGGTGTGGCAAGCAAGCTTTTCCACTGCCTGCCTCAAAATACGTTGTAATAGTGTAAAGCAAGCTATATGTCACTTATAAAATTAGCAAATATATTCTGTCTTGTTTTTTGAGAAACAGAGAATGGCATTTTGTATTCCTGGTTCAAACTCAGCCATGTTCACCCTTCCTTTATGATCTTATTTTGTTATGAGATTATTACGTCTTTTTCCCCTATTTCTCTTCCTTTCCACAATTTAAAAACATGTCCTCTATTCCTCCAAATTAAATTTAGCTTAAGACTGAAATTTAGTATTTAAATTATTGTGACCTTCATTCTAGAAATTTGCAACATGCACAACAATTTTGATTAAATTCTTGCTAACGAGACCTAATTTAGAATGGTAGATGGGTTTATATCTCCCAAATCTGTTTCCTTTCATATTTTCTCTTGCTTCCCGCTCTATAGGGGTAAGTATTGTCATCATATGAGCTGTGCCTCTTAAGTCAGTATTTCATACTTCTTACCGTAATTGAGCGTTTCCAGTTTATAATTTAGAAGTAAGATTGGGGAAAAAAGGTTCAGTCTTTTCTACCTGTAATTTCAGTATCACAAACATAATGTGTTGAGTCATAGTCATCAGAAAAGCTCAAAAGTCGTGAAATACAAGGAATTCAAAATATATAGAGAGCTATGCAGGGGCCTGCCCAGAACCGCTAGAATAACCTTATATTTATCTAAAACCTTGTAATCTATACCCAACTATGTTACCTTGAAGGATTAAGGGCAAAATAAAACATTTTTAGAAAAATAAGACTTAAGAACTAATAAGGGTTGTACTTACGAAGGACATCGGAAGCAGAAAGAAGTGGGTTACAAAAATCAATGTAAGAATATAAATTGGTGGATAAATCTAATTGAACTGTATAAAAACAACATTAGAATCAAAATGTTAAAAACAATAAGAAAATTTGAGAAGGTAATGATTGACTTTAAGCATTTTAATATAATTTCTGAAGAGAATATACTATGTATATCATATAAATATATGTATATACACTATATATACAGAAGAGAATTACTATATAATATTAGATGAGACAGACCTTATGCCAAAATAAAGCATTAGATAAATAAGATAAAAAGAACAGTTAACCAAGAAGATAATAAAAATTTTGAACTTGTACTCATAATAGACTCAATCTTTGTAAAGCAAAAATTGACAAAATTATAAGAACTTTACAAATCTTCAATGATGGTGGAAGAATCTAACATTTCTCTCAATAATTGTTATATCAGGAAGACAAAGTAAGTAAAATGATTTGAACACAGTTAACAAGCTTGATCTAATACACACATGTAAATATTTATTGATTCTGCACATTTTAGGGAGCATATTGTATCTAGACACTATTTTAATCACTCAGGGAACCAGAAATGAACACAACTGGCAAAATCCTTATTCTCATACAGTTTACATTCTAGTGGGAGAGTAATAGAAAAAATAAGTAAACTGAAAATATATGACATGGTAAATGGTGAAAAATTTTATGAAGACAAAGCAGAGTAAAAGATAAAGAGATCTTGGTGGGGAGGAAGAGTGCTGTTTTATACATAAGATGTTCTGGAAAGTTTCACTGGTGAGATTAAATTTGAGGAGAGACATTAAGTAAGGGAGTGAACCATGTGAGAAGAATCTCCTAGGCAGGAACAGCAAGTAAAAATCCCTGATGCGGGAATACGCATGGCCTGTTTAAGGAACAGCAAGACCAGTGGAACTGAAGTAGAGTGAGCAAAGGAGAAAGTTAGAAAGGGTGCTATCAGAGAATGAACAGAGGATCAGATTATATATGGCTTGATAAGCCACTATAAGGACTTCAGCTTTTTTTTAAAGTAAGACAAAAAAAAAGAAAAAAACCTTTGGAAGATTTTGAACAAAAGGATTGATGTGATCTGACTGCTACATTGAAAATAAACCACAAAAAGACCAAGGCAGAAATAGGGGAACACTTAAGAGGCTTTTGCAATAATCAGTGAGAGATAGTAGTGATTAGACCAATATAGGCTAAAAGTTGGAGGGTAGGGTTCATGTTCTGCATGTAATTCGAAGATAGTGGTAACAGGCTTAGTTGATAAATTAGATTGTGGGATAGGAAAGAGAGAATCATCAAGGTTAATTCTAAAATTTTTTATCTGAACCACTGGAAGGATGGGGTTGTCATCTTTTAGGAAAAGAGGGGATTAGAAGTTTGGGTTTGAATGTATTAGGTTGAAACTATCAGATGTGCAAATGGAGGCATCAAGTAGTTACTGCGTATAGGAGTCTAATGTTCAAGAGAAAAGCCCAAGCTAAATTTAAAAATCTGTGATTCTTCGAGCCTGTAATAGGGTATGTAAAGCCATAAATTTGGATAGGATCACCTAGGGAATAGAGTGGAAAAGAGACAAAAGGTCTAAGACTTGCCCTTAGTCACACCAGCACTTAGTAGTTGGGGAAATGAGGGCCCAGCAAAGGAAACTGAAAAGAAACACATTAAAGTAAGGGGGATAAGGAAGAAAGTAGTGTCCCAGAAGCCAAGAAACAGACCATCGTAGCTTATACTATTGTTTAAGAGAAAAGAGAAATCCCCCTCCTCCATTCATCTTATATGAGAGTGTTAATTAGGAAATCAAATGTGGCATTTACAGCAGAGGAATCATTCCCATCTCTTCTTGAAATACTCTTTCCTCTGTTGTCAGCATGGTCACTTTCTTAATTGTCTTCCCAGCGAGGCCTACCATAGCCACCCTAAAATTTTAGTTTATCCCTTACCCCAACCCAAGATACTTTATATTGTTCTTCCTTCCTTTATTTTTCTCTCTTTAGCTCTTATCACAGTTTAATACACTGTTCGTTTTACCTTTTTTATTTGTCCCCTGCTAGAATGTAAGTTCTATGAATGCAGTGGTTCTTATCTGTTTTTACAGCGCTTAGAATATTGCTTGGCATGTGGTAGTCTTTTTTTTTTTTTTAATTGAGATCATTGTAGAGCCACATGCAGTTGTAGGAAATAATGCAGAGAGATCCTTTGTACACTGTGTTATGTTTCCTATGGCTGCGGAAACAAATTATCACAAACTTGATGGCTTAAACAACAGAAAGTAGTTTTTTCACTGCTCTGGAGTCAGAAATCAAGGTGTCAGCAGGACTGCACTCCCTCTAGAGGGAAGAGTTTGCCCCTTGCCTCTTACACCTTCTGCTGTGGCTGCAGACACTTCTTGGTTGCGATCACATTACATGAGTCTCTGCCTTCATCTTCACATCACCTTCTCCTTTGTATGCCTAATCTCCCTCTGTCTCTCTCTTATGAAGACACTTGTAGTGGTATTTAGGGCCCACTTAGATAATTCAAGATTATCACCTCATCTCAAAACCCTTAAATTAATCACATCTTTATAGACTTTACCGTGTAAAACAATATTCAGAGTTTCCAGGGATTCAAGCGTAATATCTTTGGGATCCACCATTCAGACCACTACATATACTTTGTCCAGTTTTCACAATAGTAATACTTTGCAAAACTATTGTATTATGTTGCAGTATGACATTGTTACAACCCACTGATTTTATTCAGATTTCCCCAGTTTGACTTGTACTCATTTGCTTGTGTGTGCACTAATTCTATACACGTGTGTTTTCATGTGTTCTCCACCGGTCAAGATACTAAACAATTCCAGCACCACAAAAATACCTTGTGTTGCCCTTTTATAACAACATCTACCCCCCTCCCATATAACCCCATAATCTATAATGCTGTTTTGAACACTCTAATATATAGTCTATTTAAAATTGAGATATAATCCACATACTGTAAAAAAAAAAAAAAACCCACCATTTTAAAGTATACATTTCAGGTAGTTTTTAGTGTATTCACAAGGTTGTGCAAACATCACCACTATCTAATTCCAGGACAATTTAATCACCCCAGTAAGAAACCCTGTACCTGTCACCAGTCACTCACTGTTCCCACTACTCTCAGCCAATAGCCACTACTATTCTACTTTCTGCCTCTATGAATTTGCCTGTACTGGACATTTCATATAAACGGAATCATACAGTGAATGTATGGCCTTTTGTGGCTAGATTCTTTCATTTAGCATGTGATGTTTTCCAGGTTCATTCATGTTGTAGCATAAATGAGAACTTCATTTTTTTTTTTTTATGGGTAAATATTTCATTGTATGGATATACCACCTTTGGTTTTCTGTTCGGTAGCTGATAGATACTTAGGTTGTTTCCACTTTTTTGACTTTTATGAACACTGCTGCTAAGAACATTCATATTTTCAATCCCTTTGGGTTTGTAGTATTTAAAAGTGGAATCACTGGGTTGATACAGTAACTCCAGGTTTGAAAAACTGCCAAAATGTTTTCTTGAAACATTTCTTGAAACTTTTTGAAAAACTGCCAAAATGTTTTCCATAGCACCTTTGCTGTTTTACATCCCCACTAAAAATGTAGAAGTTTCCAATTTCTTAACATTCTAACACTAAATATTTTCCATTTTGCCTTTTTTTTTAATAGCTTACCTATTGGGTGTGAAGTAATATCTCATCGTGGCTTTGATTTGCTTTTCCTAGTGACTAATGATGTTGAGCACTTTTTCATGTGCCTATTAGCCATTTGTTATTAGCCATTTGTATGTCTTCCCTGGAGAAATGTCTGTTCAGATTCATCTACATTTTTTAATTGGGTCACTTATCTTCTTTATTGTTGAGTTGTAAAACATCTTTATAAACTCAGGAAACTAAACCCCATTTTCTCCTAATTGTGTATTGTCTTAGCTTTTTTGGTAGTGTCTTTTGATGAAGTCTAATTTATCTGTATCTTTTTAGTTGCTTATACTTTTTGTGTCATATCTAAGAAAACATTACCTAGTCCAAGGCCATGAAGATTTACACCTACAATTTCTTCTAGCCGAGTTAAAGTTTTGGCTTTTAAATTTAGGTCTTTGATCAATTTTAACTTATTTTTGTATATGAAAACAGGTTGGATCCAAATTTATTCTTTTGTCTGTTCATATCTAGTTGTTCTAGCACCGTTTGTGGTAAAGACTATATTTTTCCTACTGAATGGTCATGGTACCCCTTTCCAAAATCAGTTGACTATAAATTTGAGCTTATTCTGGATTCTCACTTCTCTTCCATTTTTCTATATGCCCATCCTTATTCCAATAACACACTGTTTTGATTACTGTAGCTTTGTAGTAAGTTTTGAAGTAGGAAGTCTGAGTCCTCTGACTTTGTTCTTTTTCAAAATTGTTTCTTTTCTGAGTCATATGAATTTTAGGATTAGTTTGTCAATATCTGTAAAAAAGACAGCTGGGACTTTGATAGGGATTGTATTGAATCTGTAGATCAGTTTGGAGATTTTTGACATTTTAACATTAAGTCTCCCAGTCTATGAAATGGATGTTTTTCTATTTATTTAGGTCTTTAATTTCTTTAAATGATGTTTTACAGTGTTCAGTGTGCATGTCTTCTTTATTCCCAAGTATTTTATTATTTTGGTTACTATTATAAATGTCTTAATTTCATTTTTGGATTGTATATTGCTAGTGTATAGAAATACAGCTAGTTTTTATATTTTGACCTTGTATTGTGCAACCTTACCAAAATTATTAGTTATTTTGTGGATTCCTTAGGGATTCCTATATATAACATCATATCTGAAAATAAAGGTAGTTTTACTTCTTCCTTTCTGATCTGGATGCCTTTGTTTCTTTTTCTTGCCTGATTGCCTTAGCTAAAACCTGTAATACAATGTTGAATAGTAGTGCCTAAGGCAGACATGTCTGTCTTGCTACTGATTTTAGGGGAGAAGATTTCATTCTTTCACCATTAAGTATGTTTTTTGTTTGTTTGTTTGTTTTTGTTTTTGTTTTTTTTATAATGTCCTTTGTTAGGTAGAGGAAGTTTCCTTCTATTCTGAGTTTGTTGAGTGCCTTATCATGAAAGGATGTTGAATTTGTCAAATGCTTTTTCTCTATCAATTAAGTTAATATTTTTTTCCTCATTAATATATGTATTACATTAATTGATTAATTGATTTTCATATGTTGAACCAACAGTGCATACCTGGGATAATCCCACTTGTTCATGATGTATAATCCTTTTTATGTGCCACTGGATTTAGTTTGCTAGTATTTTATTGAAGATTTTGTTTATAGATTCATAAGAGAAACTAGTCTGTTGTTTTCTTGTGATGTCTTTGCCTGATTTTGATATTAGAGTTAACAAGTAGAATGGAAAGAGTTTGTAAAGGATTTGTGTTAATTTTTCTTTAAACATTTCGTAAAATTCACCAGTGAACCTATCTGGATTTGACTTTTATTTCTGGTAAGTTTTTTGATTACTAATTCAGTCTGTTTGATATAGATCTAATCCAATTGTCTATTTCTTCAACTTAAATCTCTCTTTTTTTCTTTGTCATTCTAGCTAATGGTTTGTCATTTTTGTTGACTTTATCGAAGAACCAATTTTTGGTTCCATTGATTCCCTGCCTTGTTTTTCTACTTTCTATGTTAGTTATCTCTGCTCTAATCTATTATTTCTCCATTTCTGCTAGCTTCAAGTTTACTTTGCTTTTCCTTTCCTCATTTCTCAAGGTGTAAAGTTAGATTATCTATTTTGGGGTCTTCTTTAAATATTCTCTTTCACAGCTATAAATATTGCTCTGATCACTGTCTTTACTGCATCCCATAAGTTTTGGTTTATTTGTTTGTTTGTTTTTTAATTTGTCTCAAAGTAGTTTCCTTTGTGGTTTTTTCCTCTAACCTTTAGTTATTTAGGTTTCTGATGTTTACTTTCCACAAATTTGTGAATTTCCCAAATTTTCTTAAAGATTTCTAAGTTTATTCTGTGTGGTCAGATAACATGCTTTGTATGTTTTGGTACTTTTATATTTATTGAGACGTGTTTTATGGCCTAAAATATAGTCTGTCCTGGAGGATGTTTCATCTACACTTGAGAAGAACACATAGTTTGTTGTTTTTGAATTGAATGTTCTGTAGATGACTGTTAGGTGTAGTTGGATAATAATGTTCAAATCTAGTTCCTTGCTGATCTTCTGTCTATTTGATATTCATTATTGAAAGTTGGATATTAGGATAACTACTATTATTGAATTGTTTTTTTCTCTTTTGAGTACTGTCAGTTTTGTTTTATGTATTTGGGGGCTCTTTTGTTAAGTACGTATATATTTACAATTTCTGTATCTTTTTGATGTATTGACCCTTTGCTCATGGTAAAATGTTGTGTCTAATAAGAATTTTTTTGTTTAAAGTCTAATTTTTTCTGATCTCAGTATAACCGTTCCAGCTCTTTTGGTTACTATTATGTGGCATATCTTTTTCCATCCTTTTACCTTCAGCTTACTTCTTAGACTCTAAAGTGAGTCTCTTGTGGATAGCATATAATTGGATCATATTTTTATCTATTTTGCCAATCTCTGCTTTTAATTGGAAAAATTATCCATGTGTCTGTGTCTATACATGTGGATATGTTATGCAGTAAAGTGTGTTTGTATATAATAAATATTTATTGAATGTGACTATTTGTTAAATGAATGAACAAATGAATGGACCATTTTCATATAGGTCCATACAGTCAAAAATGTTAAATAAAATATTACAATACCAAATTCAGCAGTGCATATATGTATTTCAAACAATACATATCAAGCCCAAGTAGAAATGTGAGGGTATTTTAACATTAAAAAACCATGTATTTTGATATATAGCATTAATAGATTGAAGGAGATAAGCCATATGATTACATCAAATGACCAGAGGAAAAATCTTTATTTAAAATTAATTGCCCATTTTCAAAAACAGTAACAATAACAACAACAAAAGAATGATAAGCAAACTAAGAGTAGTGAACTTCCCTGGCTTGACAAAAGATTCCCTTAAAGAGAAACCATTGCTAATATCTGTACTTCATGGACAACTCTTAGAAGCTTTCTATTTAAAGTTAGAAATGAAACAGGATGCCTGCAATCTTTTCTTGTATTTAGCATTGTGGAGGAACTAGATAGTATCACAGGAAAAGAAAAAGAATATAAAAATCTTGTCGGAAATGAAAAAGCAATAATCATTTGCTGATTCTCTGCTTATTCTCTACAAAGAGTCCAAGAGACTCTGTAAACAAACTTCTTTACAGTTCTACATTTTTCTAGAGAACTTAACATTATTTGTGTCATAAAAACAGATTTGAAAATGAGAGGTTATGTAACAGTCTTATTTTATCCAAAGAAGATCCTTTTTAGTAGTGGCAATTTAAAGTCTATTAGGATTTTTTAAATAATTTTAAAAATCAAGTTGTATTTTTTTCCATCTAGGGCTACAGAGACTTCTGATGAAGTGGAGAGTCTGCGACCCCCTCGGTTCTTTAATGAAGATGGAGTTATCAGACCTTACAGGTTGAGGGATGGTACTGGAAATCAAATGTTACAGGTGGGTGAAGAAATATCTTATAAATTAATTCAGTTAAGTTAGCTTTTTTAAAGGTAACTATATAATGCTTCAAATATTTGTTAAATTATTTGAGCTTCTTTATGTTTTGCTTAATTCCATTTATAAGATTCTTATAGTTACTTAGGTTTTCATGTACATTTATTTACTATAAGATTTTTTTTTCTTTTTTACAGGCATCAAAATTTTGATATGAGAACAGTTAATGCATGACTTTGCACGTGAAAGCCAACAGTAGATTTTAGTCTTTAAATTTACAAACTACATACAGCTGTTTCAGTATTTTGAATACAAAGAAAAGCTTTTGTATTGGTAACTTTTTTGTACAGGATTTTTAGTGAATCTGATTTTTTTTTATAGGGTATTCTTAGTTCTGTACTGGATTTTTGGTAAATTTGTTGAAAGCCGTTGTGCCTATGTACCCTCATTGTTGGTGGTACTTTTTAGCCAATTAAACCATTTCTGTTTAGGGTACTTCTTTCTTTTTATCACACTTCTAGTAACTTATCAACCAGATATAGTGCTCAGTCCAATTAGGCATGGGTAAGGAAAAAATCAGGACCATTGCTGTTGTGAATTCTTTGGTTCTTAGGCTTTTCTTTTAAAGAAGTTCAAATAGCCATAACCCTCTTTTTGCTTTATGCTTGTATAGTCTATTTAAAACCACATGGAATTTGATAAGCAGTTCACATGAAAGCCATCATCTTTTAGTAAAGAAAATTAGCTTTTGGATCAGTAGACAGTTTGAAGGTAGAGTATTTTATCTGTATAGACAACTTTCTTACTTAGTAAATTGGACTTTTAAAAATCTGGATTATGGTGTAGGTAATATACCACTATACCAATTTAAATATACCAATTTAAAGTAGTTTGTGTGGTTTCGATGTGGAATACTAAAAACAAACCAGTTATTATGTTGTATACATTTGAAAATATAACCTTGAAATTTTAAATATTGTCATGTTTAATATTTTGCTCACTACATGCAGAGTATATGATTTTATATAAAATATACTTCCGTCTAATGTAGTAAAGCATAACCATTGAGTTAATGTGCAATATTTAGTAGTTTTACATTGTGTTTAAATATTTTAAAAGTATCAAAATAATTCCATATTGGACTAGAGCTGGCAATCTAGTAAGAGTCTGTACAGTCTCTACGATCACAGTATATCACTCTGTGAAAGATGGAAATGTTGCAGAAGTAACCAAAGGTTCATATAGTTGAAACCTATTTCTTCTTAGTACCCACCTTCCTTTTCAGAACACAGTTAACATGTTGCATTTCCAACATGTTGCATTTTATTGGACTGAATCCAACACCATTTAAAAAAACTAAAAATATTTCTTGAAAAACTATTTTAATAAATTTAGTAGGAAGTAAGGATAAACAGTGAGGAGAGTTTAGAAATATATCCACGTTACTAGGGAACAGATTATAATATGGAAGAAAGCCATGAAATACCAAACATTGCTCATGGTTGATAACTTGATTTCACCAACATAAATTTATTCTACACCTTCATTAATTGTTTTCTGAAGCTTTAAACTTTAGCATTTAAAGGTCATGACTTTTGACTGTATTTTAAAAGATGTATATTATTTTTATTAGGCCAGTCTTAGCAATAATGGCTAAAAGAGCTATTTAAATGACTAAAAACTCAAAATCTTTGTCAGCCATTACTTGTAATACAGTATTAGCTGGAATACCTATAGGAACTCACCAGATGCCTTAGGATGTTTGTGGTTAGCATTATTCTCTTACAGGTATAAGAAATGGATTGATTGTTGCTTTGGTGGTAATGGTGCTTTTTTGGCTCAAAACTCTGCTGTATTATTAGCAAATACTTTAAAATATACAAATACCAGTACTGTGGAAAAGAAGTAGACAATATATAAATAGGATTTAAAATCTTATCTGCTTAGATTTAATCTAAGCGATTTAACTGTGGTGCCCTTAGAAACTATTTTATAGTTTCAAATATTTCTCCTTTTATTTTTTTAATTTTCTAAAAACAATGTTCTGTGTTCACTAAATTATATATGCCAATATATAATTAAACATAAAATATACTTTCATTGTGTACCTTTCTATCTAGGAAGTAGCACATTATTTATGGTGCATCCTAGTAAATTAAAGTTGCCTACTAGAGAAATAGAATAATTCTAATATATTCACAGAGTACATTACTGACACTGAACTATTTTATACATTAAGTGTAGCAACCATTAAAGTTTAGTCTTAGGTCTATTAAGTTATGGAATATTATATCCATAATTACCATCTTACTCAAAGCTGAGAAGTCTGCTTCAAAATTATCCTGACTCTTCGAACATTTCATAATTTTACATGTTTTCCAAGCAATTTACCATACTTAACTAACCTTTGTGCTTCTTTTTTCCTTTACCATGCTTACAGAAAATTCAGGTCTACAGGGAGTGGATTATGACTCACAGTAGCAGTAGAGATGATGATGATGATGATGATGATTAGATCTCAAATGTTAAAATTCATATGTTCTTTGTCATTTTATTGGAAATGTTTCATTAACATTTGTTGTATGACTGCTATCATAACACCCGTATATATAACCATTTTAGAGAGTTAAAATACTTTTTCTTTTAAAATGTTTTTCTATACTTTTTCAAAAAGCAAAATAATTGCATTATTTAAGCACAGAAAAATGTATATCCAAAGTAGGGCATAATATATATTTCAGCATTTGCTTGTATATATTTGTAGTTTTGTAATGCAGTTTGTCTTTACAATTTAAAGTTAGACTGAAATTTTTTGCTAATGTTCACTAGCTTTATGTTAAATTATCAGTTTGTTAGCAAAATGCTAGTTTTGATGTTCTCTAAATTTTCTGGGCTGTAATGTAATGCCATTGTGTAAAAAAAAAAAAAAAGAAAAGAAAAGAAATAGTAATAGCAGTCAGTAAATATTTCATATTTAGCATTTTAAAATTATTTTTTTCAAATTTCTTTTAATAATATTAAATTTATATAACTCAAAGCCGTACGAATATGTTGTTCTATTTCAAGATTATATAGGCTAAACTACTGTTATAGGAATGAACTATTATAAGGAACATTTATGTTTGTCACGGAAGTGAAATAATTTATAGTCTAAGAATGGAAAAATGTTCATTTCATTTTACTTTTTATTCATTATATATTGTGAAACAATGAAGTTGGTTTTAGAGTCATTATATTTACTTATCATCTTACATATCTATCTTAATGAACAGAAAATTGGAAGTAGAATTACATTTGTTTAAAATCCCTTGAACAGTAAAAAGATTTAAAACAATATTATAGTAACTAGTAAACTTTGTTCTTGTGGTCTCAAGGATTCATCATTCTTAAGGTTTTATCTCTTAGAAGTAAATATGTTCTTTGACAGTATAATTGCCCTTGTTCTTTCTGTTTCTGTTTTCCTACCACAGAGATATAATCTTTTCAAGCTTCTTTGACCACAGGTATTAATTATTTTCCAGTTTTTTAAAAACAGTATATTTTTTTAGAGAAATATTTAAGACTGAGGATTACCCTATTTTACACTAGTAAAATAGAGTAATACTTCTGGGTTTCTACCTAAAGAAATGCATTATATATAGTAAAATATATTTTGTACAGGTCCTATATCTTCTTGATGGAAATATGGGACCTGTACAAAATATATTTTACTCCTCATCAAATATATAGAAAATTAGTTTTTTTGTTTTACACCAGTGTTTTCTTAATGGAGATATACAACCTGGACAAAAATATCTTCTTATCCCTCATCAAATATATAGAAGAGAGTTCAATTATGGGACTTTAATGAGATGAACAGTTCTTTTGTTCATTAGTGATTCTATAATTAGAACTTTAAAAATGGAAGTATCCATCTAATAAGAAAGTCGAATGAGAAAGCTGTGTTTGAAAGATAATGCAATATTATACCTTTCCATATCCTTTATTTTCCCAATTTCTACATGGTATTTGCTTATGTGTAGAAAAGGAGTTCTCTCTTAAGGGAGTCATTGCTCATTCGTTATTTTGTTTTGTGTCTACTAGACACTTGAATAATATATTGAAAACTGGCAGGAAGAAAAATTTTCCTGAAATTGCAGATACCTAGCATCATGGATAAGTTTATTAAAGCCTATAAATGAATTAATTAGTGCTCATATTGCATATAGATATAACAAATGTAAATCCAGAATAATATTGCTAACTTTCAATATTCTTTATAGCAAAGGAAGTCAGAATAAATTTGAATTTGCTCCTATATTTACAATACTCAGGATTTTATAAATTTTACCTTTTGAAATAGTTCAAAACACCTATCATCAATACAATATTGAATATTGATTTTAAGGTCATGTTATTGAAGTTTACAGATGGAACCATTGTTGATCCATGACTAGTACATCAATGTTCAACATGATATATATGCTATTGTATTCATATCCCAACTCTGTATACACCAAAGAGTGATGACCACTGTGGTAGCTGCCACACTAGTTTGTCTGATTTGAGTCCTGTGGCGGAGTTTTGTGTTATGCTTTTCTGTGGCGATGGGAGGAGGACCAGAAACAACCGTCCCAGATGTTATTCGAATACTTTTTTCTATTGCTCTTCAAGCCCCTGTTTTTCATTTTACAGATGTCCTTGTAAATTTATCATTTATTATAGTAGTCCAAAAATATTAAAGGTCCTATGAGGTCTAAATAAGATATACGGATTATACAGTTAGATCAAGTAGTACTTATAATGAATATATAACAAGAATGTCAGTTTTATGTATTAGTCTATCCTTGCACCTTTGGGATACATGGAGATCAATTTAAAATGTTTAGAGTGTTAATTTAGTCTTTAATTTCAGTGGAGGAATGTTCAAATTCACGAAGTACAGTGAGTATAAGTAATAATATACAAAACATTATATAGTAGACTTGGATTTGTGTACTTTAATTTATTTCTCCTTTTTATTAGTAAGAAATGGCATGCACTTTAATTTGTCAAAAGCAGTTCTGGCAGCAACATTCTACTTCTTTTACATAGTAAAGTGAATACCAGAACTACAAAATCGGGAGATGTAAAAGAATTATTATTGGGAAAGGAAGTTGTCAAGTGAAACAACAGCAAATGAAGAACAAATAGGAAACTCCTAGTTGTCACTAGTACACAAGCCCTCCATCATATATGATACAGGAGGCATTTCAATTTGTGACCTGCCCTCCTAGCCTAGAAATATCAAATGCTTTTCCATTCAATCTAATACTTCTGGATTTCTACCTAAAGAAATACATTAAGAACATGGAAAAGTTGCTTACTGAAAGGAAACCCCCAAAGAAGAATAAGGGAGTGAATGTAGAAATTAAGAAGTTATGTAGAACTATTTATAATTAACTATATTTTCATATCTTCACAGTAATACAAAACAGTCACTTGCAGTACTGGTTCAGATTACTTAAATACCAGATACATTTTTAGTCCTTCGCATATGTGTTTGGGAGTTACTTGTGTTTATAAGAAATGAAGCTATTAATACTTTTCTATTACAGTCACTGCACACCAGGAGGCAAAACAAGTCAAGAAATGGAGTTTTCCCAAAGCTACTGTGAAAAGATTATAAATAGTTGATTCCATACACATGAATGGTTTCTTTGCTATAGGAAATCCAAATGGAATGGGGAATGGAGATGTGTAAAAGGTTTCTTGAGGGGAAGAAAGACACCTTGTATATAATTAGTTTTCTGCTCCTTCTGCTACATCACATTCTTCTCCTGCATGGTCTGATGTCCATATGTTAGGTTGTGTCTAAGCTTCTTCGTGATAAAGATAGCTGTCTTTGTGCAAATCTTCATTCATTGTATCAAGTTCTATAATGGCCTCATCAAAAGCCATTTTAGCCAGTGTGCAGGCAAGCTCTGGGTTATTAAGGGTCTCATAGTATAATACAGAAAATTTAAAAGAGCCAGCACAAAATGAATTGGGTGTGTGGGTTGCATCTCTTTCCTCCTTATATCAAAAGCCTCTTATATCAATGATAAGCTCCTTGGGCATTATCATTTGTTTTTGATCATCACCTCATGCAAGGTACTAGAAGCAACCTCCTTTCATTTTCAGATAGAAGACCTTGCTCTCTGAATTAGTTGTGTTGGCCATTAAATACTTACCCCAAAATTCCACTATGGTGGTGCAGATTAGACCTCAGTTCAGACTCCCGCTTTCTCTCGATAGTCCTAAATCAGATGCAACTTGTTATAAGTGTTGATTTTCTGCTCGATGCTCGAGATGACCCTCCAGGCAGAACTGTGGCCCCTGACCACATTCTAGTAGGCCACTGAGCAGGTTGCTCTCACTGGACAGCTTGGTTTGGTGCCCTACTCTGTCACGGTCTCCATCCAGGTGGCATGTTCTTGTAGCGCTCGGCCGGCATAGCCAGCTTTGCTTCTGGATCAGCTCTGTCCTCCATGGGGATGAGGAGGAGAGCAAGGGCGAGCATGGACCAGGATCCAGAGGAGGCGTGCTGAGGGCCTTCACATTTCCGTGGCCATGGTACGAGTCCCACCACTTTGATCCACTTTGGGCTTTAACCAAGGACTCTCCCATCTCATAAAATTGGTTTTTAATGTAACCTCCTTCATTGTATGTACATATTCTAAAAAATGAAATGGTAAAGATAGCTTCTAAATTACAGTATGCCATTCCTCTGGAGATGCTTAAGTATTAGAGCATTCAAATTTTTGAACAAATAAACAGGATAGAAATTTACTACGTATATTCTTCTTAAGTAGGCATACTGTGTTTTTCTACTGTTATCATTTGTCAATAACCTGTTAACTACGTATGTCTACAAAGATTTTCTGAATGTATTCAATAATACTTGGGGTTTCTATAAATTAAAAAATTTAGCAATCCATACATCCATGGATAAAGCTAACTCCTTGTTATGGATCAGCTAACATAGATTCTCAATCTACAATTTTAGTATGTTACAAGAAACATGAAAAAATTTTTAAAGTAGATTATTTTCTACATCGTTAAAGTAATATATGTTCAGTAAAGTAGGAAATAACAGTAAAAAAATTCTGTCTCCCCACCATTAATGGTGTATTTCCCTTTTAGCTTTTTTATGTGATTATGATCCAAATATATAAATTTCTGTTACATATTTTTTTATTTTATTATGTTTTTATAAACAGAACTATTAACTTGTAAAAATTTTAAAAGTCACTCATTCATAGGATAATCTCCAATATGAGAAGCCTGGTTTTTATTTCCAGAATACATATATAGCAGAACTTTTTCTTTATTTTTATAGCTTCTGCTTTTTGATTGAACATACTTCTAGCTTTTGATTTTACCTTATAAAAAAATTTCTTCCCCTTAAATCTCCTCTTAAAATGTGTGTGATGTGTATGTGACCTTGTGTCCTTCATTGTGTATGAATATTGACAGTCGGATTGTCCCATGGGGGTACTATGTTCTTACCCATTTCAGATATTTTGAAATTTTCTCTGTTTGAATCTCTTACATAGATATCATGGTTGCCATTATGTAAATTGTTGTAGAAGGGAGGCTGTTTTTGTTTGTTGTATATTTCTTTTTTTTCAGAAATTACAGGTTTATAATTAGCTCCAAACACTGCCTTAATAGCAGTTGGAAGATAACTGCCTTCAGCCGACGTGGTCTTTCCCTTTACTTCGGGAGGAGAATTACAACTGACCTGGAAGAAAGGGCTTACCATAGGCAGTCAGATCCCCAGAGTAATGCCGAATACTCTTCCTGGCTTCATCTGAAATTTTGAGTAAGTGCACTCAAAGAATTAGGAGACAAAGGCTTATTGGATTTCACTCTTCATTTTGTAACTCTTCCTTTTCAGAAGCATACTTCTGAATGGGATGAGAAAACTGAAGAGAGCCAAATTCTGGTATCCCGGCAAGTTAGAGTTTTAGCATCACAGATAAAGCAGGTCCCATGGAAAAGGAGGTTACCTATCCAGCTTGCATACAGTTCTCATACCTCATACCTCATTTATTCGTTTAGCAGAAATCTCTTGGAGAGTCTTTGGTACATCATTTTTGAAGGTCCACACTTTTGAACATTTAGTAGTAAGTCCCACTAATTTTATTTTGGACCAATAGAGTAAGTAATTCACTGCACTCAAAACCTTGCAGTATGAAATAAAAATACTTTTTGAATAAGACTTTGAAATTATGTCTTTTTCTAGAGGTGATAGTTACACTTAGGGAGATTTTAATTTTCTTTTTCTCAAGTGTAAAATGAATTTTTTGTTTCTCTTTTTTAATACAGTAACTTGATTTTAATATAGCAACTTGAGACTAATTATTTTTGTAAATCTTTTTTAAAAGTTTGACATCATTGCATTCCTTAAATTTGTAAATGTATTAAGGAAAGATAAATACTAGTAAAATAGAAAATTTAATATTTAGTTTTAAAAGAAATTCTCAAATATTAAGCTCAAGTAGGTTCAGCTTGAGTCATCTTACCGAGGATGTGCAAATAGAGCTAAAATTCTGTAGTAGATATGAATTTAGAAGGTCTCTAGTCTTTATTTAGCTAAAGGTACTATGCTATAACCTGGAACTCAACTCATGACTTCTCTACCGATGTGTTAGAGCTCTGCTTAAAGCTCTCCCTGGTTACTTCGGATGGAACAGAGATTCTCAGCATAAGTTGAGTTTAGTAAAGTTCATTTAGATTTTTTTTTTTTTTTTTTTTTTTTTTTAGTGTGTACTCTAACAATAGTGTTGAAAGACTTTAGTGTAAGTTTGAAGTTTATTTTCTTATTGGCCGAATATCCTGTGAAAAAAGAATGTTCTTTTGCTAAATGAAACCATTCATTTACATACAAAATTAGATTGGAGACCCCTTTCATTCACCTGAAAACAAAATTTGATGTCATCTGTGAAAGGAAGCACCATGTATACTTTGTCATTTCTTTGTCAGTTAAGAGTCTTTAGTTATAAATTCAAATGAAATTTATCTCCTACTTACTGAACTTTAATGCCAGTTTTTCAGTGAAAATTTACCACTGTAAAGAATCCTATAAGAAGCAGTGTGGAGAAATGTACGTTTAGCTATTTTGTGGTCCTTCAGGCCTAAGTAGTTGTTTTAGTTGGGAGATCCCATGAAGCTGCAGTTTGGAATATAAGTGTGGAAGGCTGGATATTACATGTAAATTTTCTGAAATAAATTGCCAGGCTATTCTGAATTTTAAAATTGCCAAAAGAGTAAATGTATAATTATGTATAATTGAATTTCTGCTGGATGATTTGATAGCGTAGTTTATATGCATACAAAGAAAAAAATTAATGCTGTGTATTCTTTATGCATGTATTTATTAAACTCCTATTGGTTATGCATTAGACAGTCTTCTAGAACTTAAGGTGTAGCCTTGAAGAAAATAGTTAAAATTCCTGCTCATCTCATGAGATTATAATTGTAATGAGCTTTATTATTCTGGTGATCAGGAATAAAACATACCATGTTGTCCAACCCTGTAATGCGGGATCTTCACAGTGTCTTTTTGACTGTGGATGAGCTGATATGTGTGAGGCCCTGAGGAACTGTAGGAATCAAAAGAAAAATAAGATATGCCCAATCTTCTAAAGAGTGATTCCTAGATATTATATGAAATTGAAGCTTTGTCAGGGACATGATACAGTTTGTGGGATATCTGAACCCATATTCCAATGAGCTGTTAAAATGGGATCCCAGTGCATCTACTGGAATATATGTAGTTTTTCCATACTCATGTTGACAATAATTATCTGAGATGCAGCAATACCCTATCATAGCTTAGGACCTGGATTCTGGAACTAAGTAAATGAGTTCATTCCAGCCTTTTTCTTTTATTGGCTTTATAATCTTTTACTATGCTTGTCTGACCTCAGTTTCCAGACAGCAAAATGGAGATAATTATAGTGCTTAAGATTACCTTGGTGTTGAGATATACATAACACCAGAGAACAGTAGTTTGTGATGTTACTAGGATTAAAACAAGTAAGGTCATGTCTGTGATTATTAGTACAATGTCTGATAACTAATTATATTTTTATTATTCCAAATGGATAGCACTTGATGCTAGTTCTTGCTCATCACTGATATAATTCTGTATTCCTCATTCGTCTCCTCTTTACCAAGATAAAAGCATCATTAAATCTTATCCTTTTTTTCTTTCAAGATTAATAGAATACTTTAGTTAAAATACCAGGACAATTTTCACACACTAACTGATGAGCAGTACAAACAATAAAACCTCAGTGATTTGGTCTGCTCTGTATTATACAGTGTTTTTAAAGAAATGTTATTGTTGTTTTCAATTATACATGGTATCATGAGTCAGTAGTGTTCCCCAAAAGAGGTTCTGCTGGAAATGCATTACAAGAGACTCTTGTAACTATCCACTTAAATTATTTCTGACCCACCTCTCTGGCCTTTTTTCTAGAATGTATTTGGTAGGTTAATTAATGGTCCGTTTTCAATGCACATAATTATGTCATGAACATAATTCTGTCTTTCTCCAGACCATTTTAATTGAACCAGTTGATGACAATTCATATTAAGGTAATAGTTTTATTTTATTTGCTTTTATGTCACATGGTTATGCTCAGCTTTCTTGCCCTGTCTAAGCTATCAACATAGTTTATAGTTTGACAGTTGAAATAGCTCAATAGTATGGGAGGAGACAAAGGTATGGGGGACTAAATAAGGGCTAATTCCTCTTCAGATTTGATGACGCTCAGATTTGATTTTTTTAAAAAACCAACTTGGCTCATGGAATAAGCTAACTATCACTTTCCAGTTCTGTTTACATTTATTCTATTAGGTATATGAAATCACTGAGCTTTGAGATAATGAATTTCTACTGTTTGATCCTAAAGCTTGGTTCAATGCCTGTTTTTCCTGGCCATGACCCTCAGAGTCTTTTGAAGTGGATTAGTAAAACATTTTTTATTTATAACCTTTAATCAGATAACTCGAAGTTATGCTTATTGACTATAATTTTCTCTAAATATAAGATTGTTTTGAACAAGGTGTCTATTTCTTAACTAATTGAGAAATGGTAGCATTTACCCTTTTAGTTTAAAATTATCTGCCTGAACTTTGTTGCTTTTAAAGTAAGTTTAATTTTTTAGTATAAGCTGTTCATAAACCTTTCCTCTTTTCCTGTCATCTCCAGTAGATTTTCTTGCTTGATAGCATTCTTACTTTTACTTTACCTTTTATCTAGATAAATTTCATTTTCCTTTTATCCCCCATGACCTTTAGAAAAATGAGATATTAATCAGATTTTCTTTTTTGCTGAATTTTGTGTTCTTATACTTTGTATATTTCCCACACATTATTAGCACTTTACAGTCAGGCCTTCATATCCACCGGTTCTGCCAATCCTGCATTGAATTGAATCCGAGGATATGAAACTTGCTGATGCAGAGGGCGAACTAAGGGACTTGAGCATCTGCAGATTCTGGTGTCCAGGGAGTAGACTGGAACCAATTCCCTGCCAATACTGAGAGACAAGTATATATTGTTTGGGATCTAAAATCTTCTGTGTTAGTGATTTGTTCCTAATATCTTATCATATTTTGCTTTTTTTCCAAAAATATTTTTATTATAGAACTCTACTTCATAGCATTTGTATAATTTGAGAGTGTTAGCATGTTTTCTGCATAGTAATTTCTAGTTTATGTTCTCTCTTTAAAGTATTGGGAACATGGATTTAGTAGAGGGTAACCCTGATACCAGTGTCTTTCAAGTTCCTGTTTTCTGTGTGACTCTGAGTTTGTGACCACTCTGAGTCTGTGACCAAATAAGGTTAACATACTTGTATTTTCTAATGCAAAATGGATCCTTTTACCAATAATCATACATTTTAAATTATCTATAGATTCTGACAATTATATGTAATGAATGTAGTTACCTTTGTATTTTTCCATTTATTTCTTTAAGAAAGTTCTCAAATGATGATAGGTAATTCATATATACTTTTTATGAATAAGGCAAAAATTGTTTTTCCTTTAACATTCTAGCATGTTAAATTGGGCTAACATATCTAAAGCACAGGCTATTGTGCTTAATACTTCAGCTAAGTCATTTGATATTTCAGTCAAATCGTGGTCTTTTTGCAAAGGCTCTACATAGTGACTCAGCCTTGGTTTTGCTGGTTTATTAATTTTAAAGGGTATCACAATTACTTTAGTAGAAACATTCAAAGCTAACATCTGTTTGAGATGGAGAAAGATAGGACATTAACACTAAATTATTTGGACCCTGTTAACCTAAAGAAAACCAACGGGCCTGAACTGCTTTAGCTGCTTAACTCAGCAATATCCAGCATTCAAGGATACTGAAGACATTTTTGAGGCACCGTAAGAGGAGACATCATGGTATAGTGAAAAGCAGTGAAATTAAAAGTGAAGAAACCACTTTTCTGAGCCCACTTTTGTAATTGACAGTGTGACCCCAAGCAAGTCACTTAACTATAACCTAACTACACTAGGTCATTGTGAAGATTAGATGTTTAAGACACCTGGTACTCGATTTCTTCATGTCTTAAAGGAAGAGATTGGTTTAGACTGTACAATAACATTCCTTTAGGTGTAAAATTCTGTTGTTATTTTCCCCTAAAATAACATGACATTTTGAAAAGCATAAAGCTTTCTATACAGAAAATTTATCAAGTCAAATAATTAGGCAGAAAGTTGTTACCAAAGCATGGCATTTGTAGACTCTACAGCATGATGGAAGGTGGTGGCTGATAAGCTATCACATTCCCATTCGCTCCCATGCTTCTATGGGATTAAGTTCCAAAGTTTTAGCTTCTGCTTACAGTGCTGTTCTTAGTCCATATTCATGTGTTTGTAATGGAGACTGACCAGTAAAATTTTGTTGTGTAAGGAGTTATCTTTGACATTTATTCAAATTTATCCATTCTAATAACAAAGAATATGGTTCATTATATGTTTCATAGTAGATGGTTTGGATCATAATGTGCATTTATCTTTCAAGTGTTGTATAAGGTTTTTGATGAACTCCAGAAAACATTGCATGATTGACCTTTTTTGTTTAGCTTTTATTTATACCAGATGCTACTGTGACTATTGAAATTGGTTTAATTGCTTATAAGCACAGGTTATATTTTATTAAAGTACGGGCTAAAAAGTGAAAAGTGATGAGATGCAGGCTCAACTCCAATGCCCAAACTTAACACAATATTGAAATAGAAGCTAGGTACTGAGGTTAAGGTTGAACCATAGCTTTTAAGTTATTTGAAGATTATTATCTATTAATAGGATATATTGATATTTTTTTTTGACTCCTAGTAGCAGTGATGTTCTTGAAGAGATCAACATTTCTATTCTTGATTTTAAAACTTGGCCATATAGGACAAAAGAAAGTAAATGCTTTTGAGCCAATTTCTTATGAAATACCACAGAAGTGAAGCAAAAGATTGTAAAGTTAAAAATAAAGCTTTGCTTCCACTCCCACTATTATCCTTTCTAAGCCCAGAGATAAGTGCAATGAACAGATTGGTGTGTTACTACCAACCCTTCCAGAAATTTTCTGTGCGTTTATATATAAGTATACCTGTATGTGTTTCTGCACCCCTCATTTGTTCTCAGTAATTTCACTTCGTATTATCTTGCACATCTGTCTATATTAGTACACAAGCCTACCTTTTTCTTTTTTATGGCCGTATAATATCATCCCATTGTATGACTATTCTATAGTTTAAATAGTCCCTATTAATGAACACTTAACATTTTTTGCTTTTAACACTGTTACCATGAAGATTTCTATATGTATATCTTGACATACTTTTGCATAAGATAAATACTTGCCCTGGAATTGCCAACCCAATGAGTATGTTTAATTGATTTGCATTTTCTTGATTTCGAGTTAAGTTGAATATTTTCTCATATGTTTATTGTTCACATTTTGTTTGTTTTGCTGAACTACCTGTTCATAAACCTGTCACATTTTTCAATTAGTTTATTTACCTTTCTTCTATTGGTTTATTCATATTCATAGAATTCTGTTATGATATTAGCTCTATATCTCTATTGTTAAATATTTTCCCAACTTATTTTTTTATTTTTGTTATTTTATTTCTATTTGCTTATTGTTTTGCCATTCAGAGGTGTCTAATTTCCATGTACTTAGGGATTTTTACATTAAGTTTTATTGACTTTTTGTTTTATGTTTAAGTCTTTCCCACTACAGTTTTGTTTTGTATACTTAAATAAATGAATCCTGTGGAAGGAATTAATTTGGTATAAAGAGAGAAGCAGGGATTCATTTTTAGCCAGTTAGTTGCCTGAAACACCATTTATGTAATAATACACACTTTTGCCCAGGAATCAGAAATGCTGTGTTGATTTCGTAAATTCCTGTATATAGATATATAGGATTTTATAAAGTCCTGTGTGCATTTTGGTCATTTTCTGGAATCTGTTTCTTCTATTGATATGTCTGTATATAAGTTCTACCAGCACCAAACTGTTTCACTACTGCAACTGATAAATTGTATTAATATCTGCTAAGGCAGTTCTAATTCTCCTTTCAAAATTTACTGGATATTATCACTTTTTCTTAGATAAATATTAGTATTTTGTTAAATCTTTCCCAAAACAAACTAAGAAACACTATCCTGGAATCAAGGAGAGAAAGAGAGAAGAGGGGGAGAAGGGGGAACAGGGAGGGAGGGAGTGAGGGAGGTGGGGAGAGAGAGAGAGAGTGAGTGAGTGAGTGAGAGTGAGCGTGCGCGCGCGTGTGTGTGTGTGTGTGTGTGTGTGTGTGTGTAAAACTCTGGGTGGGGAGATAACATCTTTATTATAATGAATTTTTCTATCCAGGAATAAGAAATAGATTTCCCTATTCAAATTTTGTTTTTCCCCTCGATACTGTGTTTTAACTTTTATCACATAAATTCTGTATGTTATGTGTTAAACTTGAGGATAACTTTCTTTTTATTTCCCTTGTAAACAGGATTTTTTCCTTCTATTTTTCAAGTTGACTATTGTGTTTATAAAATAAAGTTACTGAGTTTTGTGTACTTGAGCTTTCCAGATAGATCTTATCTGCAAATAATTTCTACTCTTCCTCTCCAATATTTGATTCTTCTTTCTCTTAATAATGTTTATTTTCTTAACACATGACCCATTTTGCGTAGTTTTTCAAATTTATTTGCATAATTTGTTATCTAATAGTTCACATTAATTTCTTCTGAACCTGTGGTTATGTTCCTTTTTCATTTGTAATTCAAGGAATTTGTATTTATTTGCCCTACCTACTATAAGATACAGTAAAGATACTCTTTACTCAATACTGTAATCTTTGAAGTTAGAAAATTCTACTATGCATTAATTCGTATGCCTCATCTTGTTGTAGTTGGATTTTTTGTTGTCATGGTGGTGGTTTTAACTTCTGTCTTCAGTAGAAATGAAGACTATTCTATGAGGCTTCTCAACCATGATTATTATGAAGTCACTTGTTAGTCTTCTTCTAGGTTAAATAACTTTAGTTTTTTTGATATACACTCATGGAACATAATTTTCTTTGTATCCTCTCTTTGGATTTCATCAAGAGATCTAACATGTTGGCTAAATTCTTAACATAGGTCTTATTGGGGAATCTTAGTCACAATTACTTTGCTTGCCTTTAAAAAATAGTAGTCTGGTCTACATATTTTAAGTAGCCAAACTAACCACATCCTCAGAGCAAATAGTATTTAGAACAGATTTAAAATTGATCTAGTTTCTTTTGTTTATATAGTAATATTTTCTGACACAAAGGATTATTAATTTCATGGATAGACAGTGTTTCAACCGTCTTGAAAATAAAGGCCATTGCATATGCTAATTAGATGCTGGGTTTCCCATTAGTCTGGGAACACTCTGCTCCTTTTTTTTTAATGAGTTGTGAGATTAGCAAAGAAAATCATGTTTGTAAGGCAGATAGGGAGAGACAAGGTGGGAGCTAATAGTAATTTATATGGTACATATGTTTAAATATGTGTTTACATATATTTTTGTATAGATGTGATCAAATATTAATATATTTTCCAAGATAATATGAATGTGATAGTTTAATACAAACCTAATAGGCTCAGTTTAAACTTTGTAAGATAATGTCTCTTAAAAATTCAGCATTAAATATTGGCTTAGCTGCAATTGAGTAATCTTAAATAAAGCAGTGCAGATAGGTGCTTTTAAAAAGGAAGCAGCAATGATTTTGTGAATATTCAACTTTCTGATGATATATTTACTATATAATTGTTAACGACTTGCCTCCATTGAGAGGTGGTTTTTAAAGGATCAAAAGAGATTACTTGCATTATAATAGTAATTTTATTGATTTTCTCACTTTCACTTTTTTTTAGGTCATGGAAAATGGAAGATTTGCAAAATACAAATATTTTACCCATGTCATGATCAATAAAACAGATATGTTAATGATAACCAAAAGGTAACTTTCTCTAATATAATTTGATGAGGGGTTAACTGACAACCACTCATGAAGTGAAGCAGTTGTTATTCACCTTTTGTTCCAGAGATGCTCCCAGCTATAGCCAAATTCTCAAACAGACCTTTAGGCAGTAGAAGGTACATGCAAAAATACAGTGGCATAGCCTCAGAGGGGCATGTTTTTGCAGGAGTCATTTTTTTACTGGGGAAAAGAATGAGCAAGTGCACTATTAATATGGAGATTTGGGGATGGCAGAGTGAAAATGTGACTGAGGGGGAGAGATTATGGCTAAATAGGAAGGAGTGGTCAGCAAACCTGTGTAGTTTTATTCACTATTGAAAAGGTGAGGTTATATAAGCATCTTGTTAGTTTAAGTTGACTATTGAATTTAGTCATTTTTAATGTTTTTAATACTAATAATTTCCAAGTCTTAAAATTTACAGCACTATTTTAATTTTCTTATACAAAAAGTAACACAGTCTTGAAAATAAACTTAAAGGCCATTGCATAGACTTTAAACTCACACACTATTAGAACGTATACATGTGAAAGTCAGTCTTCATTCCATCCCAGATACCAGTTCCTCTTTCCCCCTTCCCAGAGGCAGCCACTTTTACTTGTTTCCTTTGTATCATTCCTGAAATATTCTTCCCCTGTGCAAGCATTCACACATATTTTTTAATATAAATGGAAATCTATTATATACACAATTCTGTATATAACTTTAATTTTTTATTTAAGATCTGTGTCTTGAAGATTATTCCATGTCAGCATATGGAGATATTTCTTAAGTGGTAAATGACTGCCTAGTATTTAGTAGTATGTACTGTAATTTACATCTAAATCGTTTCTAAACTTTTATAGTTACAGACAGTGCTTCAGCATTTTGTTCATAGGAGTTTTCAATCATGTTTTTGTTAACCTCATTGACTAAAGGAAGAGTGACTCATTAGAGTTAAACAAAGCTTGCAACATTTTAAAAATTACCTTCTTTTCGACATAGTGGAACTCTTAAAATAAGGTCACATAAACCTTGCCATAGTCAGGGAACTGTGTGAGTTGTAATGATCGAAAGGTAATATTTATTCTTAGGATTTTCTTTCCAAGTTTCAGATTTGAGGATAAAAAGGTCTTTAAATCAAGAGAAGGAATACTAGTTACCTGCTATGAGATTAGCCTATCTTTGATTTTTCACATGGTTGAAGACATACTAGAGGACCAGTAGGTTTGTTCCACAGCCCCTACGCTCCAGGATTGGTGAAAGAGGGTATCAGACAGGAAACTGAGAGATGTAAGTCCTGATAAGTTTTCTCTTCCATTCTAGCCAAGAGCCAGGTTTTTCTTTAACTCAATTCCTTAACTTAAAGTATAGTTGCTTAAAGAAACCTCTGGTTGTACCTACAATTGATGTTTCAACCAGAAGGAAGAATTGGGGAAGAAAGGCCTTTGAAGAAAGGCTTAAATAGAATTGTAGACAGAATGCATTTTCATTGCTTTACTTTTTCCCTCATAATGGGGAGAAAACAAGAATTAATTTTAAAAGACTCTTTTGGTGTATGTTAGTAAACATATTACATGGAGCCTTAGTAATAAAAGTACTTATTCTAAAGCATTAATTACATGACAGTTCCCCAGAATATTGGTTCTGCAAACTTTTCCTATTATAAAGTGCCTTATATGTTTGGCCTTATAACTACTTCATTTTTTCTAACGTAAGTATGTTGTGCTATAAATTCCCCACTAACATTGCTTAAGCTGCATCGCACAAATTTGGTTGTATTTTCATTCTCATTCAGTTCAAATTTTTTTCTAATTTCCGTTGAGAATTTTTGACCCACACACTATTTAGGAGTATGCTAATTTTGAAGCATTTAGAAATATTCTCATTATTATTCTGTTATTGGTTTCTAGTTTAATTTCATTATGAGAGAACATACTTCATATGATTTCAGTTGTTTTCAATTCATTAAGGTTTTTTATGACCCAAAATCTAGTAGTCTCTCGGTAAATGTTCTATATGTACTTGCAAAAATTGTGTATTCTGATAATATTATGTTATTGAATATAAGTGCCTTGGTTTTTAAAGTGAAATTTTTTTTTTTTTTTTTTGCAGTGGTGTATTATTTGTAACAAAAGGAACATTTGGACAGCTTACATGTGAGTGGCAGTACAATTTTGATGAGTTTACCAAAGAGCCATTTATTGTTCATGGGAGAAGATTGCGCATTGAAGCAAAGGTATGTTGAATAGATTTTTTTTTTTTTTTTTTGAAAACTTAGAACTGAAAATAATGCATTGAAGTAGTCCTCTTTACTTTTGTAATATTCCCATCTCTTTTATAGATGTTACTGCTGTCTTACTCAGGCTTAAAGAAAAGAAAGCTAGGCCAAGAAAAAATATGTTACTTTATGTGCTATTACACTGACAAGAACATTCCTGGGTCTTCATTTTATTCAGTCATAAAGCCTCATCTTCCTACTGCTGTCTATGGCGCTAAAATGAGAAAATCACTTGTATACTTCAGAATCTCTAGCAGTTCCGTACAGAATGTTTTTCCCTGAAAAATCTCACAAAAAGACACTTGAAAAGTTGTCTAACAGCCGATTGTTGATAATTCTTTCTCTTTTATAGATATTATCTTTCCAATTAAATTAAACCTTCTTGAAGGCAGAGACTGTTTCTCTCTTTGCTTTGATTCCCAGCAGCTAGTACAGTGCCTGGTACTTGGATGTTGATATAAAATATAATAAATTGCTAGTCATTTGGTAAATCAATAGAGACTCAATATCCATTGTAAGTTGTAATGATTGTACTAGGTATTATAGGATGGAGTAATATATAAGTGTATTAATATAATAGGTATATATGATATAAGATAATGAATTCGGCCTTAGGATATTTGCCCAGATACTTATGTGTAGGGCCACTTTGGCACTGGCTATATTAGAAATGTAACCCAAGGAAGTTTTATTCTTTGTTATTTTTGTTTCATTTTTATTTTGAGGGGTTGAATTGACTCATGTAATTGACTTATGTCTACATCTTGTAACTTAGATATGCTCAAACTATGTCGTTAGCAATTATTGTTATTTTTGTTTCATTTTTATTTTGAGGGGTTGAATTGACTCATGTAACGGAAAAGTCTTATGTCTACATCTTGTAACTTAGATATGCTCAAACTATGTCGTTAGCAATTATTCTTCCTCCCTTTCTCTTCTCCTTCATACTCCCTCTTCTTCACCACCCCCATCTCTAGCTTTTACTTTCTTCAGTGTTGGCTTCATTCTCAAGCAGGCTATCCTCTGGGGACAGGATGGTCAGCAGAAGTTCCAAGCTTATATCCTAGTAGCTCAGCAGAATGAAAGCTTCTCATTGAGCCTCCTTTGATCACTTGCTTATTCCTGCTTCAGTCACTTTGGTCAGGGAGTTAGAATGGACCATATGACCAGCTGAGGGTCATGGGATCACCATGGTTCTACCAAGAAGGAAGGGGAGCTCTCTCAAGTATTTGGAGGTAGAGAAGGTGAGAAAGAGTTACCCAAAGGAGATTCAGTAAGATCTTATGTGGAGTGTGGGACACTGGCCATAGGCAGGCAGAAACAACATTTGTCTTACCACTCATTCCAAAGACATGGGGCAGCTCTTAAGTAGACTGGATACTAGTTTTTGGGTATCTGAGACCAACTCTTCCCATTGAGAATTTCTCTGATTGACTTAGAAAATGAAAGGCCCTGTGACCACATATGAAATAATGGATAGTGGCTATTAGCTTCTGGTCTAACCTATACCAGTTTCCTGGCTTTTTCATATTTTTTTCTCTCTTCAAGGATAAACTTCTTATCTTCTTGATTTCTTCCCCTTCTACCTTTTCTTGGGATATTGTATCAGCAGTCATCATGTTGTTTTTTAAGTCAAATTTCTTCTGGAGTCTGTATTTGCATAGATATTTGAATTAATTATAGGAATTGTTAGACTAGTAAAATTTCCACACTGCTTCTTCTGTGACCCTATCCATAGATAACAGAGGTAAACACCATCCTCCTCCTTAATAATCCCATTCATTCTATTTGTCCCTCTAATGCTTAACATCCACCATTAGACAGTTTTCCCCACAGACACTGAACAGAATACCAAAGGAGTATAAAAAGTGGAAGACAGTCATATAGGATCTGGGAACAACCCTGATTTCTTTGATCCTTGAGCTACATTATTATTGAATGAGTGGTTTAAAATCTCAGATGTTACACACATACACACACCCCCATAACCACATGTGTGTATGTATGTACACCCACATATGGATATATTATTTTTGAGCTGAAATCATCATTATTCTATGGCCAGATATCAAGAACTACCTGAGAAGTTTTCTGAAGGGAAAAACAGTGACACTGCTCCCAGACTTATCTCCTTCCTGCCCTCTGTGTAAACTTTTATGGCTTTATGGCTTTAGCAATTAAAAGCTAGTCACCGAAAGGTTTTTTACGTAGGTTTAGTGATAATGGATGTGTGAGTATTTAGTCTTTTTTTTTTTTTCATTTATGTTTGATTATTCTTGGTTTCCTATTCTTAGCCTTTTTTTAAGGTGTATAATTTGTGTAACAAGGATGCTTTAAGCACAAATTTCTAAAACTGTGTGCCATTTCTTTATCATATTTCTACAACTGGATTTTCATTTTAATGAAGTTACTTATTTCATTATAGGAACGGGTGAAATCTGTATTCCATGCCAAAGAGTTTGGAAAAATAATTAACTTCAAGACCCCAGAGGATGCTAGGGTAAATATAATAAATCTTTTACATAAATAGATAGCAGCTTCTCATTTCAGTGCCACGAAAGTTGGACTTTTAAGGCAGATAAGTTTTGTTTGCTTTTAATTTTGTTTTTGTGTTTTGACAGTTTTAATATATGTAACTAGATAATATTTCCTCAAAACTACTTTACATTAGATTGGCCTCAACACACCTACTTGCTTTTCATATCAAATTGCTCCACCTTACTTTAAATCCTAATTGTAATACTTTGTAAAAAAGTCAACAAACAAACTAAATTATTTTATTCTAATGCTATTCTATCGGCTGTATCAGGGAAAGTATGACCCCCACATTGTTGATTGGTTTACTGTATAGCTATAGTAATTTTTTTAAAAGATCACTTACTACAGCATAGCACATAGTATGGCACAGAACAAAAGAAGCCAAGCCTGTAGTCAGAAAAATCTGTTTGAATATCGGTTCTGTTCCTTCTTGACTGTAAGACCTTGGGGGAGTCAGTTAACCTCAGTTTCCTCAAAATGTGAAACGTGTGAACTGAAAAGCACTATGCGTACTTTAGGGATTATAGTAATTACGAGGACATATACTGTCAAGAAAGGAAGACTAAGCTGATTATCTACCTCATTAATCAAAAGTAAGATGCTATTTCTAATACTTCTGCCTTCATGCTACTCTCTGTTTTGTTCCTGGCTAGGTATGACTATTTCCCAGTTCGCTTGTCACATCTGTACCCCAAACCAGGAACCTTGGTGCATTTAGCACATGCTGTGCAATTTTCTATCTAGACACTGATATAAGGCAACACTGGCATACAAACAGAAAACCGAAAGGGGACAAGTTACTAAGAAAGATGAATAAAGTGACCAGAGCCTCAATATTCATGTTGCCTAGAACAGGAAGACAGAGTAGAGCATGATGATAGCATGACTTTCAGGCCTTCTTTCATGTGCCAAAGGACATTACTGTCTGTTTCAGTTTCTCTGTAATAAATTTTCCATTTAATCTCTGTCACCATGTTATTTTATCCCTGAAGGTTTGTTACTCATCCTCCTGCTCTGCTAAAAATATCCATAGAATGCTACTGAGCTCGGTTCTCTTTCTCTCCTTATCCTAGAGCTATTCTCCCTAGGTTTTTCTTAAATTAAGGAAGTGCAAAAATCTGCTAAAGCTTTTCATAATGGAATAACCCCAGTATCACCTCCAAGGCTTTTATCTGTCATACATGCCCAATGCTAATGGATTATTGGTAGATAGGATTGCAGTACGTTTGCATTTTACATTTCAATTTCAAATCCTTTTAAAATAGAAAACATATTATGAGAACACTCAAAATGCTCAAGAATGTTGCTGTGGTATTACCCACTATAGAACTCTGTGTAATTATTCCTACTCAGTAGAATCCTATATATGGACTCATGAAGGTTTGTGATACAGAATTGGCATAGGTTGGAAGGAATTTTTCATAGATGGTTTTCACACTATGCCAGAATTACTCAGTCCAGCTGCCAAATTACCTTTCTCTCTCAGGATGGTTAGTTTTACATTTCTTATTCTGAAGATGACCATCCAAGTCCAAAGATCTTAGAAAAACATTATTCTTACTGTTAAATAAAACCCAGTCCCATTGTCCCTGAACCATGTGGGCTATTTAAATGAGTGAATGATCTCTTACACAGGATGAATTTAATTATTGCCCATGAGTATACACCTAACTAAACTGGAAAGCCAACTTCTAGATTTCTGTTCATTACATTTTGAGTTTCATTGCAAGTTCATTGAAGTAAGTAAATATTGGTGTATTTCCTCACAACAGTGGATCCTCACAAAGCTAGAAGAAGCAAGAGAACCTTCCCCGAGCCTCTGATGAACACCGCTTGAAGACACACCGTAATAAATCATTACAGTTTCTACCTTATACCTTCCAAAACCTGTTTGGGAAGTATATTACATACAGAAGTAATTTCAAGTACACAAAAATGTATATATGTATCATTTAGAATCAGGTAAAACAGCTGTGTGATTAAAATATTTCAACTCTTTGGGGATCCATCTGGTTTTCTAACCTGAATCATGCATTTGGTTAAAATTCTAATTATAAAAGAAACATTTCTTTTATGAATCTTAAATATTTCCTCCGGGTGATTCTCTGCAATGACGGAGAAATTGACCATATATTTAGCCTTTATATGGAGCTAAGTTGAATGTTCCCAGTTTATATTTTAAACTTCGATCATGCTTACTTCAGACTCCTTGAATAAGTGATGGGAGTGATCAAACTAGTGATCAAATCAAACATTGCAGTGGTATCCAGAAAACTTTAGTGGTGGTTTCTTTAGAAACAGGAAGTTCTTTTTACAGATAAATATTTTGGTATTATTTTCCTTATTTTTTTATAAAGGATAGGTTTGAATTATACTTCAAATATTCAGCATGTCTATAAAAAACAATCTTTTATATATAATGTCAGATTGAATAATAATACCCTTTCAAGCCTCATCTTAAGAAAGGCTTGAAGAAATGAGTGTCATACCCAGAAAGGGAAAGCTCCTCTGAGAACTTTGAAGCCTTAGAAAAACTTCCTCAAGCCATCTCCATGGATCTACTTGGTTTACCCGGGTCATGTTTTTAATATACTGACTTTAAAGGAAAATTCCTGAAGCCTTAACAATACCAGCTTTCCATTCAGTGGTAATATGAAATAAATAAAACTCCCACCATCTTAGATCTGAGTTATGCTTCAGAACAGACAGCCCCTCTCATAAGTAAATATATGTACCCTAAAGACTAACCCAGTACCCTGTCCTGTTAGTAATAGATCAAGAATTTCCAGTTTGCTGTCTCTACAGTTATTCAAGTGAGAATCATTCTTTCAAATGTATAGCTCATCAGAACAAAAATCATGGGGTTCACATTAAAAATAAGGTTATGGGTTTTTGTTTTTCTTGGTTTTTGTTCAAAAACCTAGTATTAAAGGACTTTTTCAAGAGACAGGAGATGAATATATGATTGTGAATCATGAGAATGATGCAGAGTTTTATTTAGTTATAAATAATGCAGAGTATTCAATGCATGTTGTATGTGCCATGAAATTATTATAAACTGTTTTTGAAATTGGAGACTCTGTATGGTCAATGGTTGTGAAATGTTCCTCAGGTTCCTCAAACCCTTGCTTTGTTGTAAAAGCTAAAATAAACAGCATGCCAGATTGTAATTGTATTCCTTCCTGACCAAATCCTGCTTTACTAAATATTGATTTTCCTGATTATAAAAACACATTGTTTATTATCAGTAGTTTCCCCCAGAATGTTTTTTTCTTTGCTGAACATAAATAAAATCAAAAGATGACAAATTTCAAATCACATGATAGTACGTCCTCCCATGATGACCTTTGTTCAACATAACATACACATTTTCTCTGTTGCTGAGCTCCTCCCATTTTGCATGCATTAGAATTAAACCTAAAAGTAGAGGTAGTCAGAAAACTCTTGAGATTGTCCTCATATCAAATGTTGCTTCGCTGGAGTTCCTTTCAATACCATTAGCCAGGTACCTCTTTACCTACTCCAGTTTCATGATTTTATTCTCAGAAAAAATACAGACCCACAACTCCTTGGGTATCCCATGTTAAAAGGGATAAGCCTAAAAGAGCAGCATGGAAATTCTAGTATCCTCTGAAGACTAGGAAGAATGGGTCTTATAACTATTACACATACAAAGCCAATATGCCTATTCTTCCTGTTCCCTTACCATTAAGGATCTAGAAATGTCTTTTTTAATTCTTGCTCTACCATCATCTTCCTGTCAGCACCTCCCATCACTTCTGCTGCTTCTAGACTAGAAAGACTCACAATTTCAAGAGCAGTAGTTTATCAGTTGTCTTAGAATATTGTCTTCCTCTAAACAAAGAAAACCAGTAGATTGCTAGATGAGTCAGTCTTTTTAGTATGACATTTTACAATTTACAATTATGTGTTTAATTGTATATTCTTTTTTCTTGAATATTAGAATCCAGAATTTTACTATATTTGATAACAATCTGTCCTGAACGACATTTTACTACCTTTAATGGCTCTCTGCTTGAGAACGTTGAGCTTGTCTTGCTTGTTTGCTAGTAGCTGTTGGATGAGGTCCTGAGTATTGTGTCAGCTCTTTATATTATTTGTTAGCTATAGCCCCAGGTCCTTAATTCTAGCAGAGCATATATTCTAATCCGTGATTATTGTGTGAAACCCTAGAGTGTCTGTTTCCTGCCAAGTCTCCAGAAAACTATGATCATTAGACATAGCAACTTTAATTTCTGGTACAAAAAGAAGCTTCTGATTTCTCCACATTTACAAAATACTCTCTGAGTATCTTATATCTTTTCTCAAGATCAACCAAAATCCTCAAGGACAGTGTTTTTCAAACTGTAAGTCTTAACCTAGTAGTGGACCATGAAATATATTCAGCAGCTCAAGACCAGCATATTTAAAAAGTGGAATAGAAAAGAGAGCATTGCATATAACAAGGTTAAACATTGTTTCTTGAAATAATGTTTCAGTTAAATATCTATATCCTGTGTGTACTGGGCCACATTTTGAAGTGTTATTTCCTATTGCGAAAAAAAACTTGAAAGCAACTGCCGTTGGAGGCATGGGCCAGCCAGTGATTGAATATTCTTGATTGTGCGGAGCCTGACCTAAGATAAGGAGCTGCATTGCAGATCCACAACTCAGGGAGTCTTCAGATTGTGATCACTATCTTTTTCTTTCAAGTGAGAAGGTAGGATACCTCTTGTTTTTGGTTAATAAAATGTTTTCCTTTCACGGTGTGTATCAGGTCCCACTGATATCTGGTATCAGTGGGACCAGAAAAAGCGTAGAAAAGTTAGATCCACCCCCAGAAAAGGCTACAGGATAGCCTTTAACTTAATGTATTTCAACCTCTCTCCCACTAAGCATTTTACGAGCACTGGGGACAGAAGTTCTTTTTAAGTTGAATTTGCTTCATCTACCTTCTATCTGAAGATAGCAAAGGCCCTTACAAATGGAGAGCTTAAACATGAGTTACATTGTCATAAGGCCAGAATAGTCCTTCATTGGAGGGTGCTATACAAATGCCGATGCAGTTTAGCTGAAAATAATTGGATTTCCTCATTTCTGTAGGATTCAAGTAGAAAGTGTAGACAAACTGCATTCTCTATGCAAGATTCAATACAAAGTTTATTCAATCTAGATTTCTTCGGTGCTACCCAGTATCACTGCCCCTTTACATACTCTAAAAAGATACCATTCACCCTCTTGCCCAATCCTTTGAAATATACTTTTGAAATTATACCTTACTATTAATGCTAATCAACTTAGCATTAGTTAAAATTTTTATGATTCTTGTAATTTTTAGCTTTGATAATTGACCAATGTAGCTTAATGCAGAATTTTTTTCACATTTTTCTTTCTGCCTCAACTGGTGTAAACTAGTACTTGTTTCAGGATTATCCTAGAAGCAGACCAGCACATGTACTGGGAAGATACTGGCTCCTGTGTGTGTGTGTGTGTGTGTGTGTGTGTGTGTGTGTGTGTGTGTGTTACTTGCCCTTGAGTCAGCTCTGACTCCTGGCAACCCTGTAATTGGGTGACGTCCACAGTGTCTTGTCCTCAACAGCCCTGCTCAGCTCCTGTAGACTCACGCCTATGGCTTCTCTTAAGGAGTCAATCCATCTCTTACTTGATCTTCCTCTTTTCCTGCTGCCTTCCATTTTTCCCAGCATTATTGTTTTTTTCCAGAGAACCTGCCTTTTCATGATGCACCCAAAGTAGGACGGTCCTACTCTATTACAAACCTTCATGTTCCTTTAATTGAAGCCTCTGTACTTTATTTTGTAAAATAAATTTTTCCATATCATTTTTTAAAAAGTTTTACTTCGGAATTATAGATTAGTTCTTTTTTAAAAGCATTATGGCATTATAAAAAAAAAAAGTCGAAAATTTTGGTTATTGAAAGGCCTATGTAAGAAATGTAACTTCAAGTTTTATAGGTTGATATGAGTGTATTTTTTTTTACTTCATACAAATACTAATTAATTTGTGTTATAGTTTAACTCCTGTTATGACAGACAGCTCTCAACCTGAAAATCTCTGTTGCTGAACACCATTCATTTAGTATCGCTCTGATACCTTAATAATGTGTTCCTTCTAATGGAGTCCTTATAACAAGAAACCCTGTGAGAGTGGTATAATAAAAAGCCTAATAATCATAAGTGTACTTAAAGTAGAACATGTTGGAAAACCACAACATTTCTGATTATGTTATCATACCACCAGTGTTCCATTGGCTACCCAAAAGTTCCTAATTCAGAAAACATTTAAGTAAAAATGTGAATTACATTGAAATGTTCTTAACGTCAATCATTTTATATCCACACTCATGAACTATTAGAAGTTGTATCTGGGGCTTGTTGCAAGGTCAGATAGATTGCTATGGACGTTTTTAAATGATCATCTGTATGTGAATATGTATATTACATATAGAGGTTAATTTTTCAGGGAATGTGCACTTTAAAAATACTTCCTTACTAATTTTTGTATTGCTCAAATAGTGTGCTTCTTTGGAATGCTTATTCTTTGGTAAAAATATGGTCATTGGTGATGATAATTTGTTTTTTAAATATCTATTTCTGCATCACTGTAATATTTCCTTCAGTTTGTGTTCCTTTTACCTTTTATGTGGGCTCCTGGCCCAGTTGCCTGTTACACAGTCTCTGCCTTGGTTTTGTGTATTCTGATAAGATTATTTATAAACGTGAATGTTTACAGTGAAGTTCTTCCTTTTGAAATTGACCTTAGTCTTTTTTTTTTTCCTGAAAATCGGTTGGCCATGCTCCCTAATAACTATTTTCTAAACAATAATTATTTCTCACTATTAGTAGAATTAGATTGCTTGGTCAGATGATTGCTCAGTTCAGCTATGTATGTCTTTTTCAAATAAATGAAGTCAAAGAAATATCTGATCTTCAGTCTGCCTCTGTTTTTAGTTAACTGAAGCAAATGAGAAATGTAAGCCTTCCCTCACCTATCTAAACTCTACCCTCTTTGGGACCTAAATAGATGTGGATAACTAACATATTGTCCAAGGTCCTGATTTTTCAGTCAGAAAGCCAGCTGACAGCATTCCAGCCCAGCATGATCTTTCCTGACTAACCTGGAGTGGTAATAATAAGTTCTTAAGCACCAAGACTGTGCCTCTTAACCTCAGAAAACTTCAGATGGCTCATTTCCACAGTAAGTAACAAGTATATTTTGAAATAAGGGCTAAGAGAGAATTTTGTACTTGCAGAATAAATATTGACAGATAATTAATTCACCTCTGCTATGGAGAGTTCAGCCTTTTCATTACTTAAGAAAAATAATTCATTATAGTACCTTGATTTATTCAACAGCCTTCCTGCAACTAGAAGTGATTGACAGCCATCATCTTGTATGCATTGTCAGCCAAAGCTAAATTAAAAATAACAATCACTCAGTGCAAGAAAAATCTCACCTTTTTTAATTCCCCTGATTTCTAATTCTCATAAGCCTTTTTCATGTTAATCGGACTATTAGAAACAGTTCAGGATGTTGACTGCATGGAGCCCCCACCTTCCTAGAATTGTCTTGTTTTTTGTTATGCTTCTAGATATTCTTAAGAGCTACTTTCCCATATCTTTGTTCTCGTGCAGATTTTCCTGGCTATCTCTGGACCTTTATTGTTCCAGATAAATTTTTAACACCAGTTTGTCAGGTTCCACAAAAACTGTTGATTTTGCACTTATTTCTTGAGTGAAAGTTAGTTTATAAAGCTTAATGTTAATATGGTAGACTCACTAGCCATAAGCATAATTGCTGTTTTTTCCCAACATTGATGATCTTCTCTTTAAAAGCTTTACACTTGGAAATATTCCAACAGAATGAGAATATGACTTTCCTAACTGGCTGATAGGAAGGCTTAGTGCAGTTATAGGACTGCTGACACGTTGTTCCATAACATACATAACTAATCTAAGTACATTTTGTAGACCGATTGGAGATAGGACATATCATACGTTAAATCACTAAGTGATATGTCTGTGCACACCTTCAAACAAAAAGCAGAAACAAAACCATCTTGGGCCTTTAGTTTGAAACACTCTGCACCTCCCAGGTGATTCTGCTTCTGCTTTTCTGAGCCAGCTACTAAGAGAACTCCAACATAGTGAATGAATACAGACTTGCCTCAAAAAGGAGGATGGGAAGTAGAATATACCACTCCAAAATATTCCTCTTTGACATAAGAATTTTTTGAACTGATTATTTTTAAGAGACAACAGACACAGGAAAAACTCTGAAAACCTTGTACAAGTTATCTTTTTGTAAGGGAAATTTACATTTATAAGAGAAATCTCTTTTGTAAGGGCATTTCCCTCTCTGTACCTGGAAGAGAAGGATGGGACCCAAAATCTCTAGGAACTCATCTCTGGAGGTGCCCAACTTAAATCTGCAATAACCTCACCTTTGTTTACTGTGCTTTTCCTGGTAACCTCCCATAATTGGCCTTCCTCACTCCCCAACTTCTTTCTTGTATCATTAGCTGAAGAATGTATTTAAGGTGGTGGCTCTAGCCATTTTGAGGAGTACTCAATTTTCCTGATTATCTCCCATGCATACAAGAGGTATAGGTATATAAATATATACCTATATTTCACATAGGTAAATGTGTTGTTAAACTTGCTTTTCTCCTGTCAATCTTTTTTTTTTTTTTTTTTTCTTTCACTCTACAATTGAATTTTTTAGAATGCAAACAGAATTTCACATTATTTTTATATATGACAGTTTGATGACTCATGATGGGACCTGATGAGACAACATTCTTGCTCTGGAACGTGCAAATAGGATTCTGGACTACTGGGAGAAGCTGGCAAAGGGTAAGATTTCTTAGCAAAATCAGCTCTCATGGATGTCTGTCTGCATTGCTTAGTTGAGAGAGGAAAGGAAATTTCACTGTGTCTCTTCCTTTCCAGATTTAGATTACTAGGAGAAAATATTTGTGTGAACTAGTTCCTTGGGTATAGAGACTCTGGTAAAGATTTTTGTTAAGAGTACTCTTGTTTTCTGTTGATCACTTTCTTCCCAGAGTTGGTCATTGTTTTCTTTGGTCTCTGCCTTTTGTGTCATTTGAGATAAGGAAGAAAACCATAGGCCAAATGAGGTTGTCCTTTTATCTAATTCTTTGTCTTAATAAGAGAGCTTGGCTTTTTGACCAGTTTAAGAATACTCTTCTCTGGTCTCCACCAGCCAGGAGATGCAAGTACTGGCTTGTATCTGGCAGCCCGCAGAATAGGCTAGGGATCTGAGACACGAGGTGACAAGCAGTGTTTTCTTTGTCCCACTGTGCCAGCTTTCAGGAGTTTGTCTCCCCTCCCCCCAACCCCCCGCCCCCACCCCAATCCAAGGGGCCATTTTGTCTCAACCTTCATGGTCTCATTAATGCTGGAAGAGTCCCATTCCAGTAGCACCTGCCTGGTGTCACAGGTTAGCAGGCAGGTCTGTGAATGGAAGTGTCTCATGTTCTCGTGGGAAACTAGAGACACTATTTTTACTACACCATTCTTAATACCTATAATAATGAAGGTCTTTGTTTTCTTAGGCTAACTCTGGGAGTACACTTTCTGAATCTTGTGAAAGCTGCACTTTTTGCATCCTCTTTGGGGACGCCTCTTGTGTCCATGGTTAGGCCATTAAAAGAATTATTGGTTTGAATCACTGTTAATATTATTATATCATTGAAAATCATTATCAACTTTTATATTTGAAAAAAATTTAGAGAGCTCTCTTTCTAAACAATTGTCTTATTAATACCTATGGAATAGTCAAATTGAAAAGATCATATGAAGGAACGTGGCATCCAGCCTTAGGGACTCTCTTAAGAATAAATTGCAAAGCCCTTTTACCTCCCCTGTCAGAAGATCCTACCAGATTTAGAGAAGAGTTAGATCAATGGCCATTCACAACCACATTTGCAGAGGTCTTGATTGGCTGCTCAGCGGTGTTCATCCCATTCATGATTGCACCGTAGTCATCAGACAAGCCAGACAGGGAAACCCACCTCAGAGAGGAAGCAGATGACCAGAATTTCTCCTAGGCCCTCCTACAGATAATCAGGAAATGGATCAGCTAGAAGCTGATGTTCAGGGGCTGAGAGAAGCAATAATAGAGGCTTCCCCATCTAACATGCATTTGTACACTCAAAAAGGAGAGCATTTGAAGGCCATCGTTGAAGACTTTACAAAGGTATATTGAATTAAACCCTGAAATTTCCAAACATGGGAATCTTGATTTCTATCTTAGTTGGAATGGAAGTCTCGTCCCTGATATAAAGAAGCAAATTGAAAGTGATGTAGTTGGATGAGGTCAGCTTATCGTTCAGGCTCACCCAATTCCTTGAGGAATTGGAAACAACTGTCTTTGTCTTACAAAATTTTACAAAAATGAGCAATCCAAGACTACCTATCCTTAACAATCTCAAAAGCTCCCCTCTTCATCTCAAAATGCTTGTAGACATTGTAACAGATTAGGACCTTGGAAACAGACTTGTCCTGCACTTAAGAAAAGGAAAAAATTAAATAGTAATGACCCTAGGTATCTGATAATACGATAATACGCAAATGTACCCCAGAACTCCTTGGAGAAAACTTAGGTACAGTCTGTGTGCCTTTGATATGTATATTTTCTAGCCTTATCTTCTCTAGGACCTGAGAACCATCTCTTTGAAACGAAAACTTTAAGGAGATAATTCTCATCAAAAGGAAAAAAGGAACTATTTATTTGAAATTGAGCAGAAGAAAAAAATTGTGCCTTCTTCACAAATATTGGTTAAAAAAAAGCTTTAGCTGAGTAGGTAAATTTAACTTATTTCATCTGCCAGAAACAATTTAGATCCAACTGTTCTTGTACAAATTAGTGAGTTTTGTATTATTGTACCTAATTAATGGCTAAAATTTTATGATAGCCATAAGGTCTCTGTTTGCTTCTGTCTGTATGTTTATGTATGTACATATAAATATATGTTGTAGATGTGTGATACTTTTCTACTTCCAGGTGGTATAGCCAAAATTAATTTGTAAAAGAGCTCTATTTCAGTTGGCTTAAATATATATGCTTATATGAAATAATATTTCTAGACTCTCTGAAATATCAAAACTAACCCAAATGTTTTCTAAGTTCACATGATCTGGGAAAATATTCAGTAAATAAGAGCTAGTTTAAATTGGTTTAATTAGGTATGTCTTCAGAGTTGTCAGAATGTAGACATACAACTTTTATTCTACCTGGGTTTATTAGTCAAACAGGTTCATGTTACCTCTGTTACAAAATTTGTCAGTAAGGAAAATAACAGAATGATGATTAACTTTATTTAATGTCTGATGAAATTTTCAGAAGTAATCTATGATTTTTAAGAACAAATGAATTAAATAGACGTAATTAAATAGAGGTTAAATAAACTTTTTAACAATTACGAAATTTTATAATATATGTCTACTTTAAAATAGCTTCCAAATGTTTTTGGTAACTTCAAACCTTAAAGTTTTGCTCAGGTAAGTTAAATGATGTAAATTCATTGAATATTTAGATCATTTTCAAATAAGAAACTGAAGCAATTATTAAATAAAGTTTTATCCACTCTTGGCTTCTTATTACAAAGAAACTAAATATATTTGGGTCTGTTAGTAAACATGTCTTACGCAACACCGGAAAACTGTACTATGAAGAAGCAGATGCTTTTAAAAATTATGGACTGTATTACTAAATTTGCCAGTCTACATAACGTTGGTATATAGCAGTTCAAAATGGCTATTTTCAATAGGAATTTAGGTTTCAAAGTTTGGGAATTCTAATTAATGTAGGTAATTAAAACTAGTAGAAATAGTAAGGGAAATATGTCTATGTGCGTAGAAAGTAAGATGTGTTTTTGGTCTTTAAGAAAAGGTATGAGGTACAGAGATGCATTTTTGTTAAGGAAAAGAGAATAATTTTGTCCTAAAGTACAACCAGTTCTTGCAGGGGAAAATAAAGGACAAATAAAGTAGATATAGAAAGTTTGGAAGTTTGAAAGAGGGGGAACCTTGTGTAATTAAGCTGGCTAAAATGGGATCAATTTACTCTAAGGGTTTGAAGATTAGCTTTATTATCAATAGTGTACTTATGTAAAACTAAAATCTAATTTTTTTTCATATTTGCTAAAAGGATTTTCTTGGACTGTTAGTCTGCTCTTGATAAAAGATTGTGAAAGGTTTTTCTTTACCTTTTAAGTAATCTGCCTAGAAAGCAAAAATTTTGTGTTTTACTAAAATATTTTGTGTGTTTCATATTATCTTTACATGAGGTCTTTGATTACCTAAGAAAACCAAGTCTTCTCAATATTGAGCTAAGGTTTGCTCACAACTGTGTAACCCGTTTTTGCCTTTTAAATCTTTATCACTTTGGTTAAATAAGTAATTAAGTATTGTTTCTTAATGATCTGTGATCCTGTTTTGTCAAGTGTCCAGAACTTTTGAAATTTTTGACAAATGTCCAAAAATCAAATTCTAAATTAAGTCTTTTTGAACTTGAACTATCTTGGAATATTTCAGAGGGCCCTTATAACATTTTAAGATTTCTCTCTCCTTGTAAAAAGGGATAGTAAACTAATTAGGATCCTGTTAAATGACATGGGAAGCAATGGCAAATAAGAAGTGATGCAAAAATTTCTTTAGGTTATATTCGTATGGATACATGTTATTACTTTGTGTTCCAGAAAATATGAAATTCCTGTAACTCTGATAGTCCTGGTATAATGTTACTCCAGCTATTATCTTAAAATATATGTCACAGAAACAACCAAATTTCCTTGTCAACTGCATTATAGTGAACTCTCACTAGATCTTTAACCATGGTTATTTTTAATTATTTTGTCATTTATAGATGTTTAGCTTTTGCAAAAGTTTTTCTGCCCAAGTGCTTCATCTCCAGGCAGATTCAGGGAAAGGACTCTGAAAAGCACCGGTTTCTGATAACTTTCAGATCATACCATTGAACTGGGTAAAAATTAACCAGGAAAATTCTAAGGAAAAACTGGATTCATAAAACTGATAACAAAAGATCAAGATCAATAAGAATTTATTGTATAGGATTGAATGAACTGATGAGGATCATTATAATTTTCATAACATCCAAAATCTTTTGTTTTTCCAGATTTAAGAAACTTTTTTTTTCTATTAAGCTATCTATGACTTACAGCGAGCAATTTAGTAAAGTAGACCTTTGTGAACAAGATGAAACAATTACTTTTGCTCTTTGCCTGATCCCTCCAGAATTTGGAAATTCTCAGTATTCTTATTTTCATGACAATATAGGTATTTGCGTAAGTTCAGTAAGAATATTCTCCTCCTAACAGGATACAACTGGAAACACTGGTTATATTAACAAGACTGGAATGTCACATGAGAATGTGCATGGAAGCAGACATGACCAATTTTAAGGAATTAAGGTTGACTTTATGGCAGCAATAAAGCCCTTTGGAAAAACCATCTGCTATCTTGCTTACCGGGTTCCTGGCAGCCTTACCAGGTAAGTAGCAAAGGTTACTTCCTGGCAGGAACAGGAACCTCTGGATATATTAGGGGCCTTGAGAAGAGAAAATAACCCAAATGTGTAAGTATTGTGGGCAGAGTCTGAAGGCCAGATGCTTGCTTGGCTTCCCAGCCTCCAGAGGCTTTTAAAAAGTCCAGCCTGAGATTCCTTAAGAAAAATTTCTTATATGGTCAATCACTGTTCTTGCTACACTTATTTAAATAATCAGGCCAATTTTATTGAGACCAGATTTATTTTGTAAGCAAATTAGTTTTACTGTAATTATCTTTTGTAAAAATGGGTGATTATAAAGAGAAAACATATGCTTCAGTAGAAACTAATGTACCTTGTAGATATCTGATTCTAGATTGTGATATCATTACCTGTAAACTGGATTGGATCCTGAATTCTTCTAGTTTCCTCAAATAATCTGGCTACAACTCCTCAAACTAACGTTTCCATTTTCCTCTCAAGCTTTTGACTTGGAATCACTAAAAACAAATTGTATGAGATTCCTAGAAATGTGATATGACTTGGTATAGTTATTACTTGTAATTCTAGTTATCTTTAAATGTATTTCATAGAAATAATGACATTTCCTTATCAGTTGTATTATAATGAACTCTCATCAGATCTTTAACCATGGTCATTTTTAAATTTTTTGTCATTTACAGAAATTATTGTTTTGCTTTTGCAAAAATGTTTCCCAAAGCTTTGCCATCTGAATGTGAACAACTTGATATAAACTTCAGCAAAATGGCCACAGTAGCTCATGTTCAGACACTCTTTGTGCCTGTCTTTTGGGCCACTTAGAAATTTACCCGAACGTGCAATGACATCAGAGACATTCAAACTACAAAAGATGCTTCATCTAAAAATCTTCTGACTGGCTGCCCACAGGACTCAGACTGGGTTTGTAATTTGTTTCAACCATTAACTTTATTTTCTTTTGTTTCCATAGATATGTCTCTTATTAAATACCTGATTGCTCATATTATATAAGCCTAACTTTGGAGCCTACCTGCAACACCATCTCCTGAAATGAGAGACAACTGTTTTAACTGAACTTTAACTACTCTCAAGACTGGTTCAATGAGATAATACAAGCTATCTATCAACTTAGCTTCTGGACTGTGAAGCTCCTTTGAAGGGTCAAAGGTAGGACTGAAGGAGAGCAGAAATATACGATCCCAAAATAGGCCTCCTTGGCGTAAGGATTATTTTTAAGAAACTGACACAGGAAAAACAGAATTAAATGCCCCATGGTAAGGGAAATTTACATAAAAGAAATCTCCATTTGTGTGTCTCCTTCTCTGCCAGAAAGAGATGAATGACTCCAAATCACAAGAAACTTATCAATGGAGAAGGTGCCCAACTTAAATCTGCAATAGCAACCTGTGCTTTTTTTCGTGGTAACTTCCCTTAACCGGCCTTTCTCATGCCCCCGACATCTTTTGTCTTTAGCTGAAGAAGGTATTTAAGATGGTGGCTTGGGCCATTTCGGGGAATTGCTCAGTCTTCCTGTGTATCTCCCACATATACAGGAGATATAGATGTTATTAAACTTCTGGGTTTTTTCTCCTGTTAATCTTTTATTACAGGGAGGAGTCTCACCCAGGAACCGATAAGGTAGGGGTAAAATTGTTTTTTCTCTCCAAGGACATTTCGAAAGTCTCTGAGTAGTTAACTGTTGAAGTTACAGCATTTTTCTTCTTAGCAAAATCATAAATCAACCATGAGCTCAAAGAAACACAACGTAATCCAATGCTAATGGCAGAATGGTATATTCTTAGCCTCCTCAGGAAGGCACAGCATACATGGTTCAAACAGCAAAACTGTAGTGGTCATCAGAACTTTGGCAGGGGTTACAATACATTTGTTAAACAATTTGGACTTTTTTAGCTATTTCATAAGTTTCTGAGGCTTGGTAACATACATTGAAATATATACACACTTTTCACCAATGCAATATCAATATATATGCTATCTAGAGCCCATTCACCTTATGTCAACTTTGGCTTCATGGTGATCAAACTGTGGCAAAACTAAATTAGATGTACTGACAGTCATTAATTTGGCTTAGATAGTTAACAAAAAGAACCCACTATTTTTAATAAAATTTTGGTGAAATGTTAAAGGCATCATACTTCAGCATAAAGAGAAGAACACTCAAAAATGCCTCACAATTACAAGATTTAAAAACAAGCTTAAAATTCAACTTTCTTGGGTCTCAAGGCTTGATCTCTAAATTAACAGGCCTCCCTGTTATGTGATTTTAAATGGCTATTAAACACAAATTTAATTTAAAAAAAGTAAATCACAGTAGCTTTTTAAAATTCTATAAAATATCAAAGTCAAAAATTATACAAAGTCAAAAAGTCAAAAGTCAAAAGAAATATAAAAACTATTTTGGAATAAAGACTTTGAAAAAGTTTTGCTAAACTCAAATATCTTACAAGCTCCTTCTCTGTCCTTGTAGCCTGCGTGACAGACTTGGTGCTGCCCAGGGGGCTGGGTCCGGTGATGTCAGAAGCACTCGGAAATAAAACGCAAGGGGCTTGCGAGTCCTGTCTTCTGGTTTTGGCAAGGCATGGGCAGCAGCTTCTAAACTAGGTTGAATTCCCTCAGATTTAGTTGTAGAATTGTGTCTTTCACAGCAGCGAACACAAAGCGGATATTCTCTGTGTCTGTAGCACATGTGAAGTGGGAATAGATGACTTTCTCTTTGTCAGGATTCTGGTCTTGATAAAGCTTCAAGATAAAGTCTCTGGCAGCTTTGACATCCTGCTTTGGTCCTGGTCATGATGTCAGTTAGAGGAATAAAGAAGAAAGATAGCAACTCACCACGAGGTCCTAATCATTTTCAATATGCCCTTGTTCTTATTTGGGATGTTTCTTTGAGCTCTTATTTCTAGGGAATAGTTTACCTGGGGCACTATTATTATGTCTCATTATGAATCTGTAATAGAGCATTTTAAAGTATCTACTGGTATCTAAAAATTATACTTTAAGGTAATTTGTTGAAAAATAATGACCCAATTAATTTTTACTGATTCGGACCACTTGTGAAGAGAGAATTTTTATTAACTCCAGCAGCCAGAAGTGGGTGAGGAGAGGGAAAAGGAAGAACATGGGAGCTAACGTTATCGGGCACCCAAGTCTGACTTTAAAGTTTGTGGGCTCTATACTACAGGGCCCATGCGGATAATAAAAGGAGAGTGCTAAAACACTACTCCTCTCTAAACATCAATGTCAAAGTTAGTAATATTTGAGATCTCCGGTACCAGAAATAATAAGCAATAAGGCATAAACTCTCCTGCTTTGGATCAGTCATGTATATAAAGAACCTCAGTGTCTACCCTGTATCTGGCAAAGGGGCTGCTACACTCTAACCTACACAGAAGTGCCAGGTGCTTCTGGCAGTAGGAACGCAAAGGTAAGTCAAGCACAGTCTCTGCCCTCAGGAACTACTACCTGGGGAGAGGGCTGAGTGAGCATGGTGAGCCCAGGGAGCATAAGGGAGGCACACCTGCTGTGGAGGAGGTAGGAGGTGAGGGTCAGAAGGACTTCCCACAGGAGAGGGTGCCTGAGCTGGATCTTGGCAAATGAAGTAGAGTCAGAAAAAGGAGTTGGCAAGTGTATCCCAGGCACTGGGAGAAGCATGTGTAGAGGCACTGAGGCAAGAACACAGAATGAGGCAACTGAGCTTCCCTTCAAAGGTGGGGGAATGGTGAGAAGGCCTGTTAGAGGCAGATCAGGGAGGCCCCTGGGAGCCACGTTAAGAACTCTGGACTGATACTAGCAAGGTCAGCGAGATGGACACTTACCTGTATATTGTGGAAAATAGCTAATTAGATGAGAGTACATGATTTTCTCTTCCAGAAGATCCTTCTTGTTTAAGAACAAAATCACAGACGAGTTCAGAAACCAGGGGTAAGTGATAATGGTTTTAAATAAGGCTTTGCTCTCTTCCATGCGGTTCTGAGAAACAAGGCACTTAGGGTTAACTTGAAAGAAAAGCGATACTTTGGAAACATGCCCTTCCCTGCATCCATCCATCTGTCCTCCTCTCACCCAGCTCTAGTCTCGGGCCCCTGTCTTTGCTGAAGCAGGTGAGCACGTGGGGCCCCTCAGGGCACCAGGCCTCTCGCCTCTATTTCCCCCACCCTCTCATTGATCACCCCTTCTGGATCGTCTCTCCTGTAGCACCCCGACTCTTCCCCAGCCCTAACCTAACAGGTAAGGATATAAAAAGGGCTTCTGCGCAACTTGGAAAAAGAAGGTTCACACCTATATTTGAGAAGTTTTCTGTAATTATTGGGATTACCCAGTAGAGGAAGTTCACAGCTTTAGATCTAAGACACCCAGTTTATTGAGTGTGGGGCTCCAGACTGCATGTCAAGAATCAGGTGACGATGAGGGGAAGGTAGGCTCTTCCAGCAGAGAAGGGAACTAACGCGACTGAGCACCTGTGCCACGCTTTGCATGCAGGTAATACAGGTGAGCTCTACAAGGGGAACAGGGTCCCCACGTTAAGGACGAGCATACTGTATTGTTCACAAAATTTAAGTACTTTCCCAAACCTGTATAATAGTAGCATCTAGTGGAAATTATGTAGAAGGACAGTAAAATTTCTGAACATTAGGCATTGGCAAGAAAATACTAAATATTCCTAATTTATGGATCGCAAGCAGACAAGCACATATAAATCTCATCTGGTGATAATAACTGTCCTCTAGCCTTCTCAAGTATTTCTGGGAGGAAACAAACAAAAACTTCCCTTTGGCGAGAGAAGTGGTCAGACTGAAAACATCAAAGTTCTGATGGAGAAGCTAAGAAAAGAGGGGTATAACTCCCAGACACATGGGCTCATTCTCCTGCTCAGTACATTTTGAGGGATTAAGATCTGGAATTTGTTACCAGAAAGGTAACACCTTAATGTTTTTAAAGCTACTTTAAAATTTATAACCATCTCCAAGGAAATACAATATATGAGAAAACAATCCCTATACGGCGTAACGAGTGGCTGTAACACATACCTATACAACCAGGAGAGAAAAGTCTGGAGTGGCAACTACTTAATTTTTCTCCAAATACTTTGTGATTTTTTTTTTAGGCGAGGAGAAAATGTTTAATCACATAAGACTGAAGGGAGTTGTCCCTTGCACACCTAATATTTCGAGTTTCCTAAAAAACATCATAGGTAATTCCTTAGACAAATGTGGAGCTAGTTTTTCATATTGATAACTTGAGGCTTTTTTAAAAAAAAAAAAATTTTCTGCTGTAAGAGTTGGGTGGCAGCCGAGATTTCTGTTCTTTGCACAATGACACTATCAAACGGGTTAATCTTCCACTAATTAGCAAAGTAACTGCTCCTCAGAGAAAAGCTTGCTCTCAAGAAAAACAAGATGAGTTGTCCATAGTTATTGCCTAATCCTGGACAGAGTTCTTTATTGATTTACTTGTATGCCCTAGAAACAAGAGACATTTTTCTAAAAGGTCGAGAGGACTTGTGAAGGGTAGGGGAAAAGACGATGGGAAGAGAATGGTATCTCACAGCAGATACCCCCAGTTTCACAAAGAAGTGACTGATGGTTCACATCACTTTCCTGACAGATCCAGCTAATGGACTTCGACCCAGCCAGTGGAATGACAGCTCTGCAGAGGACACTGAATTCCTGACTGGGATGGATCCGTTCCAGCTGCCCCGAGCAAGTCCCTTCCACAGGAAGTGAAGGGCAGATGCTGTCCCAGAACAGCTCCAAGATGGAGCATCACTCCCCATGCCAACTCAGCTAGAGACTGAATGGGGGAGCACCGTGGGCCGTGGAGGTTGGGAAGCCTGGAAAAGATACCCCCAACTCAAACCAAGGAATATGACTCTATTGCAGGGTCCAAAAGATGGTAATTTTGAAAACTCCCAGGGGATTTCAGTACACAGCCAAGACTGAGAACTAGTGCTTTTGAGTGGCTCCACCCCTGACAGTACATTAGATGAGATCCCTGCTCGGCCGCACGCACCAATTAAATCAGAATCTTGGGCTGGACCCAGGTACCAGATTTACCTTTAAGGTCCTGAGGAATCCCATTGTGCGTCCAAGTTTGAGAACCAGGTTTCCAGGTCAGTGATTCTCAAACTTTCATGTTTAGGTGAATTACCTGGGATCTTTTTAAAATATAGATTCTGATTGATTTGGCTTGTGGTGATTCAGTAGGTCTATTTCTGACAAGCACCCAAGTATGTCTGTTGTTGCTGGTCCACAAACTACACTTTGAATAGTAAGATGATTTAATCTCAGGAATAGAGTCTAATGCCAGAGCTGGCTGGCTTCTAGCAAACTGCAGAAATAGGTCTCTATCTTCCACAGCTAACCAAACTCCCCACCCAACATACCTCATTGTCACACTCAGCTAGGACCTGGTCGTATTCACTCAGAGCAACCAAAAAGATAATGGAAGTGACGCTCTCAAAGCAGTGAATCCATTTCCGTCTTTCAGATCGCTGGCCACCAACGTCTACCATCCTGTTTGATAGAAACACAGATCACTCAAAAGCTGGAATACGTGACTCTTTGGAGAAAAAGGACTTAAATCATTGTACCACGGAAATCGACACGTTTTAGAGTCCTCAGTAATTTTTAAGAGTGAAAAGGGGTCCTGAGATTAAAATGTTTGAGCACCGATGCTTTAGGCAGTGAGGAGCCCACAGAAGTTTCCTAGTAAGGAGGCACAGAATATAAGTGAAGTTACCGAAAACAGATGCGCAGAGGTCACTCAGGTGGAGCCCGCATGGGGACACTGGTTAGGAAGCTGCTGCAATACTCTAAGCCACAAAGGGGCAGAAAGGCCAGCAGCCTTCTAGGTCCACTCAGCTTCCTCAAGGCCTTTGCCCCCTTTCTGTTTTCATGTTCTTCTAATTTATTCACAAGTCCTTTCTCCATTAGGTGGATACACCCCTTCTTCCCTATAGAGATCTGTAAGTGCCCTCTGTCCAATATGGAAATCCAAAGTGTCTGCGGGAAAAATATCAGGGACTCATAGCCAAAGGATTGATCACAAGCTCGAATGCTACAGGAGTCAGGCAGTTTATGAAATTGGGTCGAGTGGGCCTCTGCAAAGTAGAAAAGCATGCACTTTGAGAGTGCCAGGGGCCCGCTCTCTAAAGGGCTGACTGCTACACAACTGTAGTCAACCGCTGCAGGACAAAAATGGAGGCTTACTACAACCAGACCCTCCAACTTTTCAAAAGAAACTAAATACCAAACGTTTTAAGTGAAATAGCCCAGTTTTTAAATGTTGGCTCAAAAGGTTTTTAAAACACAAAGTGTGCCAAAGAGAATACATTTGTGGACCAGGTACAGGTTTCGAAAACATTGATTCTGAAAAGGTTTAGATAAATTCATGGGTGCACAACACAGGAGATGTGCTCACAAAGATGCAAATTTTCCGAGCGCTCAACCACAGGGCTCCCCCATTGCTCCAGAAGCACTGAGCTATATAATGGGGTTACAGACAGGATCTGGGCGTGACAGGACTGGACTTCTGTCGTCTCAACTAGGAAAGCATGTATAATATCTATTAGGAGGAACAAGGGAACTAATGGATATTAAAGTGCTTTGAAATTTGCAGTGCTATGCATATGTAGTACGTTATTTTTTTGCCATAATTAAATGCAATCTACTTAAGTCATCCTAAAGTATTTCCTCTATTTATATGTAAACATACATTTTTACACAGCTGTATAACAGTTTACATATATATTATCTTACATAATTCTCAATACACACTTACGTATTGATTCTTAGTTTTTTTAAGGATAAATCTTGGAGAATGAAATAAAAGGGAAGAAAAATAGTCAGTTCTAGGGAAAAAACATCAGTATAGTCAATTTGTGGGTTACAGAAGCACACGTGTACGTGTGTGTGTGTATGTATGTGTGAATCATAAGAATCATCCCAGACATCAGTGAGGAGACTCTTCATCTTTATGGGGAATTTTAAGGTGAGGTCCTCTCAATAGGAACACTTGAGATCAACTACCACAATTCTAAATACCCTGTGATGGCGAGGGCTCTATTGCCCTAAAAGATACAACTCCTTTTAGGAATAAAACATTTAAGAATCTTTTTAGGGACTTCCAAGCCTGGACAGATTCTTAATGGACCATGTCAGAGAGACATTCTTACCGAAAGATGATGTTTTCCAAGTCAAACGGATACTCAATGATGCCGGTCGTGGGCACTCGAACACGAAGCACGTCTTGCTGCGTTGGCACGAACGAGGGCATGGCAATCCGGTCAATGTCAGTCAGGTAACTGTGACATTAGAGGACAAGGTGCTGAGCCTCATTTTAGAGAAGGGAGATGTGTCCATCCCACTCCCAGGAAGTCACCCCGACTCAGAGTGACCCCCACTCAGATTCATGCGTTCCATCAGTGACCCAGAGCCAGCGTTCCAGCCCTCCTCCAACTGTTTTGGAGAGAATATGGATCAGAAGCTTCACGAGCCTTTAGGGAACTCTGTGGATGACTCCATCTCTTCCTCCTCGTTCTAAGCTCAATCACTATCTAGCCAGTGAGAGAGAGGGCAAGGCCAGGAAGGAATGGAATCTGATCTCTGGTCTCTCATCCGACCTCCTTCCAAAGGCCCCTCCCCCCTCCGACACTTGCCCTCATCCAAAATATAAAATGTAGATGCTGTTCTTGAACAATTTTTTCAATGAATTAGTTTCTAAGAAAATATAAAGGCATAAAATAGGCCAATGAGAAGTTCTTTCAAAAACAAAACAAGAAAAAGTTTTTCTGTTACACTGGGAAATGAAACATCTAAAATAAACCCAAAACTTGTCTTGGATTGTTTGGGGGCATATATTAGAGCCCTGAGCTTAAAACATACCACTTTCCTGTGGTAAAACAAAAGGATACTTTTTAAAAAAAAATTTAAAGCCTTTACAAAAGGCATTTTTGAGTAAAATAACTGTAACTCCGGCCCTGGCCACTGAGTGACAAGAGTTGGTGATTTGGAGCCCCATGCAAACTGAGGCTGGGCCTGCCTTCTCCCTGCACAGGCGGAGCCAACTAGTTCTGAGCAGGTGGCATGAAGGGGAACCAAACGGTAACAAGCTAACAGCATTCACCGCACAGCCCTCAGTTCAGGAAGCAAACCACTGAAGCGGCCTGCTTGCGACCTACTCCCTGTGCCCCATACATGTCCCCAAGGCTATTGCCACTGACTGTGTGTGATTTTTTTTTTTACTTAGACCCATCTCGTTCCACCAGAATGTTAATGTTCCTTGACCTTAGCACTAGTTGTACCTGCCACGCTTACCATGGTGCCTGATCCATAGCAGGCACACATCAAGTTTTTTTGAAATGAATGCCTGTCCAAATAAGCAGATAGGACTAGCAGAACAGATGGCGACCAGTGACCTGGACCAAGGAAATGCACAAGTACATCAAGTCCCACCAGTTCCAGAGGAGGAGTAACTGTCTAGGTTCATTTTCTCTGCTGTAACTCTGTCCACCACCCTGCCCCTCCCCACGTTCCTCTCAAACTTGCCCCAGTTTTCAAGGCTCCGCCAAATTTTAAAGCAGTTCCAGTGGATCATTTCCAAATGGGCCTACGTTAAGAGCCTCAGCCACTCCCCAGGGCCTTCACAGAAGCAAATGACACTAGGCTGTCTCAGAGACAGGCCTTGGCCAACTTGGAGGGTGGGGCAGGAGAACTGTCCCTGGCTCCCCAGCTGTCAAAGACAGTCTGCCTTTCTCCTTGGGACACTGCTACCCTTCAGGCACTTTTCTGTGGGACTTCTTTTATTTCCTTTTTCTGTTTTGCACCTAAATGTTCCTGAACTTGGATTGGTTGTGCCAACCAGGATTAAAGGATTAAACACTCAGCCTGGGACAAAAGCCAAGGGGAGGTCCAGTGAAACTGAGGGTAGGATTCCAGTTTCCTTTCCTGCTCACTTTTCACTGCCTGTCCAGATGATGGAGTGAATCACCCACCCACTCCAGCTTGGAAGGCAATGACTGCACCTGAAGGGAAGGGGACGTCTTCAGAAGGGATTTCGGGGCCCTCAGAAGATGGAAGATGACATGGTCCAAGGGAGGAAAGAGCTGAGCTGCAGAGGGAGGACTCATCATCCTCTTTTCGAGAACTATGATTAAACTATTTGCCCAGCGATCTGGCTGATGGAGGCACAGCCCCAGGAAATTCTTAAGAAAATAAAACTTGTGATCTCCCTGGAAGAGTTTGCATGCAGGACCATATATTTCTCTTTCTTTAAAAGGTAACTTACTTAAAACTAGAGCTTTGTGGATCGAAATATAGTGTATGAGCATTTGCAAGTTATTAATAAACAAAGGGCACCAGGACTGAGTTTCTACGGGCAATGGGCCGGGAGAGCTTCTCTTGCCCACTAGAGGGCAGCACAAGATCAGCCACCGATGGGGCCTAGTGCATTGCGCCTAAACTCTGATTTTAGATTTTAGGATAATTGGACCTGGAATCTACTGATCAGGAAACCAGAAGGCAGAGGGATATAGAGAGGAGGAAAGTAGAAGCCAAAAGCAGATGTAGTCCTTGTCAGATCATTTCGGCACTCCAAATGAGATCAGTTCTACCAAAGGAACCCCACATTTGATTTACTTTCTCATTGAAAAGAAGCACAGAGGCTTAGGACATGGTGAGGAAAGGCAGCTATGGGCAGGGAGAGAGACCTGGGATCCACAGGGGGACTGAAGGTTTTAGGAGGTGGGAAGAGATGCACCAAGAAGATGGGGATACAGACTAGCGGGAAGGAGGTGGTGTTGCCACTAGAAGCAGCTCCTTTCTCCCCATTGAAAAGCATCTCTTAAGAATATGTAGCATGCTTGCCCGAAAGCCCCTTGGGCAGCCGTGCCCGGGGCTCTGTACTCACTATTTGGCAGAGTCTGACAGCTGGTATTCCCTCCTCCTGTCATAACACTCCTGGATTCCTGGGTCCAGCCACAGCTGCTTGATGGCCTCCACCTGGTCCCTGGAGAGCGCAACGATTTTGTCCACTTCTACTTCTCTGATTATCTGGGCGTTTTCCTACTCAAAGGAAAGAGAACCTTTCCTTAGTCATAGGAAAGGAAGCTAACCCTGACTCGGGGATAAGACTTGCCCTGGTTCATGGATTAGGAAAGATCCCCCTAGGTGTTGAGGGTGTGGTATGTGCCCTCTGCAGGGCTGCTCACAGCCAAGCCCCTCAGCTGCAGCCATGTTGCGTGGAGATGATGTATCTGTAAGTCGGTGGACAGAACTACAGGACACAACACCTATGGCTTTCAGCCCTAGCCATACCCCGGGACCAGTTTCACCAGCATTCGACACCCCGTAGTGAATAGAGAAACACTGGAAGAGTGATCATCATGGTACTAACGAACTTTACTTCCTCATTACTCATTTGAATATCTGCATAGCCAATGGAGCAATTTAAAAATAACTGTTATTGTCAGTGGGAATCCAAGGATGGGGTGGTAGAAGTGGGTGGAAGCAATGAGGGATGGATTTTTTTTTTAACTTTTTTAAAAATTAAGTTTGTGGAGTAACATTGGTTAATACGATTATATAATTTTCAGGTGTACATTATAATTTCACATCTGTATATTCTATTGTGTGTTTACTACCCAAAGTCCAGTTTCCTTCAGCTATAATATATTCGATCCCCTTTACTCACTTCATCCTCCCCCTACCCCTTTATATTTGACCCTCTTTACCCCATACCCTATATTTGACCCCCTCGCTTCTACCTCCCCGCTCCTCACCCACCCCTTACCCTCTGGTAACCACTAGTCTACAGACCATGTCCATGAGTCTCCATTTGTCCTGTTCATTTGTTGCTTTTAGGTTTATATCCCACATATAAGTGATATCATGTGATTTTCAACTTTTTCTATCTGGCTTATTTTGCTTAGCGTGATCGAGAGTGGATTTTCTTTAGAGCAGGGGTCCTCAACCTCTGTGGCACAGATCGGTACTGGTCCATGCCTGTTAGGAACCGGGCCGCACAGCAGGAGGTGAGTGGCAGGTGAGCGAGCAAAGCTTCATCTGTATTTGCAGCTGCCCCCTAGAGCTAGCATCACTGCCTCAGCTCCACCTCAGATCATCATCAGGTATACATTAGATTCTCATAGGAGCACCAGTCCCCGGTGCCAAAAAGGTTGGGGACTGCTGCTTCAGGGGATTGAAAAACAATAGTAACCAACTGATCGCCAGTCTGCTTTTTCCTCTCTCCATTATTAAAAAAAATTTTTTTTAATAGGCTTTTTTAAAGCAGTTTTAGGTTTTCAGCAAAACTGAGCACAAAGTACAGAGTTCTCACACAGTCTGTTTTTTAATTATCACGTGTCACTGATAAAACTCCCACTGGGAGAACCACTCCCATTGCAACCTCACCCTCCCATGCCACTGATTGCTATACTGTTATTTATTATTACCATCATTAATAAATAATTATTGCTCTAATACTATTGCCATATTATTTCAGTAATTAAGATCATTATTACTGCAATTATTACTATTATAGCACTTACCATTTACTGTCCGCTTAAATGTGCCAAGGGTTCTACATGCACTATCTCGTTTAATCAATGGAAGGCTAAGACAAGACCAGAAATCTTTCCAGACATTAGCAAATGAAAATGATAAGGCTGGCCTGCATCTACAACACATCCATGTGTTGGTCCCGGAAACTCAGCATCTCATCCTTGGCTGCAAGAGATTCCTGCCACAAGAGACAGGAGCCTGGCCTTTTCTTTGCTCTCCCATCTTGCCACATCTCACAGCAATTACATCACGCAGAGCTGGCTATTCACTTGCAGCCATGAGTCAGTAAAGGATCCATTTGACAGCTATGATCTCCTCAAGTACATATGGTACCCCCTACGAAGTTGTTCTTACCTTTCATTGCTCATTCTCATTAATAGTCCAACAAGAAGCCAGAGAATAGAGAGATCTAGATTCACCTGTCTCGAGCACAACCAAGTGCTGTCATGAGATCAGCATGACTTCGTACCACATCCGTCACAAGAGCAGATATAAACTCTTCCCCTAGACTGCGGATCGTCAGGCAGGTAGATTCTCAAACAAGATCAAGGCAGAGTGGTTTAGTGGAAAGTGTCCTGGATGGGGGAATCGAGACTCTGAGTTCTAAGTAGTGCACTTGGGACTTTTAAGGATCTCACCAAGCTACCTGCCTCAGCATCCTCATTTGTAAAAGGAGCCAGTGATTTTCAGAAGAACCCAAATGTAAGTAGAATTAGCCTTATTATTGTATCAGGTACTTAATATTTGTTTGCAAAACAGGACACACTGATGGCTCTTAAGCCATGATTTCTAACCCTGCCCACTGGCACATTTCTGCACCATCTGCTCTATTCTCAGCCAGAGAGAATAATAAATGAAGAACCTGGACAGTTTTTTTTTTTTTTTTTTTGTGGAAAAGGGGACTGTCTCCCACTTCCTCTCCTCCTCTCACCACTTTTCCTCTTCCCAAAAGGATCAGATGGTCTCTCCTCACCCCGTGCTTAACTCTACCCTCTAAATTTAAAGCATATGTTTTCCTCTCTGTCTTCGTGACAAGTCAAGAAATGCCACAAGAGCAGAGCCATTGTCATTGTTCCATATATCCCAGAACCTGGGGCAGTGTCTAGCAAATACCAGGTGCCCATCTATTGATGTAGGCACCCAATTTGTAGCATTCATAAAAATGTATCTGACAGAAAATAAATACCAGGTGCCCATCTATTGATATAGGCACTCAATAAACATTTGTAGCATTCATAAAAATGTATCTGACAGAAAATCACAAGGAAATAACAGCAAAAGGATGCTAGGGTAGGACAGAAGCCTCTGCTGGTCACAGAGCACAGGAGCACGGGACAGGAAAGTCTCTCAGAGGAGAAAACGCTCTGGTGACTCATGGCCAATTTGTCTTTTTCACTCTGTCCCTGGAGGCAGTCAGCATCTTTGCTTTTTAGGTGACTGCCTCTTAATCTGCTCTCCTAAATTTAACTATTAAATTCAGCTTAACTGCTAAGAGATAGTGCTGTAAGAATCAACAAGGGTGTTACAAATATTTCAACCTTTTCTCCTCACAAATGCGCTGTAGGATTGTACTCTGCAGTGAATGAAATGTAAGCAGAAACAACATTTATCCCTTTTAGGAAGAAACTTTAGTCACTCAGGAAGCCTGGCTGATGGAGGCTGCATTTTTATCTCATGACAATCACCACATCGGATGAAAGGGAATGTCGTAAATTACTCACTAGCTCTTTAATGAGTAGAGACCCCCGCACTACATATTGCATATGTAGCCTGAGTGAGAAATCAACTTTTATGGTGTTAAGCTGAACTTTGGGGGCAATTTGTTACTGCAGCATAAGCTGCTCCATCCTGACTGACACATGTTGCAATGGATAAACCCAGCATTTGGCTCTTCCAATAGACAGAAAAAGTGGATCCCAGTCAAATATCACAGAGGAATGCAGGCTTCTACATACACTGCCGGGGAATGGAATTTGGGGAAAGACATAGACCTAAGCTTTCAGCCAAGAAAGACATTTTGTTCAACCAAGTGGAGAGACTTAGGGAAGTGGGGATCTCACTTGAAGGAAGAAGAGAACTCAGTCTCCTCGGAAAACCAACAAAGGGACTAGGGTTTGGAACAGACTGAACTCAAAGGGCCCAAAGTATTCCAGTTTTGAGGTTTCCTGATAAGCTCTCCCACTTATCAAGATCATTTTTTAACTTCTGATTTAAAATAATTTAAGACATAAAAATGTGGAGAAAATAGTACAAGAGTTCCTCTACGCCTTTCAAGATTGCCCAAATGTTAATCTGCTGCCTTGATTTATCATTCATCCTTTCTCCCTCCAAGTGTGTGTGTGTACACATGCACATACTTTTTTTCTGAAATATTTGTCAGGAAGTTGCAGGCACAGTGCCTCTTTAAGATTTCACTGTGATTTCCTTAAAAACAAGGATATTCGCTTATGTAATCACAGTGTAATGTTGACAAATCAGGAAAATCACATTGACACAATACAGTAATCTTCAGACATTATCCAAAATTTGCCAATTTTCCTATTAGTGTCCTTTATCTGCCCAATGTTGGATCACATAATGCTGTTGTCTCTTTAGTCTCCATTTATCTGAAAAGTTTCTGCAGTCGGAGAAGTTGCTCTTGTCACTCTGATCGAGAATGGCCTGACAAGGATATGTTCTTTAGTCACACGTCATCATAAGGATAGCTTAGTAGAGTGGCACAGCCAAGATCCAGAGAATGTTCTAGGGACAATTACTATGAAGAGAAGGGAGGAATGAGGAAGAGAATGACCTGTTTTTTAAATAAATTTTACTGAAATATGAGATGAATGACTTTTGTGGAGCAGGTTCTTGAACATCATCATTTAGGTCAACGTCATTTCATTATTACATTGATGAGATGATGTTGGAACTTAACTCCTGTTTTTATCAATTAGCCTATGGTAAAATTGGTTTTGTTACACGTCATTTCACTTGAAGTCTCAGAACCTATAGGCAACGTTAAGTGAAGACTTACTGTACACTGTTAACAATGTGGGGTTTGGGACATATTCTCCTCTGACCGGCTAAATCGTGTCATACACAGAAGCATGGGCATTTTGATGGGCCTTTCAAACTACCTCTACAGTGTGCACCCTCTAAGAGCAGGAGGCCCCTTATACAATGTGGGGACAGTTTTGTGTCATTTAAGACTGGGTTCTTCATCTCATGAAAATAGGGGAAGAAAAGTTGTAAGAGAATCAGGTTTGGGGACATGTGACTTGGGTTGGGGACATGCTATGTCTGAGGTGGACAACATTAAAGTGTTGGAAAATGGGTCTGTAGTTCACGGGAGAGTCGTAGGCAAGAGGAGCATATTGAATTGAAATCACCGAACACTCCGCTTCATTCAAAACAAAGAAAACTCACAAAGGAGTAAAGATTACAGGAGCGAATTCAGCAGATACACAAACATAACCAGTTTCTCAAACACTGACCTATGTGGCTTTTCCTATTTTCCTTTCTCAAACAAAACCACCATTTTTGCTGCTCTGAAAGAGGAACACGGAAAACAGATGTCCCGCATGTGTGTTTCGCTCAGAAATTCCCAGGGCGACAGTGAAAGGAGCTGCTCATGAAGTGGCGCCTTGCTGGTTTTACACATGGATCCACGGTTGCCTGGGTGACAGATCCTGTCAAGCCCAGCAAGCCCCTCTGGCTGGAATCCAGAGCCCAGCGGGCAGCCGAGTTCTCCACCAGATCCTCACTGGGAAAGACTCCCCCCACTCCCTACACCCCGTTAACCACCCAGGGCATCAGGGCCCGGAGCTTTCTCTCCAAAACTGACTTTCTCACTGACTCAGGGAGATTCTTCCCCAATGAGGGAGCCCGTTCTTATTCTTGCATCGGATATTTAAGCGTTTTCATTCATTAACATTTTAGGTGATAAAAAAAATGAATTTATAATAGTTCAAGCATCTACTGTCTGTCATATGTAATACCTATGAACTTCGCAAGCTTTGTGAAAACAAGTGAGATTAAAATAAAATATGATTAAAAATGTAAGTTCCCTGTAACAGTATTTCTGACTTTTGTACAATCACCCCTACTTTTTTTTAACATCTACATCAAGATCCAGAATTACACTACCTATCCTATTAAACAAAAATTATGAAGTAAAATTACAGTGTTCCATAATCATCACCTTTTAAAGCATCTAAAACATTATAAAGAAAATGCTAGTCAACCATGCTAAAGAAAGCAGCTTTCTCTACAGAAAATGAACGAGGAACTTCTGCTTCTGGTAAAGGAAGACTAGGAAATTTGGATCAACTCTTCTAAGGACAGCTAAAATGGTGGACAAAATGTTTTCAAAAATATGCTAAAAAATATCGGAAAACTAATGAAATAGTAAATAATTGCTGGGCCAGAATATAAGAAACGATGGCATGCAAGGAGGTGAAACTGGCTGTGGGAAGCCTTTCTCTCTGGGGGTTCTGCTTATTCTGGAAGGGGTGCTTGTGAGGTTGAGCAGCTCCTCTTTCAACAGCACAAGGCTAGGATGCTAGGGATTGAAGTTTAAGGGTCAGCAAGAGCAAAAAGCCCTTAGAAGTCCTCTGGACTGGAATCCCAAAGAGCAGCCCTTTGGGGGTTGCAATTTAGCTTGGAATCATCACAATCTCAGAACTGAATATCCCCAGCACCTAGCAGAAGAAAGGAAATTCCTTTTTGGAGTTTGGATTATAACATCTTTCCCATCCTCAAATTATTGGTGGTCAGCACTCCAATAAAAATAACCAAGCATAATAAGAAATGGCAACTCCCAAAAAAGGCAACGAGTAAAAAGATGGAAAAAGATATACCATGTAAACACTAACCCAAAGGAAGCTGGAGTCTCTCTATTAATATAAAGTAGATGTGAATTTTTATTTATCAACAATAGCTCAATAAAGATGAAAAACATAGACTTCATGGTTAAAACAGCTAGAGATAGGGAGATATTTCAAGTGACAAAAAGATTTGGAAAGACAATAGTTATAAAGTTCTATGAGGCTAATAACATAGGCTCAAAATCTATAGAGCAAAATTTCTTAGATCTAAATGGCAGAATAGTCTATGGTCATGCCACCCTGAACAAGCTCGATCCCGTCTGATCTCAGAAGCTAAGCAGGGTCGGGCCTGATTAGTACTTGGATGGGAGACCACCTAGGAAGACCAGGTGCTATAGGCATAAAAAATAAAAATAAGGGATTGTAAGCTGACAAGATCCTTGCAATCTGTGAGGTCAACCAAGGGTTGCCTCACCTAAAATAAACAAACAAATAAAATTTTAAGAATAAAATAAATAAAAATAAATGGCAGAATAGACAAATCTTTACCTTACAGGAAATGTCAATGTAACCCTCAGTAACTGATAGAATAAAGAAACAATATTCAGCAAAGATACAGACGATTCAAACATCATGATCAGCAATTTGACCTTACCAACACATGTAGAGCCCAATATTCAAAATAACTAGAAAGATACTGTTTTCAAGCACATCTAGAATATTTACAAAAGTGACCATTTACTTATCAAGGTTTCATGTAAAAACCTTGCGGTTTTCCAGCTTCTTTTACTCAGACTCCAGATTCTTTAGGGGCACATTTACTATTGGCCACCGTGCCACCAGCCCACTCCACTCACAATGCAAGCTTCTGAATACTGAACCACAGGTCTACAGCCACCCAGGTTTCTCCTGGTAGAAAGGCAATCTTCCACTACACTCAGAAAGGAAAGTAGTTTTTTCTAACCCAATTCAAGATTCAAAAGAAATCTTTATTTCTACTCCAATATTTGTCCTCTTCCTCCTCATCTTTCCTCCAACAAACAGAATTCACTGGTCACAAAGTGTTGGCATGAAAGGCCAAGTTACTTTATCTTTTCCTCTCAGTCAAAAACTTCAGTGGATTTCGCCAAAAGAGTTCTTTCCAATGGCTCCTGCAAAAAATTACTTTGGCACACACATCTGTAGCTACAATGAGTATTAATAATGCAACTGAGAGATGGAAGCTGTGGCTTTGTACTATGTCGATTTGGCTGAGATGTAACGACATTTCCCAGAACTCCCTCCCCTGAATAGTTCTGAGTTAGGGTTGGTGACCAGAGAAATTTTTTTTTTTTTTTTTACATTTAGGGAATTTGTTTTTCACATTTTAATTTTAATTTTATTTTCCCCAGTCTTATTGAGAAATAATTGGCATACATCCCTATATAAGCTTAAGGCATACAGTGTAATGGTTTGATTTAAGTATGTCGTGAAATGATTTCTACAATAGGTTCAGCTAACATTCTTTTCACACAATAGAAATTTTGAAGAGATTTGGGAATCAGAGGTGAAACAGTGGCCACTGCGTTCTGAAGGTCAGAGCCCTGCTTCGGTTTGCACTGTGGCTGATCTTCTGGCCAGTGTCACTGACATGGGGCAAAATCTGTGCCCTTGGCAGCCTCAGCTCCTGCCTGGATCTTCTCCTTCAGCCTCGCCATGTCCTGGGGCAAACGCACATGCAGTTCCATGTCCAAGATGCCAGCTGCTTCTACAAGTCACCCGCGCTTTCACAAAGAGCTGGTGAAAGACATGTGCAGTTCCAGTTTGTCCCTGTGGAGTCTGTTTTGCCTTCACGGGTTCTGGGTTTTTTCTGCGGCTCCAGTTTGTCTTTGCTCTGCCTGCTTCATATCCAGCTTTCCCCTTGTCAGCCCTACTGACCAAACCACTAGAAGGCAGAGGCAAAAGCCTCCCAAATTCTTCACATTTCCAACAATTATATACAGTGCACTCCCTACAATAAACCCATATCCCATATCATTCCAAGCAACTCGGATTTCCTGATCAAACCCAAATTGATACATAGGACCCTCCCTTCTGGTCCGTTCAATTCCATATAGGGGTAAAATCCCTTATAACCTTAGGCCCAGGTGGTAGTAGCAGCTTAACTTTCATTTGGGGTGACCTAATGTCCCCAAGTCAGCTGGGCACAGTCAGCCAGACTTAGTCATCATTCAATGCACTGTATCTTAAACCTGTTCCATGCATCTAGATCCAGGACTGGTATCTGAAATTATAAGTAGGACCATGGCCCTGACCTTGAAATTTCAGAATGACACCTATGCCTTTTAGTGGGATTTACATCAGATCCACACACAAATGCTAAGAGATCAAAGAAAGGGAGGAATTTCAACTGGGAGATGAGTAAGGGGATGGGCCAAGATTTCCTACCAGAGGCGGTCTGATGTTTGCAAGGAGAGAGGGCCTGCTTCTCCACTTCTCACGTTCATTTATTTGGATTCCTGACTGTTCTTATGAAAGATGGCAGTGCGAAAGGGCAGGGGCCAGATCAGCTCTTGGCTATAACATCTTTCACATACATTCCTTCCTCTGAGATGCTTTGAGAAGCACCTGAACTTCCTTAGGTCCCAAAGTATCTGAACGTATTCAAGGTATAATTTACCAATAGCACCTGATAGCCAACCCCTTCTGTGACCATACCCTCAAAAAAGGAATAATGGAAGCTACTACTCAGAAAATCATTTGTTTTAGGCCACTTTAACTGTACACATCCTGAGGCCATGTAATATGGTCATGTGACACAAGGAGATGAGACTTTCTGTCTTTGTCACCATCTTGTTCCTCTCATTCCTCCTCTAATCAAAGAGTTCTGTTAGTATTTTAGCATATCAAAATTTTGTTATGAAAGATAGTTCAAATTAGCAAGAGGAAGATCTCTTTTGTGCCTGTGCCTCTCTGCAGAATGTGCTGGGAGGACTGGCAGGGTCTATGCCAGGACCCACCTAGGTCCTCCCCAGATAAAGCCAGGAATGGCTGTGGGGCCCTGATGTTACAAAGGTAGAACCTGCAAGGAAAGAAGAGCAGACAAAGAGGAGAGACCAGAGAGGCAGGGCTGGGGGAAGCTCCTGCACCAAAAGATAACCCCATACCCTACCCTCCTCCCAGGAAAAGTAATAAATGCTTTGCTCCTCCTGTTGGCTTCCTATAGCATCAAAATCAGCTATAAGAGATCTTGTTCTATTTTTGGCATTAGACTGTGCCTATGGCCTCTTTCAGACAATGAGGCATAACTAAAGGCTTACAATTATAAAAAGCACTAGCAAGTCTCAATTCAAAGATGGGTTGGTTCCAACTATTTATTGATAAAGTTGGTTATTAGAAGCTCAAAGTGTTTTCTCATTAAGATAGAGTCTGTTATGGGTCCACCAAATCCTGTTTTAGTTTCCTCTGGGCCCACAGGTTGTGCTATATTTCCTGGCAAGACGTGCAGTCAGGTGGGATCAAGTAACTGAATTCTGAGACATGGAGTTCAGGCTGAAGTGAGGCATACCACTACCAAGACTGGCCTCCAAAACCTCCCATGCAATTCTCCTCCATTCTTACTTTTCCCATTTCTCAACTGCAAAGAGAAGACAATGAGGGCCAAGAGGAAGGGAGCCTCAAGGTGAAATGAACCTGGATCCCTCAAGGACTACGTGGAGCATAGCCCACCATGACCATCTCATATAGGACTGAGATGGATGTAACTAAGAAATATTTTGCTAAGCCCCTGAAATTTTGGTGTTGACTTATTACACAAGCTATCATATTTCACTTAAGAGAGAGAGAGAGAAACAACATTAGGATGGGGAGGTCCTAGGCTAGCTCAGAAGAAACAACAGAGAGAAACATTAGGATGGGGAGGTCCTAGGCTAGCTCAGAAAAACGGCAGAGACGAACCATTGTACTGAAGGCATGAGGCCATATCTGGGTACAAGAGTTAATGTGGTTCATGTACAATTTTATAAAAAGTCACTTATCTTGTTTCCTCATTTCTGCTCTCCCTTATCCTACCTTCCACTGGCTTTCTCTTCAAGGTCCAAGTTTCTCAGACCCAAACTGCACCACCACTTCCTATACACACATTTTCCAAGAGTATGAGCACCAAAATCTCTTCATTTCCCTTCTCCCCAATCAAAAACCACAGGTTCGCTAAGCAGGAGGCTAACAGCTTAGATAGAATGGCTCTGTGCTCATATTTTTCAGTTTCTTTGTCTATATCTGGGCCCAAACAGTATTATTAGAGAGGACAGTCTAATGACCCAAAATTTCAGTGTTTTAACACAGAGATATTTATTTTACACTCCTTCCTAGTCCAATATGTGTCGAGGGTGAAGGTGGGGAAGACTCTACTCCATATAGTTATCCAGAGACCCAGGCTCCCTCATCAAGTGGCTTCTCCATCTCCCAGGGCCCGGGAGCCCTGCACTGGATTATCTGTTGGCAAGGAGGGAGGAGGGCATGGAGCAGTTGCCTGGACATATTACAGGCCAGATCTGAACATAGCAGACTTCATTTCTGGACACACAGTTCATTGGCCAGAACTAGTCACAAGGCACACCTGAGTGCAGAGCAAGCTAGGAAATGTGGTCCTCCTGTGCTCAGGTGGAAAGTGGAACAGGATTTGGTGAATCCCTAGCATTGTCACTGCCACTCACAGATTCTCAAGGTCTCTTCTCTTCACCACAATGACCTCTAAGGGGTATATGGTGCCTTTGCGTGCTTTTGTACAGATCAGGATAAACCACAAGCATGGGAGCACAGCCACGCCCTGCCATATTGTCCAGCTGATCTCACAACTATAACAGCAGCATCCAGTTGTTGCAACAGAGCCCGTATGGTCCACAAAGCCTAGAATGCTTACTCTGACCCTTTACAGAAAATGTCTGCCGAGCTCTGGAATAAATGGATAATTTCTCATTAAATGTGGCCAAGTAGAACACTGCTGTAACTTGAACTCCTTCATTCATTGAATCAGTGGGTGTGTAATCATGGAGCACCCACTCTTTGCCAGGCACAACGCTAGGTACAAGACTACGGCTACGGAAAAACTTCGTCTTTATGCTCAAGTGTTCAGTTTTTACGGGAATGGTGGTAACAGGTATAGAAAGCATGGAAAAGAATCCTCAAAAACATGTTCAATTAGGTAAAAAGCAAGAGAACTCCACCTAAGTAAATCTCCCCAACTCTTCAGAATTTTCAAAAGTCAATGCCCAGAATCAGCATGGATTGTGGACCTGCCCTAAGACTGGAAGCACACAGTAAAATTAAAGAAAAACACCATCCAGTGGGCAAAGCTGAAATTGTTTGATTTAGACCTTGTCACAAAATTTGAGAATGTTCCCACTTCTTTTTTTCCTTCACTATTTCCTTATTAAGCAGGCCATTTTATTACGTCCTAAGGTATAATATTACATTATCTGTTTTTATAAAGTCTACACTGTGACACCAGGTGGAGACCAACACCAGATGTTTCCAGAGCCCCTGATATGCAAGACAGCAGGCTGGCCGTGGAGAAGGGGGAAGGAAAGGCCCCATATTCTTCCTGGGGCACTGCCGACCTTCGAGAGAAGCCACTGGAGTCGGGGGAGACTCGTTAAGGCAACTCCAAAAATATCTTTCCACCCACTCCTGTAAAACAGGTTTTCTATTCAAATAAAAGCGAAGACAAGGAAATGCTAGATTCAAGAGTTATTTTAGTAACACCAGCCAGACAGGTACATCCAAGGCTGAGCTGAAGGACAAACATTAAGAATAAAGTTCTTCTCATGGCACTGAGCCAGAGCCTTATCTGGATGCCTGTCTTATTAAAGGCCACCTGAGGCCCTGGCTTAATTCTAAAAACTCCATGTGTGTGCCTCACACTGATTCACACACCGCTCCTACCTACCCAAAGAAGAACATCAGAAACAGTAGAGAACACAGAAAAGCAGTGAGACTGAGTGGTCCTGGACAGATTGGAAGCTGGGGCTGGGCAGAGGGACCTTCTGTATTCGGTGGCCCCTAGCATCCTCAAAGCATTTGTCCCAGGGATGGCAAGATTCTGGGACTTTGGAATTCTGTTTTCCGGCTGGTGAAATTGAATGAATTGCCCTGTCTCCACCTAGGATTCTTCATGATCATCGGTCTTGAGTCTTGATTTACAATGGGATATACCAAGGCAAGATGAGGTGTGCTTCTCCCTTCTAAAGATTTCCGTTCATGGGGCTACAGTTAGCCCAGAAAACATAAAGTGCTCAGCACAGTACACAGTACGCAGTAAACTCCCAATAAATGGCAGCCCTGACCCACTTCCCCATGCCTTCCTAAATTCCTGTTTATGTGACACCTAAATATAAGAAGACACACAGGTTGGTCCTCATTCTTCATGGATTCCATGTCTGCAAATTCACCTACTCACTAAAATTTGTTTGCAGTCCCCAGATTAAAACTCACAGTCCTTTCACAGCTATTTACAGACATGCACAGAGCCGCAAAAATCTTGAATTTCCTGACACCCATGTTCCTGGCTGAGGCGGAGCAAGGAGAGGCTTTGCCTTCTCATTTCAGCTCTCATACTATAAACAAGTGTCTTTTTCATGGTCTATTGGTGCCATGTTTTTGGCATTTTTGTTCTTTTTCTTGGTGATTTTGCTGTTTAAAATGGCCCCCGGTGCAGTGCTGAAGTGTTCCTAAGTCAAGTAGGCTGGGATGAGCCTTACAAAATAAATATGTTAGAGAAGCTTCCTTTAGGCCTGAGGGAACTCAGGATATAATTTCAGCTCATCTATCAATAAGGAGCTCTGGATAAATCTGTCGGACTCTGAGGCCTCAGTTTCCTCATTGGTAAAATGAATTGAGAGGGTAGTAGGTCATCTTTTCAGTATTAGCATTCTACAGTGCTGAAGAATGTATTCTTTCATTAGCAGACTTTATAAAGAGTTCATCTTGTGGACACACTTCTTTCAAAGTATTAAGGAAAATGCACCGACCATAATTACTTTTTCGAGAGAGCCCAAAAGCAATCATTGTTATTTCCAAGGGAGGATGAATGAATGAATTATACCCAGCTGCAGATGTAAAGGATTGCCATCATTCAAGTACAAGGAACACACAGCACAGAACCACAAAGGATGAGGGGTCTTTTCTGCTCCTGGGACCCAGGATCAAGGCTATTCTGAGGTGCCCCTAAAAATCATCAGCACGACCAACATGTCAGCCTATCTTTCTCTTGTGTGTGATGTATCCTCAAAAAAAAAAAAAAAAAACAGGAAGATGGCCTCACAGGCAGTGATATCACCCCAAATTGTTTTCCCTCTGTCATCACACATTCATCAGCAACCATGAAGGCTCTGGACCTCAGATTATTCCACCTCAGATGGAACGTGCCACGATGCTGCGAAAGCACTCAGCCACTATTCCACGCAATAACGCAAGGTTCTCTGCGTAAAGAGGTGACTAAGGAGACCTGCTGGGATAAGAGCAAAGTGCCTCTCTACTCAAGCATCTCAAAGTTGTACAGACATTTAAACCAGTTTCATACTCCCTGTCAAAAAATCCTGACTGAGCATATCTCGGTGGTAGATACTAGATATTTGTTTAAAGAACTGGACATGGTCTCTTAAAGTCCCCAGAGTCCAGGAAAGCAGACTGTGTGCTTACTACTTGCTAGGTCAAGCGGGGTCCCAGGGGAGGTAGATATAAATCTACAGAGCCTGACTTGAGAGCCACAATCCAGTAAGAGGCAAAAGCCAGTACACATCTGATTGCAGCACTGTTTGATCCAAAATCCTTGAGAAATATCCTGGTTTTGTTAGCAGTTGTGGGATCGATATCTAGTCAAATAATAAGTCTCAGATGGCCTCAGGATTCAGAAGTCACCTGCTAACTGGACAAACGAAGCATACGGATTTCCTTTAAGTGGCAATAAAGAATATCTGCACTATAGACTCTGGCGGAGAATTTAGCAGTAATGTCTCTGCTGTCTGACTCTTATCAAATGTTGAAACAAGTGATATTTATGGATGTTTTTTTCTGAATTACATATAGCCTAGCTATGCCTTTGTCAGCATTTCCCAGAATGCTATACTATATAGAACATGATGTGACAAAATGTTATAAGTATACTGAAAAAAAATTTCCTTGTCCAAATAAGCTTAAGACATGGTCTGAGTCACCCAAGTTTTTTTTAAACCGTAGGACTTCTCAGAAGTGTGTATGTGTATGTGTGTGTGTGTGTGTGTGCGCGCGCGTGCGCGCACACACACGCACATGTGCCTAGAATGATAGCTTGGCACATCAATATTATTTGAATGAATTAGTGTTAGATGAAAATCTTTACATTTAGTCAATAATAATAAAATATATTAAATCAAGAAGCAATGTGCCTAACAGGATATATATCATGAAAATATGTAAATGTACACACCAAATTCTTAAACATTCGATTGCTTAGAATGAGAATGCACATAAGGATGATAGAAAATAAACCCTAGATCTACAACAGGGCTCCCTCAATAAATGCAGCATTTAGTGATACCTTAGTGAACTGAGCAAACAGCCATAACAAGCCTGTAGCAACCACAACAAACAGAAAAATATTAAGTAGAGATGCCAAACAGAGCACACAATCTTTAACATGCTCATTTTTATTATGAGTTTCCAAAGAGGGGATTTAGGATACACTACTTGCCAAACTCGTATAGCTTAAGTGGCAGCTGGGGCCCGATTTTCTTAGAGTATGACTGGCTCAGACTCCAGCTGATTCCATAGCTTGTGAAAGTAAGAAGCTCCTCTGTAATTTCTGCTAATTCCTCAGGGTTAAACCTTCATGGTTCATTATCTGTTCTCATTTGCACAGGCACAAAGCTCAGCCTCTCCATTCCTTACAAAGAGCATCCAATCTGTTCAAAATCTTGGGTTTCACAAGGAAGGGTGATACTGTACAGCCTTCTACTATCGCAGCTGTTCTGCCCCCACATCCATCTCGACTTCATCAGCCCTCTTTCCTGAAGCTTTAGAGTTTAGGGGCTCCTAATTCTTTACCTTCTCTGATGAGTGATTTCCCCTTTCATCTATCACTCAGACAAAAAGGACAAGTGCTCAGATAATACCCCAAATTTATAAGCCCGTCCCTACTTCTGTGAACTCCCTTTGCTTTTGAGTGGTCCACCACTCATTCTCCCTCATTCTGGTTACCATTGGACTTGAGGGAACCACCTTATGGATCTTGACAGTTCTATTAATTCAGGTGTCCTCTCTCCTGTGGCTAAATGCCAGGCTGCTTGCTCACACTTCGCTGAGACTGTGAACCTTGAGCAGAGTTATGTGATAATAGTGGGGACGAGGGAAAGGAACATATGAAATTCTTTTATTTTGATGGCAATGGAGCCATAAGGGCTTGTCTTGGTAATGAGGCCCAGGAGTTTCCAGGTTCCTGTCCATTCAGAGACTGTTTCTTCAGCCTTCTCCTTGATGCCCTGACCTCTGCTATTGTCTTTCCATAAACTCTCTTCTGCATGCATTATCCAGCTTATTTCTGTTGATTACAACCAAAAACCTGACTTCTTGCCCCATCAATAGAACAAAGACTTTTACTTTAATGTAAACAGTCAAGGTCTGCAATAGATTTTTCTCTCTTTTTTTTTTTCATGGCACATCTATTAACATCTCCGTGTATGTGTGTTATATTATGTTTAGTTTGGGAAAGTCGCTAGGTGTTCTAGGCTTTATCTCTGAATCTATCCAAAGGCTATGACTTCACCTATATCATCTCTATTAGTTTTCTATGGCTGCATGACAAACTGCCACAAACTAAGCAGCTTAGAACAATCTTCCTTTATTGTATCTCACAGTTCCCGCAGGTCAGAAGCCCAGGCATGGTACAAGTGAGTTCTCTGCTCAGGGTCTCACAGGACGGAAATCAAGGTATTTGCTGGGCTGCACTGTCATCTGGAGCTCAGCATCCTCTTCCAAGTTCATTAAGATTGTTGGCAGAATTTGGTTTCTCATGGTTGTAGGACTGAGGTCCTAGCTTTCTTGCTGGCTGTCTCCTGAAAGTCACTCTTCGCTACTAAAGACTGCTTTCAGGTCCTAGCCACCTGGCCCTCTCACGATACGGCAGCTACTTCTTCAAGACTAGCAAGAGAATCTTCCTACCTCTAGATTTCTAAAGGGCTTATTAGATCAGGCCACTCAAAATAAACTGGGGACTTTAATTACATCTAGAAAACCCTTTCACCTTTGCCTCATTACATAATCTAATCATGGAATGACATCCACCATGGCCCCGCCCACACTCAAGGGGAAGGGATTATGTGGGGCATGGACGCCAGGGAGTGTGAACCTTGGGTGCCATCTTGGAATTCTGCCTACTACATGGTCTTATTCCTAGTTCTGGGGAGCATAATTGCCTTTTACTATTTCCTTGGCTTATAATAAAGGAATGCCTATGACATGTTATATAAGGCTGTTGGAGTTACTGTCTCTAACATCAGTTAGCATTTGCTATAGGACACCTCACATAAGAAATATGTATTTTTGGAATTAAGAACCAAGAATAATTATGCTTCTTTGAGAGAGTAGTAGGTTTTGCTTTGTGGTCCATAGGAATCATATAAATCAACCTGACTTTTTCACTTTAGCTAGTGGGAAGCTCAGAAACAAATACATCCATAATATATAACACACAAATATAACAACATTTCGATCAATGGTGAACTGCATGTATCATGGTGCTCCCATAAGATTATAATGGAGCTGAAAAATTCCTCACCTAAGTGACATTTTAGCTGTCATAACACCATAGCTTAATGCATTATTTACATTTGTGGTGATGCTGTTGTAAATAAACCTACTGTGCTACCAGTCATATAAAAATATAGCACATACAATTACGTACAGTGCATAATACTTGATAATGATAAAACTATCACTATCATAATGATAAGACTATGTTACTGGTTTATATAGTTACTCTACTATACTTTTATTATTATTTTAGATTGTACTCTTTCTACTTACAAAAAAACATTTGCCATAAAACAGTGTTCTGTATTACACAGGCAGCCACCTCATACATCCCGTGTTTACTGAGTCTCTTGATTGCATTTTCTCTTGTGCTTGATTTAATCTCATGTTATTTTATAAACTTACTGTAGCCTAAGTGTACAATGTTTATAAAGTCTACAGCAGTGTACAGTAGAGTCCTAGGCCTTCGCATTCACTCATCACTCACTCACTGACTCACCCAGAGCAACTTCTAGTCCTGCAAGCTCCATTCACGCTAAGTGCCCTATACAGGTATACCGTTTTTCATACTATATTTTTAATGTTTAGATGTGTTTAGGTACACAAATATCACTGTGTTACAAATGCCTACAGTATTCAGTACAGTAACATGCTGTATAGGTTTGTAGCCAAGGAGGCATAGGCCGTACGATAGCCTAGGTGTGCATGTAGTAAGCTATATGACTTGGGTTTGTGTAAAAGTGCTCTAATACTTGCATAATGACAAAATCACTTAATGCATCTCTCAGAGAATATCGGTGTCATTAAACAGCATGTGACTATATGTGACTAGGCCCATGTAACTCAGCAGAAGTTTACGAATACCTGTGTCCTACAATAACTGTATTCTTCTTTCCCCACAGCCTCACTTTTATCTTGACTCAAAATTTTTCTTGCCCTGAGTTTTTTTAAGGTAGGTATTTTTATAAATAACTTCCAAGAAATAGGGCATAAATATAAATGAACAATTATAACAGCTAGTGTAAACTGAGCCATTACTATGTGATAACCTTGCATAAACATTATCTCATTTGGGCATTTACAACAACCCTGTGAAACTGGATACTTTAAATATCCTGCTTGAACAGATGAGGAAACTGAGGCTTAGAGAGGTAAAGAGGTAGCAGTGGTGAAGCAGCCTTTCAAGCCCCAGGTGTGCCTGATCTCAGAGCCTATGAAGTCAACCACCATGCTCAACCGACTCTGAAACATTTACATTTTAAAGGGAGGAAGGAGTAGGGATAGTAGCTGCCTATGAAACCCTCCAGCCTAGAAAGATATCATACATGAGGGCCAGAAGAATTGTACTCTGCACACCTTGCCTGCCTACTGCTCTTCTACAAGGTAAAATGAACTTCTTTGAAATACAGAATTCAGCAGCCATGCCGTCTCAAAATAAAGGAGGAAAGGGGCCTTCAGAGATAAAAAAAAGGGCTTAGAAGTAAGTAAGCTTTTTCCATGGTGGATTGCAAATAGGGGTAAGAGAGCATCTGACACCAAGCCCCAAGCACGACGTGACTGTTTCTGTAGAGAAGACTTCCAGGTTTACACCATGCAACTGAGTAAAATGTGTTCTTCTTAAAACAGAATATAGAAGACCAGAGTTAGAAATACATGTTCTGAAGGCACACCATTGATGCTAGCCCATGTATTCTTTAATCTTTACTCTAAAGCATATCATGTATATAATAAACAGTCCTTAAAGTCAGTAATTGTTGGTGGTAGTTTATATAAAATCATTATCCACGTGATGTTTATAGAAAATTAAGCATCACTAATGAGTTCAAATATTTACCTAGGCCCATAAATAGCCATGACTGGGGAGTGCCCAGTATAAGGTTCACACCACTATGATTCATGGTGCCACCTAGTGACAACTTCCCTGATTGCAAGTCCACTGATAGCAAGACTCTCCATGGTCTTTGCTTTATACCCAACACATATAAAGTTTCAGTTAGAATCACATGATCTGGATGTTACCATGAAGTCCATCCTAGAGTGAATAATATCTACATAAGGACCTAAATATTCTCATTCTTTGAAAGAGATCAAGAGAGTAAGAGTAAAAGACAGAATTTAGTGGAAGGCACATCTTTGCTGTCTGCTGCTACTTTTAAAGATAGTAGACTATTAACCACTTGGAAGACAGTGGCTTATAAATTCAAATTTTACTAGTATGTCCTTTGAAGTGTATAAAATTGACAACAGGGGTTAAGTTGCTTCCCCTTGTCATAAAGTAAACAATTGGTAAGGGAAATGAGCCCTTTTGGCCTGTCCCTGAGCTGTCCATATTACTTCCTCGATGCTGTAGCAGCCACTTCTGTACAGTGGACAGGCAAGGTCCTTCCAGAGAGTGAAAAAGGCCCCAAGCAGGCAGCCACTTTCCCTTGCATACAAGGAGCTGCATGAGGTTGTCTTACTCTTTGCACCAAATTTAACATCATGTTTCAGGTGCTTGTGTTTTTCATTGTCATGGCTTCCATTTCAAGTGCACTGCAGTAGTTTGCCTTCCACATTGAAGCTTCTCTTTCCCAAAATAAAAAATTGCCACACAACTTCCAGAGAATCACCCAGCAACCTTCCTTGCTCTGGATTGTGTGTGTGTGTGTGTGTGTGTGTTTCACTTTTTCCATTCTTCTCAATAGTTTGAAAAACTCTTCAGCACACTACAACAAATATTTGGGTCATAGCTTGCTTTAATGATGTGGTTTCGAAATGGTGGTTTTAATCTTGGATGTATATTTGGTTGTTGTTTTCTTTTTGCAGTGAGAACCCACAGGCACGTCTGCCTACGAGTGGCATTAGGAGAGTAGGGTACCCCAGGTTCTCAAGGGCTCCCTTATCCTTGGCTCTGCTGAAGGCCATTCTAGCACCATCCCCCACAGTGTAATCCTTTTTAAAATAATTTTTAAATTTTCAATTACAGTTGACATATAATATATTAGTTTCAGGTGTACAACAGAGTGATGAGACATTTATATAACTTACAAAGTGATCACTCTGATAAGTCTAATACCCATCTGACACTATCCATAGTTAGTATAGTATTATTCAAAGGAAACCAAAACATCATATCAAAAAGATATATGCAGCCCTATGTTCACTGCAGCATCACTTACAATGGCCAAGATATGGAAGTAATCTAAGTGTCCACTGATAGACAATTGGATAAAGAAAATGTGGTATATATATATATATACAATGGAAAAAGGAATGAAATCTTGCCATTCGAGACACCATGGATAGACCTAGAGGGTATCATGCTAAGTGAAATAAGTGAGACCCACCTTGCAATCTTCAGAGCATATGTCCTAGGCTCTCTCTAGATGGGATTGTGGAAGAGAGGCAACTGCCTCTAGGGGACACCAGACTGGTCCATATTGTCCTTTCTCAGCCATTACCAACTTCTCTGTAGGTTGACACCAGGTCCAAATGCACAGCTTTGAAGGGGGAAAAGGAGTCTCCCAGGGATTCCATGTGTCCTGAGGGTGATGCAGGAGCTGTGGGTACTTTGTTTTGGTATCATTTGTGACAGAGCAGAGTAATGGGCTAGGGATAGATTCACCATGTTTGCACAAGCCTGTAGTGTTTCCAATGGGTCGCAGACTGGTAGAAAGAGACCCTACAACTAGGTTCTAGATTTAATAGCCCTGATATCTAAGTTTCATCAGAATATGATTACCAAGTCAAAATAGAAGATGCCCAGTTAAGTCTGATTTTCATATACAAAACAAATAGTATAAAGATTTTTTAGTATAAGGATGCCTCATGCATTTGAAGAGAACTTCTGCTGAAGTATCTTTGCAATTTACTGTTATTTTACTGTAGCAAAGGCACCAAAGAAATCTGAGTGCTTCTCTATCAGGGAGCGTTTCTCAACATCGGGGGCATTTCGTTGGCTTTTGGAGCAAATTTGGCATTAACAAGGCTACCTACCTCCTCAAGGAGAGAAGGCAGAAATCAGTGCCCATTTGTCTCTAAATGTTGTCTCTGCTTTGCCTCCCAGTATTCTAGAAAGTCCACTTATCTGCAGGACAGAAGCTCTTCTTATCGCAAGCTGGAGAGGATCAACTTTTGTCCCTCTCATCCAATACTCCAGGCCCACCTCCTCACAGAATTCTTTCTGTCCCCAAAGTAAGTACCCTTCCCCATCGCCCTCCATCCCTCACATATGATAAGAAGCAAGGAACATGCACAACAATATGAATGTATTTAACTTTACTGAGTCGTGCACTTAAAAATGGTTATAATGATAATTTTATGTTATGTATGTTTTATAACAATTCAAGAAGAGAAAAAGTAAAGAACAGAGGAGTTGTCATACTATGAGATGCTTATAGTGCAACATAAGCCTGTAGTGCCCTGAGTGCCCTCTTGACTGCAGAATCCAGTCAGTGATATGTGCCCTCACTTCCTACTATTTGCCTCCACATGTGTGCTCTTCACTTCACCTGGGAGCCAACCCATGGCCTTTCCTGCTTCCATGATGGGTCCCCATGTGGCTCTCCCCCCACAGATGGCCCCACCCACCATCTCCTACCAGAGGAGACTTCACAGCTCTCAGCCACTCATCTCTAAGGTCCCACCCACAAACTCTTTCCTAAGCTTACGACCATCAATCCAACTTGTGGAAGTGGCTGGGCTCATGATTTCTCCTGCTATTTATGGAATATTAGCAATGTCTGAATCTCAACAATTCTTTTTCTTAATGTCAAATCACCTTCTCAGTAGCCAAGCATAATAACGTGTCCTTATTCAACTCCAAACTCCCCTGACTTACAGGTACAAAGCTCTCATAACCATGGGGCCCACGAAGTGCCTTTTTTATCCTCCTGGCTTCTTGTGGCAGCTCTCTGCCAGGAGTCTCCATGCCCTGTCCTGTCCCCCATCTCACAGTGGCCCAGGCTGAGCGGACCTGCTCACTGAGATGTTTTTAATCCCAGGAGGCCACCAATGACTCACTTGGGAGAACCTACTGTAGCACCTACATCTCTGTGCCAGGGGCGCTCCCTGCACCTCTACTGAACAAGTTCATTCCTTCTCTGCTTTCATTTCCCTATCATGCGTCCCCACTCTGCAAATCATCAGAAAGCTCCACCAAATTTCAGCCCACCTCAAAATGTGACCTTATTTGGAAACAGTGTCTTTATAGATGTAATTATGGTTAGGATAGAGATGAGAACATACAGAATTATGTGGACCTGAATCCAATAAGAGGTCTTATAAGAGACAGAAAAGGACGCATTGACAAACGTGGAAGAAGGCAATGGAAAGATGGGGACAGAGACTGGAGTGAGTGTCTACAAGCCAAGGAATGACAAGGACTTCTGAGGACTAGCAGGAGATAGAAGAGAGGCATGGAACGGATTCTCCCTCGGAGCCTCCAGAAGGCACCAACCCTGCCAACGCCTTGATTTCCGACCATTAGCTCTCCTCCTCGGGCATGTGCTCAGCCAAACTGACCGGGCAGCTGTGCCTTAGTTGGGCAGTTCTTTTTTTCTGCAAGCTCACCTACACTCAGTCTGGTCACTGGAATACTGGCAATGGTCCTCCGGCAGTGAAAGGCACAGAGACTCCTGCTGTCAGCTCCCTCATGAAATAGCTGGATAAAATCTCTCTACGGGTTCCCTGGCCTTCCTTCCATTCTCCCCACTTTGGTTAGGAAAGATTTAGCTTACCCTTTCTGCAGCCTCTCTCAGCCTTTCAAGATTCAGGGAGAACAGGCAGCTTCAAACTTCTCCCCAAGAGCCAAAGATCCCCAAACACCATTCTCCCTCCTGAGGTCACTTGAAGGTGACTTCAGCCTCATGCCCACCTCTTAGCCCTCCGGTAGCTGCAACATAAGGGTATTACATAGCTTGGAGTTGGAAGCACGGGGCAAGAGATTAGACTTTAGAAGACTGAGCTCTTATCTCGATCCTCTGCTGCTAGCACAAAACACGTCATTTCAGGATCCAGAGTTATATTCATTCTCCATTAGACTTTAGAGCAAATGGCAGTAGAACAAAGGAATCATAAAACTCTCATGAAGACTCATTTACTCTCTGGATGAGAAACAATGCTGTGGATCCTCATCATAATCAGACACAGCAACAGTACATCCGAAACAGCTGCCACGATTTGGTCAAAGCCAAAAATTCTCCATTCAAGATACCCAAGACCCATGGCTGCTAATGAAAACAGTTTGGAATCAGTTAATGACATTAAAAAAAAAGGCTGCATTATAGGTGGACTGGTCAGTTCTAAGGCAGATGCTGACCTTTGTATTAGACTGTCTCTCTGTGTGGCACAGGAAAGGACCAAGGGGATTAAATCACAGTAAATGGGCCTTTATCCTTAACCTTTAGTTTTTAATTCCAGCCAAATATTTCTGTCATTTAAAAGTGTGATTAGCTTTTAGATAAGTACTTTTTCCCCCTTCAGCTGAGAACATATGTAGTTTCTTAACGAATATCAAAAGCAACTAGAAATGTCTTAAAAAATCATTATTTGGTATCCATCTCAGGAGCGGGTGGTGGTAGAACAACGCCAGATTCAACAGGCCAATACTCTCTGAGCCCTGAACAAGGCCAAGATTCTCAGGATCAGGGAGCATCTTGGAAGCTGGACCGAACCAGTCAAAGTGAATGGCTAAAATTCCTGAGAAATGCTAGGGTCATTCTGGCTTCACGCGGGTGAAAGTGCACGCATGGATTCCTCTCTTTTATACAACTGCTTTTTATATCAGCAAAGAGAAGACAGAAAAAAGAAATATATATTAATTTTTTTTTATCGTTACCTAATTACCTTTACTGGAACTGTGTGTGTGGTGTGTGTGTGTGTGTGTGTGTGTGTATGTGTGTGTGTGTGTGTGTGTATTTGAATTACTGTCTGTGTCCCTATCTTTCAGCCTGAAGAACTTCTTTTAGTATTTCTTTTAAGGAAGGCCAGCTAGCCATGAATTCTTTCAGTTTTTTTTGTTTTGTTTTGTTTTGTTTTTTAAATTTGAGGGAGTCTTTACTTCTCTTTCATTCTTAAACCAACTTTGTTCAGATATAACTCACATACCGTGCAATTCACCCATGGAAAATGTACAATTCAATGGCTTTTAGAATAGTCAAGGAGTTGTGCAACCATCACCATAATCAATTAGAACATTTTTATCACCCCCAGAAGAAACCCAGTGCCCATTAGCAGTCTGTCATGGGCTGAACTCTGACTCCCAAAAGGATACATTGAAGTATTAAACACTGGTACCTGTGAATGTGACTTATTTGGAAATAAGATCTTTGCAGATGTCACCAAGTTAAGATGAGGCCATTAATAGATTTGACTAATATTCTTTTAGGAGAAGGAAAATTTAGACACAGACACACAGACACAGACACACAACACACACACACACACACACACACACACAGAACACCATGGGAAGACAGAGACAGACGCAGAGGGAAGATGGAGGTCAAAATTGGAGTTATGCTGCCGCAAGTGTGGGAATGCCTAGGAATGCCAGAAGCTGAAAGGGGCAAAGAAGAATCCTTCCCTACAGGTGTTGGAGGGATTATGGCCCTACCGGCACCTTGATTTTGTACTTGTAGACTCCAGAGCTGCGAGAGAATAAATTTCTGTTGTTTTAAGCTACTCAGTTTGTGGTTCTTTGTTATGGCAGCCCTGGAAAACTAGTACATAGTCACTCTCTATTCCCTCCACAGTTTCCCTGTTCTAGACACCCAACAATATATTCATCTCTATGGGACTGCCTATTCTGGAAATGTTACACAAATGGAACCATACGACATGTGGTCCTGTGTAACTGACTTCTTTAGCATAGTATTTTCAAAGTTCGTCTAAGTTGTAGCATGTTTCAGTATTTCATTTCTTTTTATTGCCTAATAATATTCTATGATATGAATATACTACATATACTACATTGGCTGATAGACACTGGATTTTTTACACTTTGGGGCTATTATGAATAATGTCATAATGAGCATTTGTTTGCAAGTTTTTGTGTGGACATGTGCTTTCATTTCTCTCAGTTATATACCTAGGAGTGGAATTACTGGGTAACTATGTTTTAACCTTTTGAGGAACTGTCAAACTGTTTTCCAAAGCAGCAGCCCCATTTTGTTTTTAATTCCCACCAGCAATGTGTGAGGGTGGCCTTCATTTTTGAAAGATCGCTTTGCTGAATATAGGATTTTTGGTTAACAGTTTCTTTTTTCTCTTTCAGCACTTTGCATACACACGATCTTCTGGATCCCTTGGAGTGAGTGGATGGCTATTCTTGACTGTCTCTTTTCAATCTGCCATTTTGCTTGTTGCTACTAATATCACTGAGCTACCAGCGCCTTCCTGTTTGCTCACCATCAAGATTTCCCTTGTTTTCGACAATGACCTTAGGTGTGAACTTCTTCATGCTATATTCCTCTCCAGTGGAATGCCATTTTTACATCCTGCCTCTTAGGACAAAACTGTTGTGCCAGAGTTAGGGATGAGGACAACGGCCCACTTCTCCTGGAGGGAAACCTCTGCTCTACAAGTGGGCATTGTGTGTCAGAGAGGGGATGTTGAGAATCCTTGGTCTTCTTTTCTTGGCCTTCCTGTACGGAACCTCCACCCTACAAGCAGGATAGGGTGGGGTAATTGAGGCCCCAGTGTTTTCAGCCTATCATGCTGGGACAAAGCCCCTGCCCCATGAGTAACAGTTGAGTTTGTAAATGAGCCCAGATCTCTCGACCATACTTGCCTGAGATAGCACTTCCACACACGAGGCTATGGAGGATAAGACGCACTGGTAGCCTGTCCCTCTCAGAGTAAAACTGGCCTTGGACTAGGAGCTAAGGAGAGAAGACCAGGAGCTGTAGCCCCATCTCAACTACACCCTGCTGGATTAGAGCTTCCATCACACGGAGCTGGGGGATGGGACATGAAAACAGTTCAAATGCTACCAGCTCTTCAAGTTCTTCCTAGGATATAGATTTTCTTGAAAAAATATTTCTCTAATTACTGTATGCTCTTAGGACAATTTCCAGAGACTTTAAATGGCTGTCATAATGTTTACCAGTTAAATGGTTTCACTAGAGAGAGGGTCTACCAAGCTTTTCACACTACCATTCTGAGGTCTGAAATTCTTTCTTATATTCAGATGTACAAGTCAATTGAGTTCTCTTTTCTACCAACATCTAAAACACCCTCCAAGATCCGAAGTGATTATTCATCATTTATACTCTATTGTTATTTAGCCTAAATATTTCTAATATTCAGAAATATTTCAGGTGCTTCTCTCTTTCCAGGAATATGAAAGATTACCTCTTCTTGCCCTCCTTGAAAGTGGGTGTGATTCTGAGATCTTCCTTGGCCAATGATATGTGAAAAGATTGTCACTTCCAAGGAGAATCATTTGCTTGCAATTAATTGCTGTCGTATACTTCTCTGTCTTCTCGCTTCTGTTGCAACAAACAGTGGAGCCTTGTGATGACAGAATCATAAAATGAGAAAGCCTCTGTTATCCTGGGTCCTGAGTGATAACTATATGAAGCAGAGCCTTCACTCTTCTGGCTGGACATGTGGTGTGAGCAAGAAATAAATTTTCCATGTTCTAAGCCACTGAAACAGTAATTGTTTACTTCTGCAGCATATTGTAGCCTATCTTGACTTATAATAATGTTTTTCTTTTTTCTTTTTTTTAAATCTTCTGCTATATGCAGTTAACTTTTCTGAATTTCAGAAGATACTGGTTAAGGTCAATTTCATTACTTGATATAAGTATAAAATCCAAGCTCCTTGGCAAGTCCACAAGGTGCTCTATGTCTGTGCCCTGTCAGTCTGTTGGTCTCAGCTCCTCCAAGGATACTCTACCTTCCCCTTCATCTCTTGTTGTATGCAATTCCCTGAGGCTCTCACCCTCATATGTAACCACCTGTTCCCCTTCTTCCTTCACATGGTCCCACCATCCATCCTTCCAGACTCAGCATTGCCGCCCTCTACCCACAGGCAGGGCTGGGAGGGGAAAGTGGAGTAAAGAGACAGAATGAACAGGATGTTTCACTTGGATATTAGTTGCTGTGAAAGTAGGAGGGCCCAGAAATAGTCTTAAGGTGAACTGTTTTAAAAAAAAGGAAAAAAAAAGAAAAAAAAAGAACTTTCCAGAATAATTGTTTAAGAGCATGTGTCAAATTTTGTTTAAAGCTCCCTGCAAGAAAAAACTAACAACAAGGAAAAAAAAATTCTGGTTAAAGATTATTAGGTTAGTCAATCAGTTGTGTAGACAACCCTAACTTCCCAGAAGTTCTTAAGCATTTAGGAGCATCAGAGAATTGCTCAAGCATTTAATCAGGAATGTGAATTACTTCCCAGAAGGAAGCTGAGAATTACGTCATTCAGAAAGTTCTGCTGCAGACCCAGTTTGACATATTTTCTTTCTCAGGAGGCTATAAAGAGACAGTGTTGGCTTGATTAGTTGTGGTTCACTCATCAGTTTCTTCTTTGGAATTAAAAAGCATTCCTGGATTTTGTTTTCATTCATTTAAGCATTTATTGAATGACAGATGATTAGATGCTGGTGTTATAAAGAGTCTCTGCTCTTCAGGTTGTTCATGGCTGGGGGAGAAAGACTTGTCCATGCATAATTGTGTAAACAAACAAAACTGTGCCTCAGTGCGTTCAGGGGGCTAAGCAAGTTATGCAGAAGACACATATTTATTTGGATGCATCATGATGGCAAGGAAAGGGAACATAAAGGAATAGGCTTAAAGAGGAAATTTCTATTTTGGAGGACAGCAGGAGTTACCAGGGCCTCCAGACGCTCTGGGAAGTAGAGAATGCTTGGAATGGATGTGGCATGTTCAGGATGTCCAACGAGCCTGGGTGTGCATCTGTGTGTGTGTGTGTGTGGTGGGGGGAGTGGAGATGGGGAGACACAGGCTGGTAGGGGTAAGAAGCCTGGAATGAGTCCTGAGGACGTGGGGTGGCATCAAATCATACCAGGAAGGGGAATGCCTAATCAGATGACTCTGGGTAGTATTTTCAATGAGAATAACCTATAAAGAGAAGAATGGGAGGCTGGAGATAAATACAAGTGAGTATAAGGCACAAGTAAGAAAAGATCAGGGTATGATCCTATCCAGTGGCAATGTCAACCCTTGTGGCTGTAAAATACCCTGCCATAGATTCAATCAATGTCCATTTTCCTACAAAGAGCTTATAGAAAATTAAGATACTCACACATCTACAAATAAAACTAATTGATATGGTAGAAAATGGCAAATGCCTAAGAAACCTATAGCTAAAGTGCAAAAGGGGTTCAGAAAGTATAAGAGATTACCACTAGTTGGAGAGCTCAGTAAAGGTTTTAAAGAGCAGGTAGCACTTGAAATGAGTTATAAGAGCATGATAGGATAAATGCTGAAATAGGGGAAGGCATTCAAAATTAAGGAGACAAAATAAGCAAATATCTGGCAGTAAGAAAGCAAAGGAACAAAAATGAAAGATGTTGAGGTTTGGCCCCAACAAGAGATTAAATGGAAAAGAAATGATGGGGTCAATTCATGGAAAACTTTGCATTCTATGGAATTTGGGCTGGTTTTACAAGCAATGGGGAGCCACTGACACTGGATGAGCAGAAAAGAGATGTGATCAGAATAATGCTTAAAGGCTAATGTTGTAACAAATTACCACTGATTGAAGAAACAGATGAATAGAGCCTACTCGAACAATCTAGGCCACTCTATGTGAGGGGACAGCCATGAGAACATGGGAGGGAAGTAGGAGCACATTTGTAGAAACCAAACAGGTGGACCCATCATGACCCATTAAAGAGTAGATAAAGAGGCAAAGAAGAAGGTGTTTAACATTAAATAAACATGACGACATGACAGACAGGCAAGAAGTATAATGGCATCATCATGAGAAGTTGAAAATCTTAAGGGAAGAGAATTCTGAGCAGGGGCAGTGAGGCAGTCAATTTGCTACAGACTGCATTTGAGGTGCTAGAGATGCACTTGAAGGAGATGCTCAGAAGGGGAGATGAGAGCACAGAACAGTCAAGGCTAGTTCTAAGACTGATAAGTCAATTACTGAAGTCATTTGCTACAGTCATGCATAAGTTAAGATGAACTATCCACACAGTCTGTGCACTGAGCCACATCAGGTTTAAGGATTTGTAACGGCAGTCAAAAGGTCTCTGCTCTCAAGTATGATAGGAGGAGAATGCACACACCAGGAAATGGCTATGAGTAAGTACAAACAAATACATAAAACATATGTACCAACTGCATCAGTAAAATATAGTCTATTAGTTATTTGGAAGTCTGTTTCCCCATGTGCTCACCCCATTTATAAAATTATTATTATTGACCAGTGTTTTTAAGAGTTGGACTTGTCTTGGAATTTGACAAAGTTCTGAATCTGGCAGTGGTTTTCCAAGTGAACTCAACTCCATGTGGCTTGACATCAGCACTGTTACCCACACTCCAAAATTATTTACAGATAAAACACTCTTGCCAATCTATGCACTAGAACTTCCACTGATAACCTAGGAAATGGATGTCAATATATCAGTATTTTTCTGTTGTAAGATATTTTGAAATGTCATCATGGAAAAGTGTATTAAGTGGAACCATACTGCCATCAGTCTCACAAAGCCCCTCTCTGTTCACTGAATCTTCCCTGGCATGGCCTCAATCATAGCAACGAAGGAATGCATTTGGGGGCCCTTACGTGCTAACAAGAAACACTGTGTTGAAGTTTTGGCCAGGACAATTAGGCAATTAAAAAAAAAAAAAGAAAAGAAATAAAAGGCATCTATTTTGAAAGGGAAAAAGTAAAACTAGTTCTATTTGTAGATGATATGATCTTGTATGTAGTGAATCCTAAGGAATATATTGAAAATATTAGAACTTATAAATAAAGGAAGGATGCAGGATACAAGATCAATATAAAAATCAATTGTATTTTTATACACTAGTAATCAACATTTCAAAAATGCAATTAAGAAAACAATTCCATTTGCAACAGCATAAAAAGAATAAAATACTTAATAAAGTTAATTTAAAAAGTACAATATTTGCATGCCAAAAATACAAAAGATCATTGGAAGAAATTAAAGATCGAAATAAATGAAAAAAACCTCATGTTCATGGATCTGAAGACAATAATTTTAAGATGACAATACTATCCAAACTGATCTACATATTTGATATAGGCCCTACCAAAGTTCCAGCTGCCTTTTATTTTTTATAAAAATTTACAAGCTAATCCTCAAATTCATATGGAAGTGCAAGAGATCCATAATCACCAAAATAATCTTGAAAAAGAAGAACAGAGTTGGAGAATTCAATTTTCAATTTCAAAACTTACTAAAAAGCTATAGTAATCAAGATAGTGCAGTACTGGCATAAGGATAGATATAGAGATTAATGGGATAGGAAGTCTAGAAATAAATCCTTATATTTATTATAGTCAATTGGTTTCTTACAAGAGTGCCAAGGCAATTCAATAGGAAAAGAATAGTCTATTCAACAAATTGTTTTGGGACAACTGGATATTCACATGTAAGAGAATGAAGCTGGATCCTTATTTCACCCAATGTATAAAAATGAACTAAAATTGATCATCAACCTAAATGTAAGAGCTAAAACTATAAAACATTTGGAAGGAGGCATAGGAGTAAATCTTTGTGACTTTTGATTAGGCAACGGATTCTGATATGTGACCCCAAAAGTAAAGCAACACGAGAAAATATGTAAACTGGACTACATAAAAATTAAACTTTTGTTCTTCAAAGAACATTATCAAGAAAGTAAAAAAAATACATAATAAAACAAAATATTTATAAATCATTTATGTGATAAGGACTTCTATTCAGAATAAAGAACCTTTAACAATTCAGTAATAAAAGATGAATAACTCAATTAAAAATAAACAAAGGATGTGAACAGACATTTCTGCAAAGAAGAAATACAAATAATTGATAAGCACATAAAAAGATGCTCATCATTAGCCATCAGGGAAATACAAATCAAAACCACAGAGACACTGCTTATAGCCACTTGAACTGCTCTAGTAAAAAGATAAGGAATAACAAGTGTTGGATAGGATGTATAGAAATAGTAACCCTGACATGTTGTTGGTGGGACTGGAAATCATGCAGCTACTTTGAGAAATAGCTTGACATTTCCTCACCTAATTAAATATGGAGTTACTCCATGACCCAGCAATTCTATTCCTAGGTATATACACAAGACGATACAAGATATATGGTCACATAAAAGCCTAATCATTAATGTTCATTGCAGCATTATTCTTAATAGCTAAAAAGTGAAAACAACCTCCATACCCATCAACTGACCAATGGATAACAAAATGTAGTATATCCATGCAATGGAATATTATTCAGCAATAAAAAGGAAGTACACGCTACAACATGGATAAATCTTGAAACCACTAAGCAAACTGAAAGAAGCCAATCACAAAAAGCTACCTACTGTATGATTCCATTTATATGAAACATCCAAATAGGCAAATGTAGAGTAAGAAGGTAGGTTACAAGTCACCTAGGACTGGAAGATGATGAGGAGAATTAGGGGGCGGGGAGACTATTCAATGAGTACAGGGTTTCTTTTATAGAGGACAAAAATATTTCTAAAAATCATTTAATTATGCACTTTAGAGGGGTGAATTGCATGGTAAGTGCGTTATATCTCAATAAAGATATAAAATTTTTAAATGAGGAGAGAGAAGATACAGGGATCTAGAATTCTGGACCAGGACAAGACAGTTGAAGCAAGAACTGAGACGGCTCAATGGGGATGATAACTTGGTTCTCAACACTCCTCCCCTCAGTGAGTTAGGTCTAAATTCAAGTCATGGGTCAGAATGACGACTTGACTCCAGTAGCTTTCAAGGTGTGCTTCACACCAGCAACATGTTCCTCACCTGGGAATTTGTTAGAAAATCAGATTCTCCTGCCCCACTCTAATCTCCAGAATCAGAACCTCGGAGAGTAGAATTCAGCAATCTATGTGATCATAAGTGCCCCAGGGGATTCCGAAGCACACCCAAGTTTGAGAATCGCTGCTGTCCTCCAAAGAGGTAGTAGGGACAGTCACCTGGTAGCTGCTAATTTTGATGCAAGCCAGAGGTGAGGAGAGACAACTCACCTACATTACTTGCCATCACCGAGTGATGGAAAGTCACACTATAATAGAAAAACTAAATGAGAACAAAGTCTGACCTAGAGGACAAAGTATTGATATGAACTCTCTTCAGTATGGAATTTATTCATTTGATAATCACCTATACCATATCTATAGTCAGGTTTGGTTTTTATAAAGATAACCAAAAACATATTGTTCTCCTTAAAATTTTGGTCTCTAGGGTCGGCATTTTGAAAAGGCTTACTGTGGCTGCTAGTTCTTGCAATATTGAAGCCACATGAAAATACCTGTACTTAAGTATTTATTTTGCATCACTTAAAACATATCCTGGTGCTGTGGGGCTCAAGCCCTGAGAGGATGGTACTGGCCCTTCACTAAAGGAATGGAGCGTACTGAGTGGTCTGGCTCCAGGGAAAGAACTGAAAACTCAGCCTGGGAATGTACTTTCCTATTTGCTCCCTTCTCTTCTAATTCTCACCACTTCTCCTCATTCTTTCCCAAGCATCCTTCCAAAGCCAGGGCTAGGCTGAGATAAGCATCTAAGGCACACAATTAACAAGACATGAAATGCTTTCTCCGGTCCTTGCACAGTCTCCATGGGTGATAGAAGGATTGTGTATGGTCCTCTTGTTCACCTGGAGAAGACACCTGCATGCTTCCTGGAAGCCACTCAGCACTACTGGGCAGGGATTCTGAATTCCCAGGTACCAGAGATGGTCTAGAAGCAGGGTGCAAGCTCCAGGTGGGCTTGTCCTCTGAGTCTCCTTAAAATTCTTGCAGGAGCAGGCCCGAGTGGGGCCCTCTAGCTTAAATCTTTGAGAATTAAATTGGTTTGGCAGAAATACACATGACGATGTAAAAAGAGATGCTCCACTTTATGAGTAATTTGGGAAATGGGAATTCAAACAATTTAGCTTAGAAGCATTTAAGCTGGAGAGGGATGTGGTCAGAATGCTTTAGAAATGAAAGAATCTGTTCCTTAATACAGCATCCAACTTCCTGGGGAAATGATTCAGATTTTAGATTCTTTAAAATACTGAAATGATAAAATTACACCAACAAAAATACTTGTTTTGATCATTTAAAATAGCATAGGAAAATCGGGACACTGAAAACTGGTATTGCCATCTCTAGTAAACAAGGAGGAAATGTCTTGTTCATCTCTGGGTAGCCACAGAGCACAGCAAAGCAGCACCTGGCTCATCACTTGAATGAACAAAACCAAAATAATAGTTCACACACAGAATAATGAAGTTCACACACGAGTGTGTAGAGAATTTCACATTCGGAGAGGGAACATTAGCTATACGAATGAAGAATATTTGTGTCCGAGAGGCTGTGTGGAAAGTATGGGGGCTAGACGCCCTCTTAAACATGGTATATTAGTCTGTTCGGGCTGCCGTAACAAAATATCACAGAGTGGGTGGCTTAAACAGAAATATACTTTCTCGCAGTTCTAGAAGTCCAGGTTTAAGGTGTCATCAGCAGGTTTGGTTGCTCCTGAGGCCTCTCTTCTTGGCTTGCAAACGGCTGCCTTCTTGCTGTGTCCTTGCATGGCCTCACTTCTGTGTGCACACTTCTGGTGTCTCTTCTTATAAGAGACAGTCTTTTCCGATTAGGGTCCCTACCTTATGAATTCATTTAGCCTTAATAAACTCTTTAAAAGGCCCTATCTCCAAATACAATCATCTTAGAGATATGGCTTCAAATATGAATTTGGGGGGGGTGGGATTTAATTCTGAATATTCGAGTATGAATTCAGTCCATAACACATAATGAACACAAGTCACATGCTCTCTCCTAAAATATCACTAAAATGATAGTAATTAAAAATAAAAGAATCCCTATCGACCTAAAAGGACAAAATGCATTGGAGAAGTAACAAGAAATATTGGGGAAATGGAAAGCGGATGGCAGATCAGAGTGCTAAGCACTTAACAACAGAGAGAGCTGAAACTTCATTATCTACTGAGAGAGACACCCAAAAGAAGCTAATGGATTCAAACCTTAGAGCACCTCAGAGGCTCCTAGGTTGAGAGGCCCACCATAGAAAGGAGGTGCCCCTGAAGGCAGTGGACTGGCGGATGCAAAGGTTGTATGAGTAACAGCTGGGGTTCCTGTCCTTCCCAATCATCCCACTTTGTCAGAAATCTAGAGTTTGCTCCCTTAGCCAGAGGACACAGGGACACCAAGCATAGTTTGAGAAGTGGGTGCATTTTGAAAACAGGTATGTTAAGTAAAAGTCTACGTGCTGAGTGGTGTGGCCTCTAGCCTCGTTCTCTTGCTCAGAATATGGCAGCCAGACTTGAGATCAGAATATTCCTCTCTGGGAAAACAGATCTGCCCAGGAGAAAAGGCCCATAATTACAGACATTTGAAGCCCTGTAACAAAATAGTCTAATCACCCACTCATAACACGGAACTTCCTATCATTTTTATAGTGCCTACCTCATAAGCAAGAAGGAACACCCAAGGATTAACAGTTAAAAACAATCTCCAACATAAAACAGAAAGATACGAAGAGAATGAAGCAACTTGGGGGAAACGGAGACAATGCAAAGAACAAAAGAACAATTTTATAAAACTTTATAGCAATTAATATTTTTAGGAATGAAAGAAAAATATTTGAAACAAGAACAGGGTACTATAAAAATTTGGAGAATAAACAGAACATTTAAAAAGTTCTATAAACAAATGGAGGGAAATTGAAGAAATTCCCCCAAATATAGAATAAAAAGATAAAGATGTACGAATTAGGAATAAAATAACAAGAAAATTAGAAAATCATCCATATGTCTAATAGGAGTTGAGAAAGCAAAAAACAGAGAAAATGGAGAAAAAAACTTTTTCAAGGGAGTCTTATATATGAAAATTCTCAGAACTAAAATACACAAATTTTCAGACTGAAAGGGCTCTGAAGGATCCAGTACAATAAATGGGAAATACCCACTTCGGTAACATCAGGATAAAAAGAAGATATGAAATCTTTTGAGAAAGAAGATCAGATACAAAGAGTCGAGAATGGCATTAGATTTTTCAAAAGATAAATGTAGGCTAAAAGACTACAGAGTCATGCCTTCAAAATCTGAGAAGGACTTTCAATCTAAAATTCAATATCCAGACCAATCTTGAGCGAGTGTAAGCATAGAATAAAAATGCTTACGACATTCAGGAGTGCAAAAGTAATGATCTCTCATGTCCCTTTTCTTAGGAGGCTATTGAAGGATATACTCCACACAAACAAGGAGCGAACCAAAAAGAAGAAATAACACCTGGAGCATAGGTGCTGCAACAGAGTAAGAGGGAAAGGGAAGTCTCATGACCAGAGGTGCGCAGCTGACCAAGAGAACAATCAATCCAGCTTGGAGCATGAGGATGAAGGGCTTGCAGTGAAATGTATCCGAGGGAGGAAAATAGAATTCATAGATTACTTGTTTTATCACATTAAGAGGAATTTTTTAAGTTGGTCTGAGAGTTTACAAATGAACTGATGATAGGCACATAAGACAATCTGCTTGAAAAAAAATTAAAATGTGTCAAAAATCATGATAAAGAAGTGGCTCAATTGTGAATAAAACTTAGGCAATCATAAAAGTGACAAATGATTTTATCCTAAATTGTTATACAACAATATAAGAAGAGTAAGAGTGTGTGTGTATGTATGTGTGTGTCTGTGTGTGTGTGTGTGTAAATATAAAATTGTTCTGTAATAGAAAGTAAATAAAAGTATGAGATTAGAGCTTTAAAATATGGAGATTATAAACAAAAGAAATTATTGAAACTCTGAAATTGATCATTTCTGGGTGGTATAAATCAGGTATGAGAAAGGGGATCGCTCATTTTAAGTTTTGTAGTATAGGATTTTTAAAATATCATGTACTTGTGTTACTTCAATATTTGAAAAATAAAAATACTTAAGTAGTTAAGGAAGCTTGAACTACTGGGCTGTTCTGGTTAATTAAAAATTATAGTGAATAAGTAGCTGCGTTATTAGTCATTGATGAATTACAGATGTTAAAGAATTACAAGCTATTGGATTTCATTAACTAATGTTACCATAAAATAAATAAATAAATTAGGGGGAAAAAAAAAAGAGAACTACAAGCATCTAACACTAAAGCCCTCTGGAGCATGACCTAATCTTTCTTCAGAGTTTCAGAAGGCACCTCCAGGTCTCACTGCCTCAAAGAGTTATCATTATGAACATGACTGAGCTAAACATACCAAGCTGGACTCTGGAGCTGGTTAACACAAAGCTGAAAAATCTTGATAGCATCACATTTGATTCCAGGGCCACTATCTAAAAGGGGTATGGATAACTTGGATGATTCACAGAAAAAGAAGACAAAGACTTAAAGCTTTGTCTCTTAAAATGCATTCCCTCAGGCCCTCTACCAGTCCTGGTTCTCTAAAGTAAAATTCCAAGATCAAAAATACTTACTAAATATTGCAGAGTTTATTTCCAGAAACTCACACTGCATGTTGACATACTAGGGAGGTGCTGAGATGTCCTCGGAAAAAAGATGGGTTTATTTGGTCTAATACAGTATTTCTCAAACATATTTGACCATTTTAGATTTACCATTTATTTAAATCTCATTTGAAGAAGGTACTTTGGGAAATTCTGATTTAAAAGAGTTGGAAATTTGTATCTACAAGGAAATCTTGAACTGGAAGTATTTAACTTTAAAGGTGAAAAGCCAAAGAGAGAAGAAAGGGCATTCAAATTTGCAGAGCTGTTTTTACACATTCAAAACTCTTGCACCACTGGAAGAGAGACCACAAGGAAATGAGACTCAGACTCAGAAGAGACATAGGTTAGCCCAAAGGAAGAACGACATAAGGTCTCAAGTTGCTACACAGTGAGTAGGCTGCCCTAGAAGAGTGAAAAAACTCCTTTTCAAACGAAGTCCTGAAATGTGGCAGTACTAGCTAATTAGCCAAGAACAAATTCTTCTTACCCATCACAGAATAGGGTTATCGTGGCAGAACTACTTCTTGGCTAATTAGCCCTCTGTGCTACAGTGATTTGGAGATAACATGTTGAAGACAGCAGAAGCACAATATGAAAGTAGCCTGGAATCCCAAGTCATTGCTTGGCAGAAAGCTGCCTGACCAGGTGCATGGACATTATATGAACAAGAAATAAACTTCTCTTGTGTTGAGGCACTGATATTTGGGGGTCGTCTGTTATAGCAGCTAACAGTACTTACCCTAACTATATAGCAAATACAGCTAACAGGTTTTGACAAAACTGAGTGGTGGGTGCAAAGGTATTTATTATATTCCCTACAGTTTGCTACATGCTTAGAATATTTCATGATCAATAAGAAACCAGGATGCTCCACACAATTAGGCACTCTAAGAAATCCATTGCAGGACATAATTTGAAAAAAGGAAGCATATGGGAAGGGGAAAGTATATACAAGGGGCTTCGACTGTATTTTAATGCTCTATTCCTTTAAAAACAAGTTGTTCTGAGATGACATTATCAAACAAAAGAAAGGTGACTTGCTCTATTAAATAGTTAAAAATCATATTCCCAAAGAGGATAATGCTTCATGAAAGGAACAAAGAATGTGCATGATACCAGTGAGACCCTGGACTTGCTCTACAAGGACTGGACCCCAAGGCAAGCAAGATTGATGGCCATGACACCCTCTGCATGAGGAAGTAGCATAGTTATATTGTTCTTGGATTCTTTTATTGTATGCTCCAAAAATGAGTAAGTAGGGTAGAAGTTTGTTTTTCCTTCCTTCGGCAAATAATGACATTTCAAATTATGATAGTGGAAAAGTACCGTTTTTGAAACAATTGACTTTTAGGAAACTTTTCTGCAATCTGCCTGCTTGGTTAAAGTATGAATACTAGCTGGGTTACTTTCCTCTTAACTGATTCATCTAATGTCTCAGATACAAGAGTCGCATCCTCACAGGATATTAACATTGGGGTTCTTTAATTGCTTGTTACTAAGTCCATTTATGAAAAGCTTTGCCCTAGAATGTCCTGCTTGTTCGGAGCTCAGATCTATGCAATTTTAAGGACAGTCTAACCTCCTGAGATTTATTAAGCATCCTCTGTGGCCCAGAAATAGGAATGGCTGTGAGAGAAGGGTAGGGGCTTTCTCATTTCAAAGGGCATCAAAGCCTTCAACTGGACCGAAGTTCCTCTGACCTCGCTGCTGGTGCTGGGATGATGTGTAGTACATTTTCCTGACATGGTTTCACATTTTATATTGACAATACTCAGACACAATGACCAGGGAAGTAAAATTCAAAACTCTTAGAGCTAAAACTACTGAACTGGCTTGCTTGCACCTGGGCCGTCAGAGGCATGCTCTTCCGTTTAGCCAACTCTGATGGAGGCTCTCTGAGCAATGCCTGGGGCTGTGGGTTGCCAGGAGCACACAGTTAAACGAGTAGGAGAGCTGTGATCTGGATCTGCTAAGAAAGAGGTACTAATTGTACGGCAGGAGTTCATGGGTACATTCTTTCAGCCATGATGGGGAATTCGAGATGTTTTCATGGAGAAAGTGACATTTGAACTAGACCTTAGAGAAACAATGCACTTGTTGTGGAAAGGTCAAGGTTACTGAAAGTCAGTAAAGTGCTTACTGTGGGATTAAACCAGATCTTCTGCCTCACTCGTGGTATGCTTTGCAATTTTAATGGAATATTCAGAGCAAACAGAAAGGTATAAAGAATAATATAACAAATGTTTTTGTACCCCCTATCCTGCTTTGCTAAATTGTAATATTGTATGGTATTTGCTTTAGGTCTTACTATCACATAGACGCTTCCTAGATAGCTCTGCATTTCATATTCTCTTTTTCTCCAGAGGTAACCTACTCATTTTTCTAATTTGGAATTTGTATATCCTCTGCTTCTTATTTGCCCCTCCATGGCAGACGCTGCTAATAGACTACTCATTCTTTCCCATGAACCTCAGAGTTCTCCACCCAGGACTCCACTGATTGAAGCTGGCATGAATGATAAAGCCTACCAGCTTTGCCTCTAACTCCTCTGTCCAGAAGGCTTAGAAGCTAAGAGGTGGAAGAAAGAAAGAATTGAATCTCATCTATACTTTGGCTTCTCATTTGTCCAAAGCTACACTGAGTGAGGTGGATACTCCAGAAATGGTACATCTAGGGAGACAAAGCCCACCCTAGACCAACAACAGTAAGAAATTCTGGTTTCAAACCATAGCTCCGCCAGCCCCTAGCAATGTGACCATCGGCAAAGACCCCACCTGAGCCCATTTACTTACCTATAAAACAAAGACACCACATGCCAGAGCTGCAAGCCTACCAGGGCTGAGTCTATGTGCCTTTGGTATGCCTCTTTGGCACCCTGAACTTACCTCTATTAGATCATTTTACAACTGTGTAATAATAATTGACTTACTTGCCTTCCCCACTGAACCATGAACTTCTTGAGAGTAGGGACCATGTGCCTGACATGCAGTCAATACTGGGTGAACTAAACTGATCAAAGATAAATATACTTAATGATCTACCATATTTATATACATATACTTATGATTGATAAAGCATAATAACAACTACCAGGTATAATTCTCATTTGGCAACACAAATTAGCATGAATGACACTGGTAGCCAATACCACTCCATCTGAGCATTGATACTAGACTGTGCACCTGAAAATGCTCCTGTGATGGTAACTGAGCCTCAGCTTCTGAAGCTGGGCTGTCAAGGGTCAACTCCAGGCACTGCCAGTTACCTGTCATGGCAAATTACTTAGCGTCTTTGCTCCTCAATTTCTCATCTATAAATTAACCCAAACAAAAACTATCTGTACCAGAACAAGGATTTGTGTCTATCTTATTCATGAATCTAACAACATACCTTGAACAGCACAAGGCCCAGGATTAGGAAGTAAATCTATAATATAGTTCTGTAATGAATGAAGCTTAGGACCCACCTCCTAGGGTCATCATAGAGATCAAGCGATTTAATGTGCCCAGAAGTGCTCAGCATGGTGCCTGCTACATACTGAGCACAGAATACACTTATATCTCTTTAAATAATGGTTTGGACTAACAGTTCATGGCTCTGAGGAAATGAGTCTTGATCTTCTCATAACTTTCAAATTTCTCCACATTGAGGGGTGCCATGAGCTTAGTTTTTCCCATAGCATAATGACTAATGTCAGGCACCAAAAGGCTTCTCTGGTCCTCCTGGCTTTTGTGTGTTGCAGTTGTATTACATGATGAAATACAGACCACAGGCAGTGAGTGGGTGTCTGTCTTTGCACTCCTTTGCCTTCATCCTCATCCTTATTCTATCAGGGTTCCTGGGCATACAAGTGTCCAGCAAACTGATAATACATACAAAAGTCCACAAACTGGTGAAATGCTAACAGCTGTGAGAGATTACATGAGTGGAATTTTCTGGCACTTTGGTCTAATGTGAGGGGGGCAAATGTCAAGCTATGTTCTAGGGTGGGGAGGAAAATAGACAAAATGCTACTATGTGGGGAATTCTACAAACATATTAGAAACATAAGATGATATTAAGAAAAGAGTAAGTAATTAGCCATGTGGTTACCCCAGGCTCTTTAGCTTTGCTACCTTTAAGCATCGCTTCAGACCACTGCTCTGTTAAATAACATTTGCATTTTTTCCTGATTTCAAAAGCTTGTTCCATTTTTCATAATTATAAAAGTTCATTGTAAAATTCTGGAAAATACCAGAAGAGTAATTAAGAAATATGGAAACCACCACCAGAGATATCCACTGTTAGCATTTTGGTAAATCTTCTTCAGTATTTTATAATTTATATGTTACTTTTTTTTTTTTTTTAACAAACTCATGACAATATTGCAAAGAACTGAATATAGTGTTTTTTCCATCTACTCTGTGTACATCTTACTATATTATTAAATAAACTTTTTGAATGTTTTAGTCTATTGTAAAGTAAGGCATGCACACAAAAAGGACTGTAAAACATATATGTACGTTTAAAAACAAGTATAAAGAAAACAGAAAGAACACCCAGGAATACAGTTTTTGTTACTATATAGTATTTAAACACATGGATGTGCCATAATACAGTCTGTCTTGTTAAATATTTGGGACCTAGGATCTTCATGCAAATTTGATTATTTCTTTAGTATGAATTTTTGGGAGTTAATCTACAGAGGCAAATGATATATAAGAAATTTTAATTTAAACTTTTTATTTTGATACAATTATAGATTTACGTGTAGCTGTGAAAAAATAATATGCAGAGATCCTGTGTACCATTTACCTAGTTTCCTCCAACAACCAGGAACTATTGACGCTAAAATGGTCAAGATATAGAACATTTCCACATCACAGAGACCCCTCAAGTTGATCTTTCATATGAGCAACCACCTCCAATCTGTCCCCGACACATCTGTAACTCCTGGCAACTACTAATCTGTTCTCCACTTCTGTAAGGTTGTCATTTCAAAAATATTATATAAATGAAATCAAATAGTATGTAGCCTTTGGGGATTGGTTTTATTCACTCAGTATAATTCTCTGAGATCCATCCTGGTTGTCGTGTATATCAGTAGTTCATTCCTATTTACTGTTGAGTAGTATTCCATGCACCACAATTCATTGAGTATTTTGTTTTGGTTCTTATATTTTTATAGTTCTACATTTCCATTTGGTTCTTATTTATATCTTTTATTCTTTATTGTTGTTGAGTCTTTGTTTCTAGAGTGTTCATAATTGCTCATTGGAGTATTTTGATCATGGCTGCTTTAAAATATTGTCATACAACAATATCTTAGTTGGTACTGGTGTTGACATATATTGTCTTTCTCATTCAGCTTGGGATCTTTCAGATATTTGGCATGATGAGTGGCCTTCACTTAATCTGGACATTTTGGATATTACATTATGAGACTCTGAGTTCTGTTTTAGCTGGCTTACCCTGCTCTGGCAGCAGAGGTGGCTGAGGCTCCTTGACCTTGCTGGGTGAGGATGAGAGTTCTGGCTCCTTCCTGACCTCCACTGATACTTCTCTGCTGAGAGAGGCAAGAGAGCCTCATTACTGCTCCCTATGGGATCTTCACCTACACAAGTTGGAGTGGGGTAGCCTTGATACACTTTGTATTAACCATGCCTTTTATTTTCTGATGCTTTGACACCTTGGGGCCTTGCTGACCCTGGAGTGTTGCCTCCCCCTCCATCCCCAGGTCTAGCCAATTCTTAGAGACAATAAATGACTTCCATGGGAGAGCACCTTCCACATACAAACCAACCAGTCCAGAGTCCATACCCCTAACCACCTCCTTTATTGGGCTCTTGTATTCTGGGACACTATTCTCCTGCCCTAAATACCCCAGGACCAGTATAGACAACTAAGGCCAGGCCCCACAGCCCTGAGCCTGCTAAAATTATTTAAACTAGCCAATTCTAAGCCTGCTTACCTTGCTTTACCCATTCCTTCACATGTAAACCACAATAAAGGCTCTTGCCCATAATTTCTCCTGCTCCTTCTGCCTCCTGATGCACTCTGCTGCTCCCTTGTGTGGTCCTGCATGGTGTGCCATGCCTGTTTCTAGGGAACAGTCAGTATAAACTTCTCCTTTCACAAGAGTCATTTCCAAGTTTGCATGTTGCACCACACCTGTTTTAAAAAAATTCCAGGGTACCCTTAAAACACTTGGGCAAGAGTGAAAGTCCTGACTCTCCACTTGGTCTCCCTCTAACATCCAGTGGGAGAGGAAGGACCCTCTGTTACCGCCCTGTGGGGATGCAAGTCCAGATTTTCTGACACTGCCCCAGTAGGAGGGTTGGGCATCTTGTTAGAGCCTGGTGAGGGCAGATATCTCAGTTCCCACCTGAGTCTTTGCTGATATGGGTGGGATGGTCCACAGTTTTTTTTTCATGGTGTTTGGCTGAAATAGACTGGCTATTGATTAGAAGTTTTCTGTCTTACTAGGCTGCCTTTTCCTGGTCCTTTGGCCAGAGAGAGCAGGCCTTTGGGGGTGGGTGGTGGGGGTGGGGGTTTGGTCTGTTTCTGTTGCAGTTCCAAGTTACTGGCATCTTCAGCCCTAAGTCTGGAATGTATGAGGCAATACAGAAACCCAGGGAACTCCCCACTGTGTTCTTCCTTGGGTCCAGAGGTCCCTGCTGGTCTTTCTTCTTGTCTCCACCATTCAGAGTCTTCTTATGTTTGTTTTATGTATAATGTTCAGGGTACTTGGCAAGAGTAATAGGAAAAAGTGTGTCTACTCCATCTTTCTGGAAGCATAAGTCCCGTTTCTTTTCAATGCACAAATATGATAGCACCTATTCTGAATGCCAGTCCTCAGACTGACCAACTGTGTCCACTGGGGTGTCATGAAAACCAGTCCTCATGGGTTAATCCGCAAGGAGTTTTAGGGAGAAATGAAGATGTGAAAGGTGAGGAGCCTAAATAGGAGGCAACTGATAAATGCTTTTATATGGAATAAACCATTTCTGTACAAGTGTCAGTGATTTCAAAAGCTTCAACTGATCTTCCCAAAGAAATATAAAGGAATTTGCTAAATGAAAAATGACTTTAGGAAATATGTGGTGTTAATGCCCCTCCCCATTTCGCCATTTCTCTGGACATGAGCTATGTGCTTGCATTGATTTCTAAAAATGTTCTATGGAAATGTAACAAATACCTAACAACTAAGTACAGAAAGATATTTAGATCCCACACAGGCCAGAACTCCAGAATTCCAAAGCGGAAGGCGATGGACAGAATGTGTATAAAAACAAGCACACGGTGTCACCTCCAGCGACATCTTATCACTTCTCTACTTATTCTGGCCCCACGTTATCCATTCCAACAGGCTTCACCATCTACTTTTGTTAAGTTTCCATCTGTGAAATGACAATTTAAACAATTCCCATCATTGCCAACTTAAGCTACGAGTAATGGAAACAAATCTTTTCCACCATTTTCCAACAAATTCTTTTCGAGGGCCCTGATAAACACTGTCATTTTTTTAAAGCCATAAATAATTGATCACTTGCTCAAGAGTATACGCATCAGATCTTCAGTTCACAAGGCCTGCTCTCCCTCGGAACCTGCTTTCCCTAAGCCTTCAACCTGTAGGGCAACCTGGTTGAGACCACACAGAGCTCTTTTCTAAAGGCCAAAAGCCAGAAATGTTTAAAGAGGAATAAAGTTCTCAGAAGACTCATTATCATGACCAAAGGTTCAGCATGTTCCTAACCAAAAGAAACAGCCTGCGAAACTATGATCTCCTTTTTTTCTTTTTTAAAATGAGAAACAAGCCCACATAGAATCCAGCTAGTGGTGTCCTGTCCGGGGAAGGCCATGGCTTTGCTGGGCGATGGAGTTCTGGCTCTCTGATCGACTTCAAGTTCTAATTCGCTGGGTCTCCTCAAGTTAAAAGTCCTTGATCAATTGTACTTACCCTTTCCTGAGAAGATATAAAATTAGAGGTATGGATCCAAACAGAGAAATCTCAAGAGACCACCTTCCCGACTACAAGTAGGCTTCTGATAAACTGTCATCAACAAATAACCGATGTATGCTTTTACAGAGAATAAGTCTGGCCAAGGATATAGTTTAGTAAATAGACTAAATTTGAGAGCATAAGTAGACCCAGCCTGATAAATGAAGAATACATATTAATAAAAAGGATCTTTTGAAAGTATAGGCTAAATAAACTATTTTAACATTTGTATTTGCTATCTTTCAATCTCTTTAAATTACCTTGGCAACGCCTCTTTGAATAACAGCATAAATAATCAAATTACAAATTACCCCCAAGCCAAGTCAAGTCTTGGTCACCTTTCTCCATTTCCGGTTACATTTTGCACAGACCTCCCCGCCCCCCGCCCCCGCCCCAGAGCAGTGCTCACAGTGCTATATCGTAAACTACTAGTCGACAATGGCTGTCTCTCTCCTCTTCCATCTCCTTAAAGACTGAGAAATCTTAAAAGCAGGATTGAGTCATAATTCATCTTTATACTATGAGGACGCACCATAGTGTCTGAACAAAATTCGTGAAATAATGAATGCTTGAATGAATGAGTGACCAATGAGGAATAAATGAGCAGATTTTGAGTCATATGCTGTTTTTTAGTCAGAAATTCCTATATATGACAAAGAGGGACATGAACTGAGACTAGGTTGGTTTTCCAACAGGGAGGAAGGGCTATAGTTATAGCAAGGCACCATCATTTATCTTGTTTTATATAAAACTTTGAAGTCCACAGCCTTATATGAATGTATGGCATACTTACAAAAAACAACATCCTTCTTTTTTTTTTTTTTTTTTTTTGATGAAAATAGGTTAGACCAGCACTATTTGATAGAAATATAAGAGATGTCTAGGAAATATATAATGTTAATGTCTCTTATGAAATTAAAAAATTTCTACTAGCCATTAAAAATATAAAAAGGAACAACAGAAAAAAAATATTTTAAACTCTATATATCCAAAACATCACTTCGATATATAATCAATGTGGGTCCCAGGTCTGGCTGTGATCCAGGCTCACGGCTAGGGATAGGACTCTGGATTTAGAATGTTACATTAATGTAGTAAGGCTCTTGCGCCTAACTTATGCAAGTATGACTCAGCTTATTGTTTATTACGCATGTGTGGCAGAATGCCACTATTGTTCTCTGAGATATATAAAGCCCATGCGGTCCCCTGGAGCAGAAGAGCATGTGCTCTCCACAATAAAGTTGGTGCCTGCCGTTTCATTCTCGGGTCGGCTCCTCGTGTGTTCTTTCAACTGGGCATCTCACCAACGAAACCTTCCCTTCTTGATCAGCTCGGCGCTGACAATCAATGTAAAAAATTATTGAGATATTTCATCTCTGAAATTCAGTGTATATTTTACAGTTATAGCAAAACTTGATTCAAAGTAGCCACATTTCAAGGACTCACATAGCCTCATGGAGCTAGTAGCTTCCATGTTGGACAGAAAAGGTTTAGAAACATAAGAGGGTTTCTCATCTGCAGCAACTGCTTTTCATTTGGGTTTCTCATGTCATTTATTTCCTCCCCTAACCCTATGACTCTTAATCATTTATCCTGACATTATCAGAGTGATTAGAGGTGTGTTATTACTTACAAGTCACCTGAAATTTCTTTGGCAAATGTGTAGGGCACAAATTCTAAATGAAAAAAAAAAAAAAAAAAAAAAACAAAACCAGCAGGTTTTATCCCCATTTTACAGTTGAAGAGCTGAAGTTCAGAGTTTTGAGGTATCTACAATCACATGACTTGATAAGTCTCAGGTCATAACATAAACCTAGGTCCTGGGACACTTCGCTTCCATCTCACCATCTCTTAGAAACCAGAATATTCCACAGCAAGAAAAACAGCTCTTCAAAGTTAAGTAATGAAGAAAAAGAACCTCTTGTTTCAATATACTTACCCGACTCCTACACAAAAGGCCAAATGACTCTCTGGGGTGAGAATGAGGTTAGATCTCAAAAGGAAATTATATCCCCAACTTGAAAGAGATATTTGGTTCTCTTCCAAAGGCAGGAAAACCTTTAAAAATAAATCAATTCCTCATTCTAAGGACAACCATGTAGAACATGCATGCTGGATCAAATGTCACGTCTGAGAAAATGTCACCATCAAAGCCAAGTGCAGCAACTGAACCCCCCAAACAGGATAAAATCTTACCAAAATTCATACAAAACAGCTGTCTTTCTCTCTGTTTTCACTGAATCTAACCTTATGTACTATTGCTTAAGTAAACATACAAAGCATTTACTCTAAAACTCAGAAAACCAGATTCCTCTTTTAAAAATTCTTTCATTTGGCTCCTCCCTTTCCAATTCTTACTTCATATATACCTCACTCTTATTTAGTGGGTTTAGTCATGTGAAAGTTTTAAATGTTGAAAAATCTCTCTCATCTCTTTCTCTCCCATCCATTCCCCCACTGTCCTGCTCTCCCCGTCCATCTCTCTTTTTTATTCTCTGCTATCACCACCACCACCATTACCTCAATCTCACACTCCTCACTAAGAAAAGAAGGAAAATAGGCCCATAAAATGCATTTGGCACTGCTAAGAATCAGAAAGTGAATTTTATTCTTTAGTGTTTAAAATGATTAGTGTTACTAGTGTGATAAATCTGAAATTATTTTGTTTACTGAAGGAGAGAGCAGATGAATAAATATGTTAGTATTCTTGGGGACCAGAGTCGCTGCTGTCAGAGAAAAGAAATAAATATGGATTGAGGCGGGGTGGGAAAAAATGTGGTGTTGGATTTAAATCGGAGACTGATGATTAACATGTCTGTATAGATTTGTATGTGTGTGTATATGTGCATATGAGTATATATGTATTGTGTATGTGTGTATGTATTATTTCACCATATATATTTGAATATAGGTACCTCACATAAGGGGACTCACATAATTCTTGACCTTTGTGTCTGGTTTATTTCACTCATCATATTTTCAAGTGTCATCCATATTGTAGCATGTGTCAGAGTTTTATTCCTTTTTAAGGCTGACCAATATTCCATTGTATGCATATGTTGTATTTTGTTTATCTACTCATCTGTTGATGGACATGTTGGTTGTTCCCACCTTTGCCTATTGTGAATAATGCTGCTATGAACATGGGTGTACAGCTATCTGTTTGAGTCTCTGCTTCCAATTCTTTGGGGAGAACAGGTTGTCCACACAGTGGCAAATGTCACCCTTCAGAAAGGTACTTTTACAACTGCGAGATCTGGCAGAAACCATGTTATCGAAGTGATCAAAACTTAGCATCAACAATAGTGGGACAAAGTGGCATTAATTTTCCCTTAAAGTGCCCAATGGGGAGAACACATCACCACATCGTATTATTTTCTACTGAATTTTATTGAGATATAATTCGCATACCATATAATACCGTTTACAACTTAAAGTACACAATTCAATGGTTTTTTAAGAATGTTCACAGAATTGTGCAACCATCACTACAATCATTTTTGGAATATTTTCACCACCGCCAAAAGAAACTATATACCCACTAGCAGTCACTCCCTATTTCTCCCAATTCCTTTAACCCTAGACAATCACCAGTCTCTTTCTCTGGATTTGACTATCTTGGAAATATCATATAAGTGGAATTATACAATTTTTGCCTTTTGTGACTGGCTTCTTTCATTTAGCATGTTTTCATGCATGTTGTAGCATGTATAAGTACTTCATTCTTTTTTATTGCCAAATAATATTCCATTATATGTGTATGCCACATTTTATCTATCCACTCATCAACTGATGGACATTTGTGTTGTCACCATTTTCTATTATGAATAATGCTGCTGTGAACCTTCATGTTTTTGTGTGGCTGTGTTTTCATTTCTCTCGTATGTACCTAAAAAAATTGCGGGGTCGTATAGGAACTATATTTACCCATTTGAGGAACTTCCAAAGTACTTTCCAAGTGATAGCACCATTTTACAGTCCCACAGGCAGTGTGTGAGTCAAATTTATCCACAGCCTCTTCAACAATTACTATCTGTCTTCTATACTCATCTGTCCTGATGAGTATAAAGTGATATTTCATGATTTTGATTTGTAT
>NW_006441071.1:22977137-23007142 GCF_000325575.1 Pteropus alecto
TTTTACCATTAAGTATAATGTTGGCTAAGTGTTTGTCATATATGGCCTTTATTATGTTAAGGTATTTTCCTTCTATACCAATTTTGGTAAGTGCTTTCATCATAAATGTATGCCATAACTTGTCAAAGGTTTTTTCTGCATCTATTGATATGATCATATGATTCTTATTTTTTAATTTGTTTATGTGGTATATCACATTAATTGATTTGCATATGTTGAACCAACCCTGTGCCCCTAGTATGAAGCCCACTTGATCATAGTGTATAATCTTTTTAATACATTGCTGTATTCAGTTCACTAGTATCTTATTTAGGATTTTTGCATCTGTGCTCATGAGAGATACTGGTCTGTAATTTTGTGTGTGTGTTATCTTTACCAGGTTATCTTTATCAGAGTAATATTGGCCTCATAAAATGTGTTGGGAAGTATTGCCTCCTCTTTGATTTTTTGGGAGAGTTTGAGGAGAATAGGTATTAAATCTTCTTTAAATGTTTGGTAGAATTCACTGGTGAAGCCATCTGGTCCTGGACTTTTACTTTTTGGTAAGTTTTTCATGATTGTTTCAATTTGTGAATATTTATTTATAAGTTTTTGTGTGGACATATGTTTTCCATTCTCTTGGGTGTATCTCTAGAAGAGAAACTGTTGGGTCATATGGATGCTGTTTTAACTCTTTGAGGAACTGCTCAACTCTCCTCCAAAGAGGCTGCACCATTTTACATTCAACATGGAGTATGAGGCTTCTTCTATGTATATTCTTGCCAAAATGCTTAAATCTAATGAGAAAACAAAAACATGAATCCTGATTTGGGCACACTCTATAAGATAACTGGCCTGGACCCTTCAAAAATTTCAGTGTAATTAGAGATAAAATAAAAAAGGTAGGGGGGGGGGGTATAATTTAAAGGAGAATAAGGATGACAATTAAATGTAATGAGGGTACTTGACGTGTTCCTGGATTAAAAAAGAGAATCTATAAAGGCCATATTGGAGGCACATGGAGACATTTGAACTTGCATTTTATATTTTTTAATATTACAGCTACAAAGTAAACCTTCCTGAGTATGCTAATGGTATCACAGAATTCCCTGGTTCTAAGAAGACACTGAAGTATTTAAGGGCAACATCATGATGCCTGCGGCTGACTTTTACTTACATAAAGTGTGTGCGTGCGTGCGTTTGTGCGTATGTTGTGCGTATTGCCAAAAATGTGGAGGGGAGTATCTATTACCAACTGGTTGAGTGTATATGAGTGTTTACTGTGCTGTTCTTTCTGGTCTTTTTCTAGTTGTGAAATTTTTCTTTAAAAAAGTTGAGAGTTAAAGTCATTCGAAGAACACAGAAACAAAAAATGACCCCCAACCTATAGAAAGCATGAATTAAAAAGGGGGTGAGGAAGAGAATGAGCACTTTTCATATGCCTCAATTCATCTTGACTTCTGACAAGCTGATGTTAAAAAACTCAAAACCCCTCTTTAAGACTTGTATTTAGATCCGTGCTAGATTGACATGAAACAGAACCCTACTGAGATTTTTCTAGTCCTTCTAACTTGCCTTGGGCACATTATTTAACCTCTTTAGATTTCGGTTATCTAAACCACAAAAAGGTCTGGGTTGACCTAGAAGATAACTGAGGGTTCCTTCCAGCTCTGAAATTCTAAGACTCTATAATCCAACTTTCTGAGTGGGATTCAGGATGAATCTCCTTTTGAATATAGTCTCATTGGGGTGACACTTGAGGGCTTTTACTTCACAGGGCTTTAGATGGAATGAGTGCTTTATCTCAATATTAACCAAGAATCCTTAATCACATTTAAACAGACGAGCCTTAACATGGTGGGAGGACCCTTGTGCCAAAGCATACTGCTCTCAGATGGGTCCTGTTGAACATCTGGTTCCCAGTCAGTGGCCTCTGGGCATCTCACCAATGAGCAAGCCTCCATCTGTGACCCAAGATACCCTTGGGACAGCCAGGGAGAAGAGATGGAATGTTCCCTTTAGCCCTTTCTATATCAGGCTTCCAGGATATAATTAGGAGGCCGCTCTCAGGACCCATTTGTAGGGAGTTAGGTTGAAAAGTGTCCCTGGGGAGAAGTGGGTGAGGAGTGAGCAGGCATCTTGTCTGGAGATGTTCTAGGATTTAAGATTATCTGATAAGTGATGAAGCAGTCCAGCTTTTGAGGGGAAAGGGAGATGCTCTCGGAACTAGCCAAAGTTAGGAAGGGGCCAAAGTGCTTCCATATTAGAACTACCCAGGAGATTTGAATGTCAGGCACCAAGATCCCAGGGCACCAGACATTTTCTCAACTTAAAAAAAAAATTATTTTTTTTTAAATCAGAAGGGAATAGAGGTTTAAAAAACCTTCCCAAGATGGCCATAATCTTATGCAATTCCAGATTTTATTATTCTCCAGTTCTAAGAAGGGTCTTTCATTCCTCTATAGTTTGGAAATTTAAGGATCACATGATACAGTTCTCTCATTGTACAAAAAAGAAAGCATTTTCAGAGAGGACCAGCAACTTGCCCAAGTTATCTAGCTCACTAGCCACAAAGGCACAGTTCCAAAGCCTGCTTTGCTTCCCAGAACAGACCTTACTCTTAAACCCCAAGAGTGTCAGTCAAAGTGTTCCTAAGGTTGCATAGACAACAGAAAATACTTCATTCTCCATATGGGTCCCATGCACCAGCTCACTGATAGGCACTGAGAATCAGGGACCATTCCTCATTGAAACAGACAGCTTGGAGGTGCAATGTGTGTGTGTCTTTGCAGGGAGAAAGGAGAGATTATGTTCACACCCCTCTTCTTTCTCCTCCGTTGTCTCTTCCAACTGAATTAGACCAAACTAATGAGAAAGTCTAGAAGTCTGAATGAACTGGGAGTCAGGTGAGTTAAAACTTATAACCACACTTGAGACATAATCCAGGAAGAATATCAGAGTTAAAATGAGTCCTATTTATACCACTATCAGAATATACTCTTCAGGTCTTATTTGATCTTTCCTGGACTCTCTGGCACTAGTTCAAAGGTCACTGTCATGTTTTGTTTGTTTGTTTCAATTTGCAAAATGAATTTGAAATCATCTCTGGCTTATTTACTTTTCTCTTCTAGGAAAGTAAAATTTTAAAATATTCTCCATGCAACCATTTCAAATCCACTTAAAGGAAAGCTCTTCGATCTTCAAACTTCATCCAACAGATGCAAAACCCTGATATTTCTGTTACTTTTTAAATTATATGACTCCTTTATGTAAATATTGATAGAGATAACACTGACAGTTGTGTGAGTTAGTTGGATACGAGCCAGGGAGAAAGGAATTGTCTGAAAGTGGCCAAGAACAGCTTTTGAGAAAGAGAAGCTTCCTTTCAAGTAATTTACTGCTTTCATCATCAAACCTTTGAATAAGGACTCAAGATCTGCCACTGCACGTACTTTATATCACCCACAGAGAAACGTAAAGCACAGTGGTTAACAGCTCTGCCTGGGAAGTCAGACCATCTGGGTTCAGCTTTCAGCTTTGCCATGTAACACTTGTATGATCTTGGGGACATTTTTTAACCCTCAATAAACCTCAGTTTCTGGATCTCCAAAGAGGGGGAAACTGATCATATCCACACTGGCACAGATTCACATTTGTTACAGTCTCCAACCTTAGGGAGCTAAGTATGGGAGGAGATGGCCCATGGTAAGTGCTATGACACAGGTGACACTCACAGCAGGTATGTTAGCTGAGTAACACTCCTGGCCTCTGCCCCTATCCTTTCTTCTATACTGTTAGAGGCCTGCCCCTTGAGGAGAGGCCTGGGGTCTTCCAGAGCTGATGATGACATTATGGGTAAGTGTATTTATCACATTCTAGGTTCAGTATTAGTCAGATTACATGACTTAGTTATAAGCCACATTCTCTGCCCTGAGCTTTAGACTAACATGACATTTTGGTCACCATATACTTCACTTCTTTGTCTTATTTCTCAATTACTTTAGAAATTAGCTGCTGAAGAGGATATTATTCATTGAATCTCTCTTCTAACTCATAAATAAGCCATTTTTCCTACAGAGCTGTTTTTCCCCTCTATGAGATTCCAAAACAGCTACCTGCTGATTCAGCTTAAAAAGGGTCATTGCCACTGACCTGACTTTCACAGACAGGACACATTTGCAGTTCACCAAACACATCCCAAGAGCTGACTGAACATGGCTGGTCCCAAGTTTCCTACACTGGATTTTGAGCCCTATAACTATTCAAACTTCTTGATTATCCTGGAACTCAGAAGCAATATTTCCAATTGCTAAATGTTTCCTCAGAAAAAGAAAATCATGGTCATGTAGACTCTGTCTCTTTTTGCCTAGTATCATGATCTCAAATGCAAGGAGAGGCAAAAATATATCACATGAAAGAACAGCTCAGTCATGCTCCGAGATTGTGGATATCAACCCGGACAAAGCCCTAAGACAGCTCTGAATTTGTATTTATTTTCACACAAGGTTTTAATTGTTACTTCACTAACCATTATTGAGCCCAAATTGATGCAGAGATAAACAGGACATGATTCCCAATCTCAAAGAACTCCCAGCCTAAAGTGGGAAAGGTACATAAAGAATTATAATGTAAATATGGTCAATGCAAGGCATTACAGGTACACTGGAAAGAGAGCCTAACCCCAAGGCGGATGGAAGCAGGAGGTTGTCAAAGAAAGTTTGCTATGGTATTGGATGCCATATTCAAGATGAATAAATGAAGTCAGTTGTTTATGAGTGCAAAGGGAATGGGTGGCAGGATATTCCAACAGATGGAGAACATGAGCAAACAGAGAGGCATGGGATATGCTGGAAACCACAATCCAATAGCGAAAGCAGATGAGGCTGGATGGTTTGACAGAGACAAGTTCAAAAAAGAACACAATGTGGCCCTAAGATCACTTCTGTGGGATCATAAAAAAAAAAACTCAGATTCCTTTGCTCCAAAAATTGGTTCTTCAATAGATAAGTTTCTGGCAAACTGGCCTACATCCATGTCAAGCACTAGAGCCACAGAGGTGCGTAATAGCAGAGATGTCCTTGGCCTTCGTGCAGCTTCCATTCTAGTGGACATCAAGAAAGTCTTGGCTAGGCGAAGAAAGAAGGAAAAAACAGAGAAGAACATGTGCAAAGTCCTGGGCTTGAAGGAGCATTGTGAATACTGGGGCCGAAAGAGAGGAGGTCACCGTAGTTGGAGCTGAATAAGCAGCAGCAGAGTCATGGAGATGCTGCCGACAAGAGCCATGATGCTCGTTAAAGCAAAGCCTGTCTGGTAATACAGATTACCAGGTGCATTTCATTTTGTTTTTAATACCAAAACTTAATACAAAGTAACAACTTGAGTTTTCTGATGTTGTCCACCTGAAAACAGTTTTTGTTTTGTGTTTTTGGTTTTGTTTTTGTTTTTGGTATCATCTTTGAGAGCTGGAAGAAACACATGAATGTAGCATTGCCTTTGAGCTCAAAGGAAGCTGAGAGAGACAGTCATGTAACAGCTTCACACCGCAAGGACAGATGAAGACTAAGAGGCACACAGCACATGCCCTGGGGGCACTGTGGAGAGAATCACTGAGGCTTTAGGGGCCGCTGGGAAACCTGTACTCAGAGGAATGTTCTTCCAGGGAAATAGGCCATTATATTCTTGAAGCCCTAGGATCTAGACTAATTGTCTATTTATCCTCTCTTGAGCCTAACTTTTCACTTAGAAAGAACTTTTCTAAGAGCTTGTGCCATTCATTTAATTCATAAAACAAGTATGTGTCAAGTGCCTCCTACTGCCACGGGCTGGATCTTCACCATTTTCTAGGTGGAAATGACCATTAGCCTCTATCAGTCATTCATGTTAACATATAGCGGCAGAAATATCATCAACCTGGAAGCAGAGAAGCAAAACTATCATAAGTAGGTTTTCATAACCAAATTAAAGGAAGACTTGACCTTGCATAAGGGTTAGGAAGGACATCAAGTCAAACCTTTGCTAACAATAAAATGAGTCATCTCTGGGAAAATAGAAAAAATAAAAACAGACCACTCTAACCACAGTGATAATGACTTGTGCCCTATAGATAAGAAAGTGGAGAGCATGATCCAAATAGACAAGCTCTTGTTTCCCTTAACACAAAGCCCATTGTCTGGGTAAATTCAGGTGTGGGGACAGCCTGAGTGAGCCAACTACTCGGTCCAGCCTGGACCTTCCTTCTCGAGTGAAGGAGTAAAGAAATCACCAGAAATAGCATCATTTGTTAGGAAATATTCTTTCTCTAATTCTTTCACCTCATCATTAAAAAAAAAATGTTAAATCAAGCAACTTGAAAGACATTACATGGATTCTGCCTCATCTTTCTGTCATTCTGATCCAAGATTTCCATGAGGGATGTTCTTGTCCACAGATACCTCTTCTTGTGGTGACATGTAAGAGCACCAGGAGATGCAGATGCCAGCATCTGCAGGAAGAAGGCACACTCATTCATCCATCCATCCATTCCCTCATTCATTCAAAAACAGGTATTAAAAACCTAAAAAATGCTCTTATCCTCAGGAAGGGTGTGAGGATGCATCCACAAACCATACACATTCTGGAACATGGATTTTCTTATTGCAAGTCTGGTATATATGTCTTTCTGTTTCTTATTCTGGTATTTTTTAACTGTGTCTGAAAAAAACTGTTGGATTATATGAAATAAAACAGTCTATACTGATAGATATAACACTGTAATTGATGTACTGCCTTTATTAACTGGGAAGTTAGTAAAAAAAATAAAATAATTTTTTAAATTTTGGTGGAAAAAGTAACTTGTTCAGGACACAGTAGAATATGATTTTTTGTTGTTTTTTTTTAATGTACATTACCCATATGTTTAAATTTTATAATATCACCAGAAGCCAACATAGCCTTCATTTGAGGAAGAAAATAAAAAATATTGAAAGCTTTGATAATTTGCCCAAGACTGTTAAAACCGTAAATGACAGGCAAGGCAGGAAATCAATATTATATCAGCTATAGTCTATTTTATCTAGTACACAGAGAGAGAGCATGCTAACTTGACTTTGGAAAGAGAAACTTTCTTATTTGGGGTAATTACTAACATTGTTAGGGCTCCAACAATCAAATGACCCAAATCATGATGATTATGATGATGATGGTGATAAAATCCCAACGTGAAGCCTCCACACAACTCAATAGGGAAGACATTCCACATCAACACAAAGCAGAGATACAACAGGAGGGGGCAGGAGTTTCAGGCACTGGGGGGAATTGGTGACTACTGGTCAGTCATATTGGTCTCCCTTGCATGCCATCCTTCAACCACTTCCACTGCTCTCAGGATAAAAGGAAGGTAAGAACTTAGAGGCACCTAAAATACAAGCAGCCATTCTTATCGACCTCAATCTTTTTGTAACTAACTCCACCTTAACTGTTTAAACGTTTAAAAGACTAGATGTGTCTTTGAAAGAGAATCTAGAAAAACTTTCTAGACCTTTCTCTACTCCTAATAAATTATACAATCATATGCAAAAGCAAACAATTAGTTAACCAGATCCTGTAAATGGTCAACTTAAACAAATCTTTACTTCTAACTACAAAAAGAAAGTGCCAAAATATTTTAAAATTTGAATTTACAAAATGCTAAGCAATAGTAACAATGTGAAAGTGACTTTACCATACTTTAGATCACTCTTAATTAAACCTGACAAGAGTTTTATGTATCACAAATCAAGATGAAGTACATGAGATATAATCTCTCAAAGTTCCCTGAAAACATTTAAGCTTCCAAAATCAAGTGTCAACTAAAAAACAAAAACAAACAAACAAACAAACAAAAAAGCTGTTCTGGTTTCTAATGAATGTGGCTTTTATTTTAAAAGGAGGTTTACTGGTAAACATAACCATCCACCAGCAGGTGCATGTGCACACAGACACATACACACATACACACACACACACACACACACACACACACACACACCCTTTTAACAATTTGTTTCTGTTGGATTAGTTACTGTATCACATTTGAGCCCCCTATCCTCTTTAAAAAAGCTTTTAATACACAGAGGATGCTTCCTAGTAAGTTTTTCCTGGGATAATATTGCAGAGCTTATTAACCAATAAATAAGAAAATCTACCTCTAAATTCAATAGTACTTGATGAACATGTGATTCCCTTGGCAAGACTCCAAAACAAACCCTGGGGGGGAGCGGGTAATTTACTTCTTGACATAAATTTATGGCATTCATTCACCTCTGAAGTCACTGGGTGTTCAGAAAAAGCAAGTCTGAGGGGACAGCAGTAATGACACATCTGTTACCTCTCTACTATCAGAAAATGAGAGCACAGCTTTGCCATGTGGAGAAGGCAAATAGTGAAGGACTTTAGCTCTAACAAAAATTTAACTAGCATCATTGATGATTTAACTTTTATTAGAGTATTGATTTGTGAGGGTGTTTTATATGGTTCCCTTTATATTTTAAGATAGCAACAAAATTGGATATAATTGAAAAGACTCAAGGCGAATATTTCACATATGTTGGATAGATGGACAGATGTCCATGTAGACTGGCAGTCACACTAGTTCCTGGATTGTTTGTAACTTTTGTGAGATCTCGCCTGATTTTTGAAAGCATTTCTTTGGATGTGGTAGGTTCATACCTAGCCTTGAGGTAGGAGAAGAAATTAATATTTCAATGGACAAATCAATCTAATGAATCATTGGTCCTAAAACTCATCTCCCATGCCAGGCGTAAAGGGGATGGGTGATCAGATTTACTTGTGACAGTGATTGAGAAGAAAACCAGTTCTTTCTCCATCCTATTCTTTTCTATTGTCCAAACTCTTACATTTCAAGCTCTGATTATAGCAACTTCACACTAATATCACATCAATTAAGCAGAGAACGATTATCATAAATAGAAAAACTCCAGCCTAGGATTTTGGTGGAGAAGTTGTTGTTGTTATTGTTGTTGTTGTTGTTGTTGTTGTGCCACTAACTAGAACTCCCAGTTCTTAGGAGAAAAATGTACCATGTGATTTTTAATTTACAATAAGGCACGGGAATAAAGAGCTAAGTTTAACATCTGCCAGAGAACCAGCAACCCTGGGCTACAGCCAAATTCTGAACATGGGCCTCCCTGTTCCCAGAGACTCATGTAGAATCTGACTTTTCAAATTGGATGAGAAAGTAGGACTTAAAAATATATTTAAACAGATGTTTTAAAAATGAGAAAATAAGAGGGTCTTAAAATACTTCAAGCTCTGAGAAACTCGTCTATAAAAAGTGACATAAATTGACCATTTTCACTTAACAGGGCCTGATTTCCTCATATGAATCTTTAACAGACTCTTCTGTAACTTCAGCCTCTTGCTTTCTGAGAATGAAAAGTTAAGCTGGAAAAGTTGTATATACAGAGATGTGAGACATTATCAAAGTTCTTTTGGTGTTAAAACATGTCATTACCTGTGATCCTATCCCATAAATACCAGACTTCGTTGCTTAAATGTAGTTCAATATCTGATGCTTAAGTTCAATACCTGGTAAATTATCATCTCAATAAATAAAAATATCTATCAACAATGAGTTAAAAATATACAATTACTTAATTTCCTAATGTGTCATGTTTCTAATTACTCACAAAACAAAACTGTAAGCTATTTCTATTATAAACAAAAATCTACACCTCGGGTATGTTATCAACAAAACCTGTATCCCTGATTCTTTACTGATTAAAAAAAAACTATAATTTCCACGTAGGGACAAGAGAAAAAGGAGGGCAAGAAGGTGCCACTAATGTGATCTCTGGAAGATGAGATGCAGCCTTTTCCTCTTCCCTGACCCCACCCATTGCTGGAAGCTCTGGGCATGATGCTGTGTTGGGCCCCTGTGAGACTCAATGGAAATAAACACAGAATCTGACCTGAATTCAAAAATGTCCCCTGGAGATGCTGTCAAGGCTATCGTCACCTATCCAAGGCAGCCATGGCTGAACAAAACAAACATTCTCAATTTATCTTTGGGTGGAGACTAATTAGATCATTCCATAGGAAAGATTACCAGAAGTCTCCCTCCCACTATGGAAAGATTGATAGACTAATCAAATCCAAACTGAACACCTCCAAACAATATTAAGGTACATATATCAGTGGTTCTCAACCTTGGCTGCCTAATCAGAATCACCTGGGAAGCTTCCACACATCAATCCAAAAGCTCAGGCTGCATTCCAAGAATACTTAGCTCCTGCTTTCAAGGTTGGTGCCCTGGGCAGCAACAGAAAATACCCATGTGCAGACAAGACTGCAAACCGACCACTGCTTTGGAAGTCCTGTTGTCTGATAAACTCAGCAGTCCAAGGGGCTGAAACGCAAGACATTGCAGAGAATTGATGATAAAAGTATGCTTACCCAAATGTACAACCTGCAAATTTCAAATAGAACAAGCAGAAGCCTCGTGAGGCAATTCAACCCCCCAAATTCAGCCTTTCAAGAACTGTGGTTGGCGAGATGGCCCAAGCCCACCATCTCAACTGAGACTTGGAATTCAGCAAAATCTAATGGACGAGTAAGATGCTCTTTGAAGGGCATTTCAAGACCTCACACTTCTAGAAACACTGACTTAAATGAGGTACTTGGAGTGAAATGGCTGGCAAAATACTCCTCTTACTGTTTAATCATTCACTCTCCTTTCAAAAATGTTTTTGTGTTTGGGATGAGCCCTTACAATCAAATTTGTGTAGGTTACATGCAAATATGACATGACCTAAGAGTAGCTAAAAGCTCCTAAAAGCAAGGGGATCAGAGAAGAAGCTGGGGTGTGCTGCTAAGAGGGCCTATAGACCTAATTAATTTTTCTAGGGATCACTGAATATAGAACTAGAAGGCTTTTGAGAAGTCAGGCAGGCTGTCTTTTCGCAATGAGAAATTCTGTATCTAAATCATCCAAGCAGATACTACAGAATCTGTAAGGGGATCAGAAAGATTTCCTTTACCGCGGGACAGGCCTAGAATGAAAATTTTCCAAGTTGGAGGCACTACAAGCAACAACAACAACAAAAAATGAAACTCTTTGGGCTTCGGTGAAATCATCACTAGTAAACATGAGTTATAAGCTAACTCAAATTTAAGAGGTCTGCCACCAAGCAAATGCCTTTGTAATATTGGTTCAAGAAGTCATAAATTCTAAACTGTGCCCATACAACGCTCTTGAGAGACAGTCATATAAATTAAGGCCTATCAATAGAGTGAACAAATACTTATTAATCATTTCTTTAAAAATAAAACAGGCAAGGTAGAAGAAAAGATTATTCAAGGCTATATCTTAATTGAAAGAACATTTTGGTTAAAAATCAAATGCTGAACTAAATTTCTGATAAACTTCCTTTCATAAGCAGCCTGTCAAATAATAGGCAAAGATTTTCAACAACCTAGCAGAACAATAATCTCACTAACATTGAAATTTTAAAAACCTCTAAAATTACTTTTCATTTCCTTCTAGATACATTTAAGAAAGTGTTTCCAGCTCTGAAAAAAAATCAGATAAACACTCAGCAATAAGAACTGAGGGAGAGAGGACACACGCCACCGTGAAAATAAAAGCTAGTGAAGGTTGTTCATCCCTGTCTTAAATAATCAATTGTTTTAAGCGATGCGATACTTTGTAAAGAATTTAATATATATTATGCTTCTTAAACTAATTACTTAATACTGTTGGAACACTAATCAATTTATCATTTTATGGCCTAAGTGAGCATGGTACTTTGTTACAGTTTCATGTTTAGAATCAGGACTAGCCCACTAGAGAAAAAACAAGAAGGAATGGATGAAAATGACCTAGACAAGTAACAGAAGAAACAATGAGTCCATTTTTGGTTTCTGAACTTGCCCCGGTATTAACCTCATGTTTCTTGAGTGCCATTTAATTTGTAAAGCACTTTGTTTTGCTCATGTTGGCCTATGAAGTAGACAGAGCACGTGTGGTCTACATTTAACAGATAGGGAAATGCAAGACCAGAGAGGTTACATGGCTTCTCCTAGGACTAGGGTGGGCAACTAAATCCACCTGTGGCCTGTTTTCATATGGCCCATGAGTTAAGAATGGCATTTACATTTTGCAAATAGAGTTTCCAGTGAGCCCCACACATTCATTTATGCATTGCCTATGGCTGCTGTTTGCATTGCAACAGCAGAGCTAAGTAGTTGCCACAGAAACCAGATAGCCCTCAGAGCCAAAAATATTTTCTCTGTGGCCCTTTACAGGATAAGTGTGCTGACTCTTGCCTGAGACCCACAGGGGAGCCATGAGCAGAGCCCAGATTTTTGGGAACCAATCCAGTGTTCTTTCCACTCAATCCTTTGCCTCTCCTTAAGCTATTTCAGCATGTTTTTCTTCCCAGGCACATATCTGAGGGATAAGAGGGAGTTTATGAAGCACGAAAGTAGGTACTTGAAGTAGAAAGAAAGAAGGCCTTGAGAATGAAGCCGGATACCTCAAATGAGAGGAGAGAGGAGGTGCAGTTGAATTGTTTCATAGTTTCGTAGGTCTGTGGAAGGAGAGGTCATTCTGCCTCAGGATGGACCATATCCAGTCTCACCTATATTAGATGATTTAAATAATGAGATTTGGGACCTTTTGACTTCATATTTAGATTAGATTTGAGACATAGAGTTGATGGTGGAATGGGTTAAGACTCTGGGGGATACTGGAATGGGGTGAATGTATTTTGCTTGTAGGATGGACATGAATGGGGGGAGTCAGAGGGAAGACTGTGCAGGGTTGAATAGTGTCCCCCTGAAATTCATGCAAACTGCAACCTCAGGAAGTAACTTTATTTGGAAATAGGATCTTTGCAGATGTAATCAAGTTATGATAAGGTCGTCCTGGATTAGGGTGGACCCTAATCCAATGACTGGTGTCTTTATAAGAGGAAAATTTAGACACAAACAGAGGAGAATACCATGTGAATGCAGAGACACACTGGGGAGGGGGTGGGGGGAAGCGGGAGAAATGGATATGATGACAGAGGAAGGGAATGAAAAAGACATCGAAGATTGCCAGCAACCACCAGAAGTCAGGAGAGAAGCATGGAACAGTCTCCGTCAGAGACTCCACTTGGAACCACTCAACCTTGATTTTGGACTTCTAGCCTTCAGAATTGTGAAAGAATAAATTTCTCTTTGAAGCCCCCAGTTTGAGGTACTTTGGTACAGCAGCTGTAGGAAACCAACACAGATGAGCAGACCAATGGAAGTGGCCTTATGAAAAAGAATTAAGATCGAGAGAAAAGAAAAAAGTAGTGGAATGTCGAACCCCATAAAACCTTTTTGTTTAAAATATAAACTCAGAGTACCTCTAGAAGACCTTGAGGAAAAACAAAACAAAACAAAAACCCAGAGACCTTGATTACTAAATTTGATTGGGTTTTACAAACACGTTGCCAAGGTAAGCAGAACTGACTTATACTTAAGCATTTTCTACCCAATAGGTCTGTTTACAAATCCATTCCTAAATTCTAAGCTTTCCCCAGTCACTCCACTATGACTGAGAAACAAAATGCATTTTACAACAGAGAAAAATAGATTAACTGAACTGCAAGACATACCTCTTCTCCTAATCTTAAATTTCCACAGAGGCCTTAATTTTTAAAATACTTTGTACAAGGTGATTAAAAAAGAACTGCACGTGTTCAGAACGATGTAATTCATGTACTCGAAACCGTAAAGGAATCATCAGTCACCTCTAGAATCTCCCAATGGCTCAATATGCACCTCTGACATTACTTCACACCAGATATAGTAAAGGCTAACCCACTTCAACATACACACACATTTTTCAGGATAACACTGTTGAAGGTTAAAGCTGTAGGCAAGATACATTCTTTCTTTTCTTCAAGACTGCAAGGAAATTGTAGTAAAGACATGATTTGCAGACATAGTGTAAAAATAAGTCTAAAATATGGTGCATGCTGTTTTTCTATGTAATCCAGTCACTGAGTAAAAATTCAGATTGCTTCAAAAACTTTTGTTTATATTTATATAAAATATACATGAATACGGGTGCCACAAGTTCATGATAAAGTTGCCCTTGGGGTCTACACCAAAGCCCGTGCAATTCTAGCATTTTAGCAGCCAAATTTCTTTTTAATAGATCCATGAGGGACTCATCTTAGGCATAATTTTTCTCTTTATCATCACATCATGTTATAAATTGGTATTATTTTAAATAAACTCTATTTCTAATCCATATTCTTAATGAACTCATACATAGTATTTTCTGACAGATTTGCATTCCAGTATACCATATAAAATTTTATTTGCCTCCTCCTCCCACCCCCCTGCCTCATTATTTTCCCATAATCTTAAACAGATTTGTATTTTAAATAACCCGCGGTGATAGGAAAGCCAATGCCAGCTTGATATCATTACTTTTTCGGAGTCCATTGCTAGCTGGGACATAAGCACCTCTCTCATAAGCTATTACTTAATTCCCAAGAAGGGCCAGCTCCCAAAATAAACAAAACTCAGTGCTTTCTCTGAGAAGTCTGCAGGGCATGTGTGAAAATGTTCCCTAAGACTGGGAATTCTTGAAAAGTTGGCCATTGTAAACCCAAGGCCTCCATTGCTCCAATGAAAAATTAACCGAGTATCTTAGCTGAAAGAGAAAATGTAGTATAAGTGATAGAGATTTATATGATGGAATTAAAATATCTTCCTTTTCTCAGTGACTGAAATAAGCAGCAACCTAAATGACGGCCCACATTTCTGAACCTCTGCACATGGGGCAGCCCCACACCAATACTGTGACAGAACTGCAGAAGACTGCAGGGCAGACTAAATTCATCACACTGCTGTAGGGTTTTAGCTCAAGAGTTTCTTTTGGCCTCTAACCAAAGCACTTGGTAAATCTTTTTGTTCAAAGTCATCTGCTAACCAGAGTAGGAAAGCATGCAATCACAAGTAGGGCCAATGCCCCTAAAACGCTTTACCTTATTCTGTTCACACACATACTGTATCCTCAGGGTGTCCATGGCTCTGATCATGGCTTGCATGGCAGTGAATATGTTTTGGTAAACCAGCTTTGTGAACCCCTTTCTGTCTTCATCGCTGTAACCAGACCCATGGATAATTCTCATTTGCTTGATAAAGGTGCTCTTGCCACTTTCACCAGTGCCTAATAAGACAGAACAAGCAAAAAACGCAGTCAGCTGTCTTCAAAAGGAACACAGTAAGAAAGGACCACCTGGCAGAGTTGGTCTATGTCACGATTAACAGGCTGATGGGATGGGCTTGGAAAAAGGCCTGCTGAATGCTGATACAGGGTAGAACCATCCTAAACCCTGGGCAGAGGGGTTTTTACCCTGGACCCTGTGCTTCAGAAGCCCTCAAAGATCCCTTTCCCTCTCTCCTCCTCCTCACCACGCAAGTCTGAGTGACTTGGAGTAATCCTAAACATCGGCTCTTGTGACTAACACTGTTTAGGCCACAGGGAACCGCTCCCCTACATCTCTTGCCTTGAATCCTCAAAAGAATTGGCAACTGAGTCTGAAAGCGCCAGACATTTGAGGATTTTGCCACCACTAATACAGCAGTGGCAGTGATGGGGGCTGCTTCAGAGTGCAGAGAGGATGTGAGCAGCTAGAACACTTGGATAAGAGAAAAAGCTAATAAACTTGTCAATTCCTTCCTTTCAGATACATGATACAGTTGATCTTTGAACAATGAAGCACCCTCCCCAGTTGTGCCAAGTGTCTATATTCTTGCTTCTCCTCATATTCCAATTTGTGGTTCAGGAGGTCCTCTAACACCTGCACATGGCAGCCAAGGAACAGTTTAGAGAATCAAACCATTTTTGTTGCTCTTAAATCTGTATAGCTGTCCAGGCATAACATGTGTAAAATTGGATGCCAGGGCTTTACAATAGTATTAGATTGAGATATTGCTTGAAAAGATAGTAAAAGTTGTAGTGTAAGTGACAGAGATTTATATGATGGAATTAAAATTTTCTAATGTTTTCTGTGATAAAATAATTTATTGTATGAGAGCCTATTACCACGTTTGAAACATGGTATGTTACATCCATGGTTTCTTTCGATCTAAGTACTGCTTTAAGGATTTTGCTAACAAATCAAGTTGGCATGCCCTCTGGAGGGCAAAGTTTCTTTAAATTGAAATGATTGAGAAGCTATCTCAAACTAAAATGACTCAAGTTGTACATTTCAAATGTGTGAATTGTATGGTATACAAATTATATTTTAGTAAAGCTGTTACAAAATAAGAAAAGTCGTCTAACAATATTTGTCAAAAGAACACAAATTATATGAAAACCTTAATTAAAACATTAGTGATTTTTCTATAAAGAAAAAATTACGGAAAAAAAAATAATTTAACTATAAAATCTTTATTTTATCACTCACACACATCTCGTTGACCCAACAGAATACCAAGACAGTACATTTATAGTTAAATTCAATCATCTTTGTTGTTTTGCTGACTCTTATTCATAAAAAAACGTAGTTATACATATATTTTTAGACATTTTAGTTACAGAAACATGTTTCGAGGGTAGGAAGATAGAACATATTGATAATAGTTTGTTAGCTTAATTATAACCTGTAACTGTTAAGACTTATGGGATATGAGTGTCCATCTGTATCCAAATTGGGACCCTGAGAAACACTTAGTGCAGGGGTGCCCAACCCTGGGGCTGCAGACTAGTACCGGTCTGTGGCCTGTTAGGAAACAGGCCGCACAGCAGGAAGTGAGCGGCAGGCTAGCTAGTGGAGATTCATCTGTATTTGCAGCCTCTCCCCAGCACTAACATCACCGCTTCAGCTCCACCTCAGATCATTAGGCATTAGATTCTCGTAGGAGCCCCAGTCCCTGGTGCCAAAAAGGTCGGGGACCGCTGACCTAGCAGATTTGTTCAATTTTTCCCATGTGGAAAATTAAGACAACTCTTAGTATTTGATAATATTTTTTCTCAAAAAAAAAAAAATTCCTTCAGATTGATCTTTTCAAAACACAAACCTGCTTTTCTGTCCATTTTTCCATCCTCAGTTCAAAACCCTCAAAGATTTCCCACTCTGCTCAGAAAGACAGATAAAACTTAATATGGCCAACAAGGCTGTATGGTCTGGCTGCTCCATCTTCACCAGCCACTTTTCACAACACACTTTCTTCCACCTTCTGCATTCCAACCACGCTGTCTTTTCAAACTCTCCCTTCTTATAGCCTTGGCACACACTTTGCACATTCCTAAAATGGTTTGCCTTCGTCCTGCTCACCTTTGCCTTTGGCCTGGCCTCCCTGACAAGGTCAAGTCCTTGTATTGTAGGTTTTCATGGTACCATGAGCTACTCTTTGTAATATACGTTCCTGTACTTTTGCCCATTAATGTCATTCTCCATTTAACACGTGTCTCTCCTACCAGTCTATAAGTTCCATAAGGGTAGATGGGGGCCATGTTTGTTTTTATTCATACTGTCTCTCCTTGTGCCAAATATGGTGCCTGACAGTTGGCACATGCTTAATAAGCTAAAAAAAAAAATGGTGGTAAGATACACATAACAAAATTTAAGTGTACAGTTTAGTAGTATTAAGTACATTCACATTGTTGTGCAATCAATCTCCAGAACTCTACATCCTGCAGAACTGAAACTCTATACCCGTTAAACAACTCCCCATTCTTCTCTCCCCCTGGCCTCTGATATCCATCATTCAACTCTGTCTCTATGAATTTGACTAGGTAACCCATGTAAGTGGAATCATACAGTATTTGTCTTTTTGTGACTGGCTTACTTCACTTAGCATAATGTCTTCAAGGTTCATCCTTACTGTAGTGTAGTGTGTCAGAATTTCTCTCCTTTTAAAGGCTTGAATAATATTCCAGTATTTTCTGAATACACGATAGTGATAAAGAATTCATTTGGTCTCATTTATTATACTACCAACAACATAGAAGAAGAATAAAGTGGGGCATCCTCTCTCGACTACCCAGTGCGCTATGTGAGTAGCAGTGACTCCAACCACAGCAGGACCAGCCACAAGAAGTGACCAAGCAGGAGCCTTATCCTGATTCTCTGTGACCCTTTCCGGGTTACTCCTCCAGTCCCCAAAACAGCAAATAATAGAGTAGTCACTATGTACCAGGTACTCTATACAAATTATCTCCTTTAATTCTCACAGTCGCTCTACAAAATATGTACTATTATCATCATCTTTATTTTACAGACAAGAAACCTGGGACTCAGACTGATTAAGTAACTTCTACAAGGTCACACAGCTAGCAAGGAAAAGAATGGGGTTTTCCTTAATCAGACTCTAATGACAGATGGTATTGTCAGAGAAGAAGATGGGGTCGTGACCAAAAGGACTTCCTTATGCTGGTCTAATGAGGACAAATCTGAAGTTCACAGCCACACACTGAACCCTAAGCCCTGGCAGGCCCACCATCTTGTAAGCATGCACTGCTGTGGCATGCAGAAGAACCTTCAGACAGGGGAGTGTCCTCACAAGCCATCTCACTATCACCTTCTTCCACCTTCAAAGGCAAACAAGGTGGCTGCTGTCTTTCCATGTCAGAGATGAGGAACCTGGCTGCGAGTCAGCAAACCAAGTGGGTACAAATGCAGAGCTGGGGCTACAAGCCAGGCCATCAATGCCTCCTCAGCCATCAAGGTTCACCTCCATTGAAGAAATTTCTTCTCTTCCTCCCCCACAGCTAGGCCTGCCCCTTTGAACTCTCAAAGCATCTGTGGATACCCTAGTGGAGCACACTCCCTAACTGCTTGTTTGCAGATAAGTCTCTCACTACACTTAGTTCAGTAAGAGTAAGGCTTGGAATCCACTCATTTGTGTACCACAAACACTGTGCCTGCTACATAGTCAGCTCTCGAAGCATGGCTAAATGAAGGAGTGAATGGAACAAATGTGAGAAGTCACAGTTTTTCTCCATAGGTCTCTTATATCATGGACAACCACAGAAAAATGACATGTGAATTGTCTAAGATGATTGTGATGAGAACAGGTGACCTAGAAGCCACCATTTCAATGAAGACTCTTGGCTGCCTAAATCGCATATGATATCATGAGGATCTAGGGGATGACTAGTCTACCAGGGCTTAGTCCAAAGTCCCAGATCAGATTAGATCTCTGTTCCCGTAGAATCCTGAAGTTCCTGTATCTCCTCCCATCTCTGATACTGTCACACTTCCTGCTATTCCATTCCAGCAGGGTAGACCTCTGGTCCAGTGCTACCTTACCCCAAACAAACATTAACGCTTCTTCATTGTACACACCACAAAGCCACTGTGAATGGAGGGATTATGTACCTATCTCAAGGCAAACTGTAATTTGGGCTCTGAAGTGAAAAAAAATCACTCAAGACTCAGCACAAAGTTTTACATGACAGTAGAGAATCTTTTTAAAGGCCATTCATTTACAAGAGGTTAAAGCCAACCCACCACCAGCCCCAAACACCGACATTTCTGAAATGTCACTGATTTTTGCTTCTGGACATGGAAAATTTCAAAAAGAAAATGTTTAAAATTATTTTAAAAATTAATAAGAAAGGGCACATATATTCAATCAATACCTATATTTTAACATATTCTTCAGTTTTATATTGTGGTTATTTGAAGAATAAAAAAACAAATGTGGAGGAAAATAACAAGTTAAAGGCAAAGAAGAGAGCTTGAAAGATGCACACCACTGAGGGGCTGAGGTCGGGAGAGCAGAGACTCAGTGTGGGAGGTCCTCTTGCTCTCATTTAAGCCTCGACACAACACAAGCTAAGGATGAGGAGTTGAGTTTCCTCATCAATTCTAAACGGAAACTCAACACCTGGATGTTGAGTATAACCATTTATTCTGCTCAAGTAATAAGAAAAATCTAAAGGATATGTCTCTTTGAATGAAAATTATTGCTGATTGGATTAGGTGACTTTAGCTTTTACATTCCAACTAATTATGCATTAGGATGTGTGGTTTGGGTTGGTAGCATGGGTCCACTCTGCTATTTCTTATCTCTTTGTGAGAACTTTCTCAGCTGATCCCCCACAAAACCAACATGCTGATATGGGCTCCTTCATGGCCTCAACTACTGCAGAGAGCAAGGACAATCTGGGAGCTGCTTTTGGTGGGAAGATGAACTTTACTGTCAGGTTACTAAGGGATTCAGTAGGAAGCCACAAGGGAGGATGGGTGGTGGGGAAACCAGAAGGATTTTCACTCCTGGACCCCATGCTGTTAAAACACAGATGAGGAAAGGGCCAAGAACATGTCTTAGCACAATTCTGTTTCTGGATACTGTTCCAAATATCAATAAGAAAAATGGCTCTTCTTCATTTGGTTTCTGCTTCATGGTTTTTACATTTTGGGGAAAAAAATGGTTATAAGTACTTTTACACTTTCATTAAGAGCCTACTCTGTTTGAGGTTCTTGCTTAGCATCATCCTACTGCAAGTGTTCTTCGTAATAAAATCAGCAGGTAAGTTTTGGGAAGGCGCTCTGGCTGGTAATACAGGTTCCCTCAGAGGGTCTTGCTCGCAGACCTTTGGGCTGGTGTCCAATTTGCTTTTCATGTAAGTCTTGAATACTCTCCTGAGGCTCTTACTGTAAAGCCCTATCTGGGATCCTCTGCCTTCCCCAATCCCTTAAATGTGATTTATTTCCTTTTCCAGAGTAGACGCTCAATAAGTGGTTAAATTGAACATACACAGCTTGTTACTCTAGCATGGATGGCATATACTGAAAATTTGTGTTCTAGTTTAAGTTAAAGCACATGTCCACCAGCTTCCTGCTTTCTGTGGGTGATGGGTGTTCACCTTTGACCTTGTAGGGCTGGGATCTTTCCTACAAGATGCTCACTCCTGTCACCCACTTAAACAGTGTTTCGTAAAACTCTGTCATTTGTGTATCTTGCAATTTTTATCATATTCACATGCCACCTGTATGGTTATTTAATATTTTTGCATTTTTTTACTTAAATAAACTTGTTATAAAAGGAAACATGAATGTCATAAATGAAAAACCAACATCATTTGCCATGATTAATCAAATTAAATATATTATAATAAAATAAACAAGACTTAGCAATATACCAACTAAAAACATCTTGTCTATCACCAGTAAACTGGGTATATTTTGGAAAACAATAGACACAAATTATTGTCCTCTTTATATGAAGTTTACTCTTTTATATTCCACCCTTAAAGGAACTTCTCCCTTTTTCTCTCTAGAGGCTTTTGGAATTCTACTCATGAACTTCACCCGGATACAAAAAAAAAAAAAAACCAAACAAACAAAAACAAAAAAACAAAAAAAACAGGGTTGAAACTAATGTAATTGAAAAAGGGCCAAGAACATTTCTTAGCACTAAATTCTAAACTCTTTCTGAGATTTGAGAAAGCAATAGGAAGTTCAAGTTTCAGCTCAATTTTAAATACACAAAAAGGCTCATGGAGGGAAAAAAGTTGCCTTTTAGGAGCCAAGAGGGAACAGAGGCCAAAGCAAAATAAATCCTTTCCAAGCGATAGACCAAAGACATCTAAACAGAAAGCCAATTGTTCTGAAGTTTACCTACAATCTTTAGTAAAGACCGCTTCCCTGAGAGCCAGAGGAGCTGATACAGCTTCTCAAATGGGCAGAGTAGCCTTCAATCATCAGTGATGTTTTCTAAAATCACCTATGAGAAGTCATTGTTTTTTAGCTCAGTTTTACAGACTATAAACAGAACAAAATATGAATCAGAAAAAAAATGGAAACGCAATTCTGGAAGTTGGTGACATGGTCTAAATGATCTATGAGACCGATGGGCTTAGAAGAGAGTGTGGACATGCTGATGTGACCCATGAGCTTGCTCGATAAGCACAGGGCCTTATTTCTCTTGTTCCCTGGAATCTTTGGAGCCTAAATCAGAGCAGACAGCAGGAACCCAATAAATATTAGTGAATGGGTATTTATTGACTAAGATGACCAGGATGAATACAGTTTTGGAAAGCAAGAAATCTGAGTATACAAAGATACCTCACACAGAAGCAGGCTTCCTGCCAGTTGCCCTTTCTAATGAGGATACTTAAGACCCAGTGCCAATTCACACAGGGAGGCTCAGGTTCTACAAGAGGGTTTCCTGGTAGTGGAGACAGATGAGTTAAGAAAATTCCTTTTGGAATCTTTAGTCAGGAGCAGTTCTCAGCAGCACAGAGGGCTGAGGGTGCTGAGACTGTGGGGCACTCTGCTTTGCCCCTTCTAACTTGCAGCTGATGCTGGGCAGCAGCCACCCCACTCAGTGGGAGTTTTTGCACCTGCAAATGCTACAGTCGTGGGACTTGTTATCTAAAGATACTGATTTATGAAAGAATCTGGCTAGTGTTGAGGAAAATTCCAAATGATTCCCTGCTGCAATGGTTCAAATGTTTGTGTCCTCCCAAAATTCAGCCTAATGAACTGAAAACCTAATGACCAAGGTGATGGTACTAGGAAGGTCTTTGGGAGGTGATTATGTCATGAGGTTAGAACCCTCATGAATGGGATTAATGCCCTTATAAAAGAGAACCCAGAGACCTCCTTGACCCTTCCACCATGTGAGGATACAAGAAGTCTACAATCTGGAAGAAAGCACTCACCAGAACCCAACCTTGACGGCACTTTAATCTCCAATTTCCAGCCTCTAGACTGCTAGAAATACATTTTTGTTGTTTATAAGCTATCCAGTATATGGCATTCTGTGATAGCAGCCTGATCGACTAAGACACCCACTCACTGCAAGCCAATGGAGGGAGGGATACTCAATAAAATTGCAGATTCTTGGGCTCCCCCTCAGTTCAAGGCTGACTGGCCCTTGCAGGGCCCTGGGAATAACCAGCACTCCAGGAATTTTGATGCACTCAGTCCACGGACTGGTTGGGAAGCTCTTCTCCAGGGCTCTTCCCAAGGGAATCTCTACTAATATAATCTATCTGGCACTAGAATGCTCAGAGTTTTACATCACGTTCAATTTAGCTGATGGGTTTTTATACCTAGTTCCAATTTCATTTCTGCATAAATATCTCTGTGTGAGCTCTGTTTTTCAATTTCCAGAGGGAAAACATTTTTGTAACACCATAAAGATTTACTTATGCAAATCAGTTCCGCCTGCTTCTGCCCAACACCCATGTCACCATCACAAGCATGTCACCTTCCCCTGCTTCCGTACTTTGCAAATAGAGGAGGTGCTATTTTTCACCATACGAGAAGCAGCAATGTCCTAGGCAACAAAGAACTGGAAACAATTGGAGACAGAGTTCACAGCTGCTCTCTCAGCAAAAGAGGTGAATACAAAGTTTTTGAAACAAAAAGGGAAAGCTGAAAGAAATTAAGTGATGAGGCTTGACAGACTACATGAGAAAAAAAAACTTACAATAAAATAAATGGAGCAAAATTCAAAAGATGATGTATATTATATTTGATAATCTTATTTTTCCATTAATCTGCAAAATCATCTTTATTGACTAACCAAGAATGGCAGCAATTCCAAGTATTTCCCTCCACTTTCTGTCACCTTTGGGCCTCATTTTGATCAAGAAAGTATTTTCAAGTCCAAAATTAATTTCTGGGTAGTTCTTCTATCGAGCAAAGCCAAAAGGTCATGGCAACAATTTTGGATCACAAAGGCTTTTTAAATAATTGTTTTTCTAATTGGAAGTATTAAAAATAATGTGATTCTCATATTTGCCATAAGTGTATTAGAGTTCAAATGCAATGAGATGAGGCTAATATTTACTTTAAATTAATTTGAGCTATTTACCTATACAATCAAATTTCTATAATTTGTTATAAATGTGGTACTCTTTAGAAATTCGATAAAAATGTTTAGCTTAGTATTAACTGCTTTATGTCAGGAAGCAGCTGTCATTGACTGATATGCATCTCTTGTATGTAGTCACACGATCCAGAGAGCTTTGTTACTTGCCAAACATTTAACTGATCTGTCCATAAAAAGTTATATAACTTTTCTCATTCAATGGCAACAGCTCATCTGTATAAGATTCTGGAAAAGTAACAATATATACAGAATCTTAAGAATCAAGTGCTTATTGTTAGTGACAAAACTCTATTTTGGAAATGTCTCAGACATCAATTACTTTTCCCCAAAAATGAATAAGCCACACAAAGGATAGGAAAGAAACTATTTAAATAAGCTCTATGGTTTACAAGCTAAAATATCAGTGATTCCACTAAAAACACAACTCATTGTACTTGTAAGGAGAGTCAGATCGCTTTATGCTGTCTTACTCTTGACTCATAATTGTTTCCCTTTCCAAAAAGACAAATTGTAAGCATGTTCATAAATAGTTTTAGAATCTTCCAGTTTACTTCCCCTGTTCTTACAGAAATGTTACCAAGAAATCCTAACACCAGGGCTCTGGTAAGACTTTGACTTCTCAAATTTTGAAAGGATGTGAGGAGTAATATGACCCTAGAATGGTTAACACAAGAATGAGTCCAAAGTCAGAAGCTGTTCTTCCTCTGGTTACGATTATCCAAAAGTTTGATTTTGATTGTGTTGAAAGAGAAAGAGTAGCACACAGACAAAAATCACGTAAAGGAAAAGAACCTCTAAAAAGAGACGATGGACTTAAAATCCTTAAGCCTCAATAAGGGCTGCCAAAAACACAAGGTAAATATTTTGAAACACAGAAATATTTTGCCAAAATGCCGACAACTACAGAGTACCTGACCCACTTTTCTACCTGTCCTCCTCCACCCCAAAGATAAATTTAAATGAAAATAAGTGTTAAACAAAAGTAGCTATGGGTGCAACAAAATTTAGGATCTGGTTAAGAATGAAAGCATGGGAATTCCAAACTGTAGGGCTTTGAAAATACAATGCAGTCATCTCCCTCTCATGGTTCTGGAAGAATATGAAACTAGTTTTATTCAGATTTAAGTAGATATATAAATCAGTATATGGAGATTTTCAGCCCACCACTGTGATCAATATGTGAATTTACCATTGAAAGGTCTAGTTTAAGAATGCATGGGTTAAGTAACAGCAAGATATTGGCCAAGTTATATCAATCACCATGTTACTTTTAGGACATCTTACCTTTGCCTTCCTTTCTCAAGCAGAACTCAACTAGCTGCTTTGTTAAAGACAGTGGGAAAATGTAGTCAAAAGAGATCATTTCAACTACAAGAAATCTGTCTATGTGATAGCTATTATCTGTATTAATTATATGTCCAGTGACCTACTTATGGGAGGAAAAATAACTTTCTACCAAAAGCCAATTTGATGTCTCCTAAAGCTGTTATTAAGCAAATAAAAGAAATTTTGTTGTTATAAGGGGGAGTAGGGAAGGTATAAGCTCTTTCTTTTCTTATTTTATCAACACTAGGGTGCCTTTGCTGTGAGTCCCCCCCAAAGTGTGGGGAAGCAAAGGAAGATAACTTGAGGATTATGCTCACTTTATCCCGCCGGTATAGCCATGTTCTTACAGACTTTTCTTTGGAATGATGGAGAAGGCAGTATGGCAAATAATTATAGCCAGGCACTCCATTTGGGCTTGAGTTATTTTTTTCTTGGACCTAAAGGACCTAACCTTGTTGGAATCTCAGATTTTTAATATTCTAGTCAACCATGTGACATTAGAAAAATTACTTAAACTCTCTGACCCTCAGTTTCCTCTTCAATTTAGTAGGCAGAATAATACCAGCACTGTCATTGTTTGTTGTGAGAATTAAAATCACTTTAATTGTAGATGGCAGTATCCAAATATCAATTATTGTTACAAGTGATATGGATGATAACTGCAGAAATGGAGAGGAAGACAGGAATGTAATGGTTTGGGAGCCTGAATGCATTTGAGAGACAACATTAGCAACAGGAATCACCTTTGAGACCAGGAACTTGGTGGCATTTCTAACAGTAATGGGGCCACTAGGAAGTGATGCCTGTATTTCCTTCCTAGGCTCCTGTAATAAAATATCACAAATTGGGTGGCTTAAAACAGTAGAAATGTATTCTCTCACTGAGGCTCTGAGCAAGGATCTGTTCCTTGCTTCTCTCCTAGCTTCTGGCAGCTGCTGACAATCCTTAATGCTCCTTGGTCTGTGGCAACATAACTCCAATCCGTGCCTTTATCTTCACATGGCCGGCATTCTTCTGTGTGTATCTGCATCCAAATTTCATTCATTTTATAAGGATACCAGTGATACTGGATTTAGGATCTTCCCTAATCTAGTATAACCACGTCTTGACTTTATTACATCTGCAAAGACCCTATTTCCAAATACATTCACATTCACAGATTCCAAATTCATCAGGAATTGGGAGTGCGTTCTAGTCGATCCAGTACTGTGCCTGTTTGGGAAGGCAACTGCAGGCTCAACACTCAGAGAAACTTTATATAATAACTTTTGGTAGGATTTTTACAGAAATGAAAAGAATAAGGGATTCCTACACATTTTACAAACATAGCAAACTTTTTAAATTTCCAACATGAGGATCGAGGCTTCCGCTTGACTTAATCACCATTTGGACTGTTTCTAGGATGCTAAAGAATTTTCTCTTTACAACTTTTCCTCTATTTTCTATGTGAAGCAACTTCCTTAACTAAAGTTACTTTCTTTAGGAAATATAGTCAATCATATTGTAATAATTATGGATGGTGTCAGATGGATACTAGACTTATCGATGTGATCACTTTGTAGGGTATATAAATGTCTAATCACTATGTTGCACACATGAAATTAATATAATATTGTATGTCAACTGTAATTGAAAAACTTTTTAAAGTTTTTGAAAATAAAGTTACTTTATTCCGAGTAAACGTGGGTGAGCAACTAAGTTTCTGCATCATTGTGGCAACATCAGTTTAACTTTATCAGCAGAAGTTGGGACTCGGGGATGTCAGTACATTGTTCAACTTGGTCAATACATTGTTCAACTGTTTTATTTTTAATTTGAATTTTCTGATTCACTAATTCTACACAAACCCTCCCACATTCCATCCCTAGTCCCCACTGTCTTATATCAGGTTTAGTCACACATTTACGGTAACTGCTGAAAGTGTTGTCAACCCTGAACACCACTATGTCTAACCCCTACAGCCCTGAAACCATCTCTCCTCCTCCACCCGGGACCATTACTTTACTCTATTTCATCCCGAATTCCCTTACCCAATGCTTATGAGCTACTTTCCCCTTATTAATTAGTTATTTTGCAATTATCCTCTGTTCGGCTCCTGTCTCCCCCACAACTAAATTAAAAATAGCTTTGTATTTTGTATCCTCCCACAACACCTAGCCCAACAATCTGCACAGAACAGGCCTTCAAACGTGTGCCGACTAAAAATGAAAAGTCCAGAGAGAAACAACATCCTGCAATTGTTCCCGTTTTCCAGGGCTCTAAACAGTGCCACCCTCAGAGTTGAACGAAGGAGCCTCAGATGTTAGAGGGCCTCGTTCTGGCCCTCTTTCATCTCTCCCCACCCAATGGAGAGCAAAGAGGCCACACGGCCAAGGGGACATGCCCCCTTACAGTCCATGTCCTCTCCCCAACTTCAAGACCATGCTCCGGGCACTTGAGACCCTGAAATTTCACTGCCCAAATGGCCCCAAGCCCACTTCCAGGGCCTATGTGAACTTTTCCCCAATCCATCCTCTTGAGGGTAAACATGTCACTGGTGTGCATATCCCTAGGCCTGAAGGGTGGCCAAGAGACAGATGTCTGTGAGGGAATGTGGACAAAGCTTGGATGTGCTGCATTGTGAGTGGGAGGTCATGGTGACAAGGGGATACCAGTCAGGGGCTTCCATTTGTACTCTTGCCTGTGCGGCCTGAGTACATATAAAGACCTCTGCATTGTGAGTGGGAGGTCGTGGTGACAAGGGGACACCAGTCAGGGGCTTCCATTTGTACTCTTGCCTGTGCCTGGCCTCCCTGGCTCGTTATGCACTCGGGATTAAAGAGGTCAATTTCAATGGCAAAACTTGCTAGTTTCTCACTTTTTACCCAGGATGTGCCTTCCTAGCCTGAACATATTTTGGTATAGACCTACCCGTAGAGAAACATCTGACTTAGCTATTTGCTGAAAGGACAACAGACTGAAACAGAGAGTATTTGTTTTCACCCAGGATCTTTAAGAACTGAAGAAAATTTTGAAAACACATAAGAATGGAACATGTTATAGGCTAAATATGCTAAGATTCTTCTGAGCTAGCTGGTGTTTCTGGACCAACTATATTACCCAGGACAATCAGGAGTGATGTTACATGACCACATTCAAATCACTATCCACCCTGAAAGAACCATCGTCACAATATACGTCTAGATTCCAAATGCAGGCATTATCATAAAATGCATTGAGTTAGTCACTATAGTGTGAAATCAATTCAACAATACTAATTAAAAACACATTTAAAATATCTTCAAAGTAGCCATTAAATCACACTTTATGTATTCTCCTCTATTCCAACCATTATCTACACTTTGAAATTCAAACAGAATCTAATGGGTGATGGAAATGAGATATCCTTGGCAGGATTTTGCCAAAGTCTGGTTGTCCACAGGAGAAACAAGATTAGTTATAGGCTACAGTGTGCATATTAAAACAGTCACTTCCATATTCACTCTCATATACTGGAAATTTAGTTACATTAGGTCTCAAGATCAGACTTGAGATTTTCCCTTACTGGTTATGATACTATGGGCCTAATTCCTGCTTTAAATCCTACATGGAAATGAAAATTCAGTTCTGATTTTTCTAATGAAGACAGTGAATATTTTCATGCAGTCTGCTTAGTATTTCCCTGCCCCTACCCGTACCCCAACATATGCGGATAAATTTTTTTTCCATTATAGACTTAAGGGAAAAAATTCAATCTCTTTGGCAAACTAGCTAAAAATTTTTATTCCACTTTATGCAGAACTTAATGTGCATGCAAATGAACCACAATCCAAATCAAGAATCCTTTGCTAATGTTGTTTGACACAGTTTGTTGTACACTCTCTAGCTGTTCTTTTCCTCCCCTCCTTCCTCATTCTGTATCAAATTCTGAATCTTCTCATGTTCCTAGAGGATTCGATTTCCATTCATCTACTGATTTATTTACAATTCAGACTCTGTCCTGCATATAAGCAAGGTCTTTAACTTTCTGCATCTGGATAAGGATATCTGGTCAACCACTTGCTGACATAAAACTCTGTGTCCACCTCAGCTTTCTTCCTTCCTTTGTGAAGTACATCTGTGGCAGACACAAGACAAGTCAAGGGCCTGGAACAATTGGGATCTCATCATAGACATAGACATAGACACATGCGCGCGCGCGCGTGCGCGCACACGCGCGCACACACACACACACACACACACACACACACACACACACACACCTCTCTACCCTTTCAGTGATCCCAAATCACGAGGCCATCATGGACCAAAGCTGCTTCCAAGACGGAATCTGAAGCCCTCTTTCACAGAACCCTCCCCTGCTCCAAAAGTCTGGTTAATTCCAGCCCTACAGGAAAAAATATAGTGGAAAATGCAAGGAAAGAACTATTGTCTTACCAGGTCTGAGCAGCATCTTGGGAAACAAGAAACAATAAGAAAAGGGATCAGTGGAAAGATCTTTGTGTTTTTTAAAAGATGATCATTTTTGTTTACTTGGTTTATTTCATAGAAAATATCTGTAGTAATTTTAGAGCAGCAATATTTGTAATACAGTCTTAATATAAATAAACTGAACACAAGCAGACAATTATTTCCAAAAAGTTCTCAAATAAACTAGAAAGAATCTATAACCTCCAGATTCAGGGGGATTATTTATTTACATGTTTGCTTTTTTGGTTATTTTGGTGGGGATTTGGTGGTAAAAAGTGAAGGAAACCTGGAGGCTTTGAGAGGTTGAGAGATGAGCAAATCTCCCATTTCTCCAGCGATGACATGACCTGCTGGAAAAGCGCATCTCAAGAAAAAAAGCCATATCAAAGTCCTGAACTAGCCTATGGAAACTAACAATTCTCATATTA
>NW_006441071.1:23007183-23042485 GCF_000325575.1 Pteropus alecto
TTCAATTATTAGTCTTGCTCCTCATTTCTCCTCTTCTGACCCAACTCTTGAATATGGCAAGGCCCCTTACTTTGCACCTCTGCCTAAGACTATGCAAGAGACAGACAGGGAGAGAGTAAGGCAAGAATTATTTACCAAGAACCTGTGTGCTGGGGACCATATCTACCATTTTCATGAATGGCATCTCAATAAATAGTATTGGCAATAGACCTTAAACATATGGAAAAAAAATCAGATCTGTATGGCATGTCACAATAAATTCATTCCAAAATGAGTTAAAGATTTACATGCTAATAAATTTAAATGATCAATATACTTCAAGAAAGTAAAGGTGAATATTTGTCCAATATTGCATTGGGGAAATTTGGACTATTTTAATATAAACAACTTTAAAATACACCATGAAAAAAATGTGAAGGGAAAAAAAAAAAAACCAAAGCCCTTGCTAGGAAAAAACTATTCCGACAAAGAATTTTTCATTTAAAGAGCTATTGCGAGTTTTTTAAAGATATCGATGGAAGAAAAAACATAGAAAGTACAAAAAGACAATTAACAAAAAGAAAATACAAATATATATATGATAAATATTTGCACTATAATAAAAGAGTATGAATTAAAACTTTGAGATACTATATTTTGCCTATTAGAGGTAAAAATTTGACAGAAGTTCCAGCATTAGTGGGAATATAAGAAAACAGAACCATTCCAATTTATGCCTGCAGTACCTGTGCATTGCAATAGGAAGAATATGACAGCTTGTATCAACATCATTCAAAATGTGATATTATATCATCCAGAAATTCCAATTCTAGGATATGTAACCTAAAGATATCAGGTGGCCAAAGATATATGTAATGGGACAGAGATCAGTATTATACACACTAGCAAACAAAGAAAAAATTAAATGCACAACAGTAGAAGATGAACTCAATTAGTTATGTTGACTCCATACAATGAAAATATTATATGGCTATGAAAATCGATGCAGATGAGTACTTATTGACAATGGAATGATGCTTCCAGTACAGTAAATGAGAAAGTCATGCATAAGACAGGAGGTTGTATAGTAAAGGTTAAGAGGGTTCCTGTGTTCAAATTCTAGGTCTGCCACTCACCTGCTGCCTAACCTTGAACCTCAATGGCCTCCTCTGGAAAATGGAAATGATCATAGTACAAGCACTTAGAGCAGTTCTTAGCCCACAGCACTCAATAAGTGCTATTGTTACTTTAAGATGAAAGTGATCTGGATTACTTTTATGCCTGCATGCATACATACACACACACACATACAGTTTTAAGTTGAAATTATAGTCACCAAATGTTAATAGCGGTAATTGCTGGGTAATAGGGATACAGTGTTTATTTTTATTACTTATGCATAAATAGGTAAACAAAATTCTATGCCCATTTGGTTATGAGCATATTACATCTATTCGTTGTCAAAGTTTAAACCTAAGCGTTTTGCTAAAAATTTTAAGTTTTCGAATCAGTTTTAATGTCATGGTGAGCAGGGATACAGTCTGTTCCATTTCCTCCCTCCCTATTCTCAATGTCAAAGGTTCATATCCTGTAGGCTATTTTAATACTAAAGTTACCTATTTTAAATGAATTTTAAAATATTAACTATTAAGACTTTACTGAAAAAAGTTCAGATCCCCAAGATAATTGTGTCAAAACATTCTCTGACAAGACTTTTTGGCTGAAAGGTCTGTGTTTATAAAAGGAAAAATTGAGCTGCATTATTTTTCCTTCCTAAATCTTCAGAAAAATATGAGCCTCCTACTCTCAATTGCTCACAGACATGGAGCTTATTACCCTGTACTGGAAGCCAAATTGGGATCTCATTTCTACTTTAAACTTGAACTACATGTTTTTATGGCCGACTCTTCCTGTTTTAAAATGTAAATGTTAAAGTGCTACTTTTCATCCATCTGAGTAGCAAAAGTTAAAGTCAGATAATAATAAAATGTTGGTGAATATGTGGGGAAGTTGAAAATTTCATGCATTGCTGTTGGGAACAATAAATTAGTACAGATGCTTTGGAGAGACTTCAGCAGCATTTTTAAAAAATAAAAACATGCATATTCTAGGTTGGTATTATATGATACTATGAAATTATTATTTAATTTTCTTAGATGTGATTACTGTATTGTGGTTATATAAGAGAATGACCTTGTCATTAAGAGATCAATGATGGACTATTTAAGAGCGAGGTCTAAAACTTTAAAAGACTCAGTTAAAAAAATCCTAAACACACATATGTATGTAGATGTGTGTGTGTGTATCTGTGTTATCTATCTATTGAGAATGAGGATGCTATAGATTGAATGTTTGTCTTCCCAAGTTCATATGTTGAAACCTAATCCCCAAGGTGATAGTATTAGGAGGTGGAGCCTCCGGGAGATGTTTAGGTCATGAGGTCAAAGCTTAGGTCATGATTAATGAGTGCCCTTACAGAGAGACTCCAGAGAGCCCAATTTCCCCTTCCGCCATGTGAGGACACAGTGAAAGACAGCTGTCTATGAACCAGGAATCAGGCCTTCACCAGACACAGAATCTGCTGGCACCTTGATCTTGGACTTTCTAGCCTCCAAAACAGCAAGAAAAAACTTGTTCATAAGCCACCCAGTCATCTACGGTATTCTGTTATAGCAACCCAAAAAGGAGAGACAGGGTAGTGGGATGGGGGAGAGAGATTGAGAGAGCATATACAGTGAAACTAAATAATTGGATAATTTAGGTACACAGAAAGCAAGTGATGATTGTATGCTCTTTCAACTGTCCTATAGGTTTGAAAAATTTCAGAATGAAAGAGTTGGAGACAAAGGTGGCACACCTTCATGTGCACAAAGCAACGTACACCACCATTTGTAACTGTGAAGAACTGAAAATTGCTCAAATGGCCAACCAAATATGTGTCGGATAAAAATGTTTTACAGCAGTGAAAAGGCATGCACTAATTCTGATTATAGCTACATAGGTGGATATTATAAAGCAGTGCAAAATGAAAAATAAATAAATACAGTTCGCCAAATGAGTCTTACATCCTACATATTTACATCTTCATTTTTAAGCACACACAAAATGTGTTGTTTCATAGTTGCATAGCTATGAAAGATGTGGAGAATGGATTCAAAGAAGTCATGGTAGATCCATGAAAGTGAATGTCAATGGGATGGCGGGAGGGGATCATGAGGGAAAAGGAGGAGCCATGACAAAATTTACAAATATTGATAAAAACAATCTAATTCTGAGCAACACATCTGGGAAAGGTTTTTATTTTTTGAACTTAATGGATCAAATGTTTTAGAACAGAATAAAATGGATTCGTCATAAAACTGAACCATACCAGACCACCACCAAGGCATCAACACTGCATCTCTATTTGTGTTAGAAAACCCCAGGGAATCCAGCCTTGCTCTTCTTTGCAGCCCAGGCCAGTCACAACTGAGTGCTCTGAGCTCTCCCTCTTCTTTCTCCCACCAATCCCAGGCTTTCCAAACCAGAAGCTGGCTTGGAAATTGCCTTGTAAGTGACCAATATGCCACACGCACATACATCCCACAGCTCCCTTTTCTTTTTCCTTATGGTCATCAAGCAGACTCTTCAGTCAACAACCCACTGATGGCCTTTCATTCTGACATGAGCTATGACCAATGTAGAAATAAACCAATGGGGGTGGGGATGCCCCCTACAACAGTCCATCCTGTACCTGAGGGCAGGGAGGTATAAAATACATGTACAAGTGAATGAATCAAGTGAATGAGAAAGAAAGAAGGAAGAGTGAAAGAGAAGGATGAGAAACAGAAAAATAGAAATAAAAAGAGGCGACCAACTCAGTGGGACTATAATGAGTTGGCAGAGCTAGCCACATCTCCCAGATTTATTATGCCCACGAGCAATTCTGGCCCACTGGGAAAATAACCAGAACACAGTGCATATCAACAAAATCAGTTAAGTCAGAGACGATCACCTTGCTCTTTCTAGTGTTTTATGTTCCGGGGCAAATACTGACATTGTGTGAGCATTCTCACTCCACAATTACCCAAACAATATTTCATTAAGAACATATTATTGCTTAGCAGGGAATATGAATGGCCTGCATTAGGGAATCTTTTGGCAGGGGATAAAACCATCTTTTCGAAGAATAACAAAAACATGATGGAAAAACAAGAGTGAGCCTGGATAAGTGGTATGAAGGAGTATGCTAAGTTTAAAACCATTCCTCCTCCAGTAGAACAAGGGTTACAAGGGTTGACAGATGATTCCTTCATGGGGAAAATGGCACCACAGAACAGAGAGTTACCTCTAGCTTTCATCACTACACTAGACAGTCCCTAATCAAGAATGAAGAGGCAAAAAAATTTTTCTCAAAAAACCAGGATACCATTTGCCTATTTTCACATTAGCAATTTATAACATTTTTGAAGAGGGAATTGGAAAGGACCTTATCTTACCCAAACCCTCATTTTGTGAGTGAGCTCAGCAAGCTAAATGTTTTCCCTAAGGCCTCATAACAATTTAGAACTACAACCCAGGACTCAAGTTCCAAGTCTCACATTATCTGCATGGTACCACTTCTTTCTTTCCTTCATAATTCTCCACTCTCTGGAATTTGTCTCTGTTTCCCAGTCTGTGAGGTTTGTTAGGAAACTAATTGTTAAAAATTATTCTTAAGAAAGTGAGAATTTTTGAGTATAGATAGGATATTCTATAATATAGAAGTGTTATTAATACTCTTAGGTATGAGGGGAAGGACAGAAAAGGGAGCTACCAAGCAACATGATAAAGGGAGGCTGAAACCTAGTGGGATGGTGAAGAGGAAATGGTCTGGATCATTAAGAAGAATCTGCTAGTGTGTGCCAAAAGTCACATGTGCCAGAAAGTACCCATTAGCTATTCTGCTGGGAAAATGCAATACTTGTTTTGTGCTTGATTCAACCTATATTTTCAATCATTCTTGATATTATAACCAACCTTTTTTAAATGTAAGATCAAATGACTTTATATTTTTGTTTTATTTTTGAAAATGAAATCCCAGTTAAGCTGCCCCCACCTCCAGTATGTTTACTCTGAAATACTGGGCCCCACTGTAAGTGGGCTCACTTTAAACAGCCTTTTCCCTCATCGACCATCTTCTGATCATGGGACCCCCCCTGTAGGTCTTAACTAGTTTATTCCAGCCCTAGCCAGAGTTAGTGCCTAATATCAGACTTCTATGCTTCTGGAAACAATCATGGGTACCTGCTAGCAACTGTCGAACAACTTTAGAGTCTGTATGAAAACAAGCTGGCATTTGGGTTGTTCATACAAATGCAGTAATTCAGTGGCAAGGGGGTTAAAGTATCAAACTTCTCACCATATACTACCGCCCAGCCAATGTAAAACCCAGGGATTAAAACCAACTGAAGAACAGATTCGTGAAGATAGGAAATGCCTTCATCTAAACAATGGAACCTAATGTAGATCCCTTGTTCTCTTCAGGGCTCACACTATATATAATCATTAGGAGGGAGGTACCTAGTCAGTTTCTTTAGGATGTGAGTGTTTCCATGGTGACAAGAATGCATGTCTTTAAACTCCAGGCCAAATGAATGGAGCACTCAGTAAACCAGGCAATTTCTGGGTATTTTCGAAGCCTAGGAAAAGAGAGATAATGGCTGTAAGTCTTGCCAAACATTGATTTGTTTCATTTCTAAGCCAGAGGAGGCTGATGATGGAAGAATATAAGAGAACTGCATCCTAAACCAATATTGACCCTGGATCAAGTATAAAATATGCTTCATTGTCAGAGAGGCTTATTTTGTCAAATGAAATTATGTTGGTTTCACCCAGGATGACACTGACATTGTGACTATCATGCATTCAGACAGAACACAGCAATAGGAAAAACTTTAACAAGATATTTCCAATCAGTCCAATTGAAGTGGTACTTTCTGAATACCAAGGATGGTTAATCTCATGTTTTTAGATGGTGGTGATGGGCTCATGAATCTAAGTAAGTAATTTTTAAACTCTATAATCTTTTTTTGTGAACTACCTTTTAGACAATTTTCTAAGGTGTGCAATTTGGGTCCTGCCATCAGATATCTACATTTGTTAAGAGTTTATTTAGAATCGCTTTAAAGAAAAACCAGCAGCATACTTTTACAGACTGTCTTGGCCAAACATGACATGAGGTTGGATGGCCAAGGATTAGAAAGTATCTTGTCAGGCACTACAATTTTCACAAAGCGACGTCAAACTCATCCCTCAGCTCAATTAGTCTATTTTAACTATAAAATATAGATCTACCCTTATTCAACAACAGAAATCCCTCACCAGACAATACGCCTTAAAGTACCTTTCATAAGATCCTTATCAAAATCTTTTGAGAAATGTCCACGGTTAATTGTTTGAAGGACACACAGTCTTTGTATTCATGGTTTGCAATCTCGGCCACTCTTTGAATTATCTGAAGAGCTTAACACAGAAGCCCCACTCCCAGGATTTTGATTAATTGGTACAAGGTGGGGTCTAGGCAAGGGCAGGGTATTTTTAGAAAGCTCTCCTGGTGCTTCGAAGATATAGTTGGGCTTGAGAACCATCTCCACCCAGAGGCTGTCCAGATGGTTAGACCTAATGAGCTCGCTTTTGAAGTGCTTGTTATTATACAAGTTATATGTAAATACATTTCTCCTTACTTAAACAGTTAAAATATTACAGTTAAATTCTGCTTCAACCACCTCCACTGCCCCAGTCCTCTCTCAATGATAGGTGCTCTTCCAGAACTTTTTTTATTTCTTGATATACGTATGTATTTTCTTTGATCTATGAAAATACATGTACATTTCATTTTTTCAAAATTATTTTAAACGTGTCATTCCAGTTTGTTCTGCTGCTCTGTTTTCATTTAATAATATGCCTTTGAGCTCTTTCTATGCAGTACTTCTCTGCCTCATTATATTTAACCACTGCATAGTAGGAACATACTATAGATATTTTTAAAAGCCATTCCTCTAAGTTCTTGCCATCCAATAAGGTAGCCACTAGCTATTAAAGCACAAAATATACACCAGATTTTGAATATTTACTACTAGAGAGAAAAAGAATATAAAATATCTCAAGAATTTTTTATATGGATTATATGTTGAAATGATAACATGGGATTAACGCTAAATAAATAAAATGTAACACTAAAACCAATTTCACCTGTTTCTACTTTTATAATGCAATGATTAAAAAACAAAATTACTCATGTGGCTCACATTGTATTTCTATTGAATGGCTCTGTTCTAAATGATGAGCATTTAGGATATTTCTAGTTCATATGACATTACCAAAAAAAGTGCCCCAGTGTACATTCTTATACATCAGTGGTTCTTGACAGGGGGCAATTTTTGTGCCCTACCCCCAAAAGACATCAGGCAATATCTGGACACATTTTTAAATGTCACAACTGGGGGGTGCTACTGGCATCTGGTGGGCAAAGACCAGGGTGCTGCTAAGCATCTGACAGCGCATAGCACAGCCCCCTGACAACAGAGAATTGTTTGGACTAAGATATCAGTAGTGCTGAGGTCAAGAAACCCAGTTATGCATGAATCCTCGACCACATGGCGGAGAGTTTCTCAAAGGTAGAGCTTAAGTCATGGAATTGCCTGTGCTTTTGAAATTTGTATAGATACCAAACTACTCTCTAGACTAGATATGCCAGCTTCCTCTCTCATCAGCATTACATGAGAATATTCAAATTAACCATTAAAGAGTGAATAAATTCAATCTGGAAAATCCAGTTCGAAAGTCCTCAAAATGCCCACTAAATTGTCTGAGCTCTTATTATCATCGAACAGAAGTGACAATATAACTATAAGCCCCAGAGTTTTAAATAATATTTACAGGTTGAATCTCTCCCACCATTTAAAACATTGTCTTCTTTGATCTCAGAACATAATTCATTTGGGGTTCTGACATTGTTAATTTTGAACTAATTAAATTAACTAACTAGTATATCTCTCTGCTTTTCAACTGTGGCCAAAATTTAAATCTTGGGAGACTGAGCTGCAAGTCTCAAACACTGTGCTAATTTTTTTTTTTTAAGTACTTGTGTGTATCTTATACACAAGGCCCTAAAGCACTGTCTGTTCTCCGAGCAAAGGCTGCCCTTGGCATGACCTTTATGGGTAGTAACTGATAACACAAGTCATGTGCCAGGGCCAGGTATTTGTTTCAAAATATACTATATATTTATTAGAGATGATATTGCCAAACAAATTAGCAAGTAGAAATACATTACAGATTTAAATGTTATGGAAATCCAGAGGTAAAATTTACATGAAATGCATCGCTCCCATATTTGCATTCTACCTAGTCTTTTTTAGGAAGCAAGATTATTTACCTTCTCCTATTTTCAATTTTCATATTTACAAAAATTCAAATTGTAGCGAACATGGTTCATGTTCTGAGATTTCACATATCAAGTCAAATGTAAGGTACTCTACAGCCATAAAGCTTTTTAGGAAAATTGTGACTCTTAGAAGCTTCCTCTTTTGTGAACTCCTAATAAAGAACTAATTTTAACTTTTTTCCTGCAGTGATTTTGAATCATGAATTCATTCTCAGTATGAGAGCATGTGAAACAAGGTGAGTGCCAGAAACCATTACAATTAGTCCTGACTAGTCACCTTTTCCCGCTTCATGTTCAAAAATATGTTTTGTAGGGCAGTTTCTGGAGTAAAAGTTTTCAAATTATGGCCAGCAAAGCTGTAATAACCTTCACCATGTCTTGGTTTAAACTGATATTTATTGACTTTCATATTTTGGGCCTAAAAGATTCTATAAAAAAAAGAAGAGCGGGAGGAAGAGGAAGATAATCACCAGGAAGAAAAAGGAAAAGCTGGACTGCAAACTCCCTAAGGAAAGAGAATTGTCTTTCTTGTTTATCAGTCTACCCACATCTCCTAGGACAGGTCCTGGAACATCTAGCATAATTCTAATAATTAAAGAATGTAAAATGGAAAAAACAGTTACTCAGGTAAAAAGAAGCATACGGGTTAAACCAAAATTTTGATTCAGAAGCACAAATGAGGACCTAACTAAGCTATGTGTACTGGATAGGCTGGCTGGATATGGGCAGAGCCCTTCTCCATAGTCATCTTGAGGAGGAAACACACCTGCTGTGCCTTCCTGCAGTACAGATGGTGGGCAAGGGATGGTAAAGTCTTTCATAATCTGTCTTGTTCTGTGTCCACTCATCCATTGCAGCAGGCTACGGAGCAAACATGGCTGCCCCCAGCAAACCTGCTTTGGCTGGCCTACTGGAGGTAGAAAAGATGCAATTTAAGCATCAAAATTACCCTTCAGAAAACTGATGAAATTCAAAAAAAGGAATGTCATACCACTTCTGAGATCAGCAAGGGTCTCTCTGCTACTTAGTAGTTTCAGGTGAAACTCCAAATGAGTTTGTCAATGCCCAAGCAGAAAGAATCTTCTATTTAGCTGATCCTTGACAAGAAACCCAAGTCCCATAGGTTCACCCTCTCTTTTCTAAAAGGGTTCTACTGTCCAAGATGCATTTAAGCTGAATACCCAGGCTCAGGTATCTCTTTTGTCTTTTTTTTTTTTTTTTTATGGAGTAGAAAAAAATGTTTCTTCCCTGCAAAAGGTGGCTTCACCTTACTCTTAACATTGCCTGACTGTTAATATCACCTGAAACATCCAGGCATGCTCTTTCCTTGATCCTGGCTATGAAGTGGCAACTAACAAGAGAGGGCAAGAGGATCATGTTCCTGGCACAACTCAGGTAGGGAAACACATGTTAACCAGATATGGCCTGGAAGGTGCTAGTGCTTTGACAGTTCCTCTCCAGTGCTGGAGGGGCCAGAACTGTCCTGCCCAACAGGTTCTGTGAGCACCTATGATATATCAGATCCTGTGAAATGGCTGTGAACAAGATGGACACGGCCTGTTTCCCAGGAGTTTAGAGACTGGAGAGGGAGCGAGAACTCAACGAGACTGCTTCAGAGTGTAGAAAGATGGGGGTCGGTTCAGGGAGTGTATAAAACAGGAGGAATAAAGGGTCAAGGCTATCTTTGGACTCTGGTTTCTCCCCTCTGGGTTCAATGGATTTGAAGTTCCCTGTGTCTGGCTCTAGAGGGGTGGGGCTGGGTTTGGGGATATTTAAGATTCTTCGGGTGATTTTAATCTTTTGGTGATTTTATAAGAACTGCCATTTAATGTCAACACAATCTCTTAACCTTCCTTGTCAGACCACAGGTGGCATGGCTAAAATTGGGGAGGGGGAAGCAGCACCAGGTGGTGCTATCCGTGGTGCTGAAATAAATTTTTCTTTGGTAGGGGTGGCAAGCATTTATTAATATGATAAAACAATCTTCTACTGTTGGATATTATAAAATTGAGAGAGATAAAAATCCTGTTTAGCACAGAACTACTGTTCTGTGGGATTTCAGTTCTATATTACAGCTTGTTAAGGGAGTGAGATTGAGGGATATAGTGAGGGGTGAATGGGGATGACAGAAAAATGCTGAGAGAGAATGCTTTGCTGTTTGTCCAGAGATCAGGACATAGATTAAAATATTATGACTGGTGCTCCTTTAAAACCCACATATTTTTATTTTTAGATGATGATAGTGTTCTGAACATTTTTTAAGTTTAAATTATCAGTTTTTAAAAATATAAAATACTTCACTGCCCATGTACAGTTTGAAAGCATGTTTATAGCTTTTATTTTTCTGCTTAAAAAGATGGGCATGACATCATTTGAGAAAGAGCCTACTTTCACAAATTAACATCTTCATCTTATACTATTTAATGATACTACTACTGAAGATTTCTAGCTGATGCATTTGTGTAGCTTTATAAAAACCGAGTTGACATGGTGTTACAATCCCAATAATTAGACATGGCCTAGAGGTTAATGTTTCCCAGTTTTCTCTCCAAATTCCTTCTGTCCTTATCACAATTGAGTTGTCCAGTCAGTAATTTCTTACATTCACCATGGTCTAAAACCTATGCTCATTCTCTCAAACTTTTATGGAAATGTCATATGTTCCATAACTTCATCCATTAACAACTCAGTAACAAAAGGGTTGGATGAACACTTTAAACCTTTTTCAATTTATGATTGTTTTCAGAAATAGAGAAATATTTTCCAGAGTAAATGAAAATATGAACCTCATCTGCTAACCTATGAACCCTTCTAATAAGCCAACAGCTCAGAAACTTATGCCCCTTTCTTGCTAAAATCTAGCATTTTCCATATGACAGAAGTACGTGCATGCACATAAATCTAATAAATCACACAGAAGTATCTTTTGGAACGGTAATGTTCCTAGTCATCTGCAAGCAATTGGAAATTAAGGGCTTTAGGCTAAACATCAAGGCACTTGCACATACTAATGCAGATCCATAAGCTGTTTGAAGAGTTAATAGGGGGAAATAACTCTCTCATTCTAACTTAAAATCACTCAAGAACCATTTTACTTATTACCAGGCTATATGAACTTGAACACCCAAATTTACTGCTTTAGGGTAGGGGGACCATCTGCTACATACTTATTTAAACACTTCACACTTCAAAGGAAGAATTTCAGATAAATCCCATTTTCCACTAAATGGAAGTTCAGAGCTTTGCCAATGTGGTTAGTAAAACAATAAAATAGAGTGTAGTTTTCAGACTTTAACAATAGCTTATTCTTCATCTATTCAGATATTTAATGTGTGGGTCTGGTAGCCACAAGCCTTCAAGTTGATTCAAGACAAGGTGCTTCAAAAAACACACACACCCATGTCCAACCATCTTCTAATGGTGGGGCACCCCTCCTCCCGAAGGATGTCTTCAGTCAGATAACAACTTCTCTTTGCCAAAAGATTTTCAGGAGAGAGCTAGTTTACCATCAGCATAATTAGAATCAATTTAGTATAGCCTCCTTAAATTTCTGATATTCTTCATCTACAAATTAAACACTCTGGGAACCTGCCTTTTGACCACTTTCAGAGGGCTCTGTAGAATTTAGAAGTGAGAAGAAAGAAAAAGATATTAAAGAACGTACTTTGGAATTGCTGATTGCACTATCATGGCTCTGCGGGACTGTTCTGATGATGAACTCATAAATTCTTCAGTCTCTGACAGACCCCAGTACCCCAGTGTCTGGCTCTGCATCTTACACAGCTCTGCAGTAAACCTGTGCTTCCCATCAAATGATCTCAAAACTCTTGTTCTCCAAGGAGTCATATTTTTTATGGAAGTAAACAAAGAAATCATAAATACTCCACTCTCGCCATTACAAGTTCAAACCACTGTAGTGTCAGGATGCTCATCATCAGAAGCCACAAACAGTAGGCCAAAGGTGACAGAGTGAAACAGTGAATGGTCATGGTAATGAGATTAAGCCTTGCCTCACTTTTATCTGAGGACCTTTGGGACTGCCCTGCATCAGTGGCTCTGGTTTCGTTCTCTCATATAATTTTAGAAAATTCTATTATGTCCAGAGCCAATGACAGTTTTATAACACTTGAAAAACTTGTTTAGAACTTGTTCTGCGTTGTGCTTCCAATATGACTCAATTGTTGGAATAGGTACAATGCTGAAAAATATTAATCTATAATGTGAAAAGAACAAGTTTGGTCATATGCTGCTACAATCTTAAGATACAGATTAGCATGGGCTGCCACAAAACTCACAAGTTTTTAAAAATCTAATGAGGGCGAAACAAATTTTTTCATGACAGTATATCCAGATCTTCAGTTTAAACAGTGATGCCTGTTCTTCCAACACTAATCTAACTTAAAATCTTACCCTCATATAGCGTTTTCCACATTACAGTTCAGGTGAAACCCTCGAGCACCTCATCTCTGCACAAATTTTGCCCTTATAAAGAAACAGGCTTCAAATGCGAAGAGAATTCATTACCAGGAAAAGGAATGGACCATTTGGGTGAGAGGCACAGAGAGACTGTAAGTCCACCTGAAATATTTCAGTAAAACTAGAGAGCCATAGTTATTATATGTGATAAATCCTTCCAAACTGACTCTCATCCAAAGCACAGCCTCTTGAGCCTAGAGAATGCTGGCCTTATCTTAGACTATAGGATGGCAATGGCTAAGATGTCTGAGGCAACTCCTAAATCGTGTTTTTAGCCCATTGAGACATAGGAGGCTGGGAGTGAGATGCAAGAGATGAGGATGTCTGCACTTGGTGAGGAAGAGCCAGACCAAAATATGCTTTTTTTAGAGATATTATTTTAAGCCAGTTATTTTTAAGAAACTAAAGACTGGGGAAGAACTTTTGACCTTTCCCTTAACTGCCTAAAAGAATTTAGATAGAGGACCAGCTCTAGGAAGTAAACTATCGTACATTATATTTTAATATGAACTAGGTGTGACAGGCAGGGAGGAACCTAGCAAGCAAGGCCTGTTTGATCAAAGTTCTCTCTGTGTCCCTTTGTTAAAGATGGTCCAGCAAACATTTATTTACCAAACATTTGCTTTTCCATATCCATGTGAATTGCCTTCCTCCCCTTTGAAGTCCAAACTATTTCCCCCTTTTTTCCTTAGCTCAAGATGGTATATAAGCCTCAACTGCCCAACTTGTCCCCAGATCCCATGTTTTTAAGGAATGCCCATATGTATATATATATAGTTAAATTTGGTGGGTTTTTTTCTATTAATTTATCTTAGGTCAATTTAATTCTTAGGCCAGCCAAAAGAAGTATGAGGGGAAAGAGGGTTTATTTCCCCCTCCCTTACTCAGGGATCTTTGAGATCTGTGGCATTGGTCCCACCTTATGGCACTCCTACAAAGTTCGAGTACCACACCATGTGGCTGGCCCTCAGGCACTCTGAACAAATTAGGGGTCTCTGCTCCAAGGCTGGGTACAATTGAATGCAAAGGAGCAGAGTTGATGGGGATGACAACTGTCTTCAGGTGAGAATATTTTGTGCCAGCATGAACAACTCACTCTCTCACATACTTCAACTGTTTCCCCAAACCCAGATACTACTGGGATCAGAAGTTCCTGAGTCCTGCCCTCCCCCAACAACAGACAAAAATGAAAATTTGGAGCCAGAAACCAGCTGCTTGCCCAAGCTGGTACTGGTTCTGGTTTCATGACAGCTTGGTGACCCTGGGGCACATTCTTTCAATTTCCCAAGAATCGAGTTTCTCCAGTTTCATAAAATGATGTAAGCTTTGCAAATTCAAAGGAAATCTTGATGCCTGAAGTCCCTGGTCTTGGGCTTTTCAAAGACCTATTATTCCTCCTTTAGCCATTTAAGATTGCTTTCCACAGCAGGAAATACTAAGTGGGCCCCAATTTCTCCTCCCAGATGCAAAAGACAGGCTGGACTGCCTAAGTTTCCTTTGGGTCTGCTAATTTAAGTCAATGGCAAGTATTGTTCAACTGTGAAGTGTTTGGACAGACATTATTGCTAAGAGTGGCCTCTTCATATTTTCCAGTGTAAATGAAAAAGGGGTTCTACAGAAAATAACTTCACAGAGTGATCTGATCATAAAATCCTAACAGGGCAGGTCATGGTGGATAGTTCATGCCCTAGGCCTATAACTTTTCAGTAAAAGGTTATCTTTGCCTTAAGCAAACCTCATCTATTGTTTCTGTTCATCTAGGTTAACACACCTTTGAAATGTTTCTTTTCAGACCCCTCAGAAGCCACCATTAAGAGAGCCTCAAATCTTAACTATCCTGTAATCCAATCTCCACTTTGCTTTCTCCCACCTTCATGTAATCTTCCTTGTGTTCTCTCCTTAATTCAAAATGCATAAAAGATGCTGTAAAGTGTTATTCTAGGAAGCATTTTTCTAGGGAGCATTTGAGATCTTGCCTCCTAATAATTGTCATCAGTTTGGCCCAAATAAATTTTTATAAAAATCCTCTACATATTTGGATGTTTCTTATGTCGACCCCATCTATGCCCCTTTCTTGCTCCAAAAGAATCATTTCTATCCTTCTCCATACACTTCTTTAGGACACACTGAAACTCTGTCATTTATTCCTTCAAAATCTATTAAGTACCTATTATAAACAAGGCTTTTGGGAATTTAGAATTTTGTCTTCCTCTGGCAGGCTGGAAATATTATGGGTCCACTTGGGTCTTCTTTCAATTTTCGCTTAACATATATAACTAAGTGATCACATATCCTGGTTTGCCCCAGAAAGCCCTAGTTTATTCCTACTGTGCTGGCATAATTAATACTGCCCACTTTTACTCTCAGACTGACCCAGCTTGATTGATCATATATATTGTCACCCTATCGCTAACTAGATGTGGGTAAACATCTAGTTAGCGATAGCTACATGTGGGTCCAGCAAAAGGGAGGTCCACTATTAGAGATTTGGTGCAAAAGACTTTGGTTTGGGTCTTGACAAATTCAGCCCAATCAGAGTCTCTCTTTTAGGAAATAAATTCTTGATGAACTAGGCAGGTCACTGAAGTTGAATCTCAAGTAACATGAAGCTCCTGTTCCCATAGTTTGGCCCAGTCACAGACTCCTTAGGCCCCAGGGTTCCTGACCCCTGGAAGAATCAGCCTTGATCTCACATTCCTATGGACCCCTGTCATGCTCTCCCATCACCCCGCTTCATCTGTTGGTGGATCTCTCCTGCCACCTTAAATAAATACAGGGAACAGGTCAAGCTTAATTCACAGAGAAAGGGGTACAGGGAAAATCTAGGACCCCAGACTTTGACATTCACTGGAACCTTCCACTTGTGAAATGGTGAATTCTAACATCTTATTCTCTGATCACAACTTCAAATCAAATCAGCTCCCTGCAGCTCATAAATACCTTGGGCTCCTTGAAATCCCCATTGTTCCTCAATTTTCTCACGTGGGTTCATTTTCCTTTCTATACAGTCTGATCACACAGTTCTATCATTTTAACACCCTTTCACCAACACCTTACCTTAACTTTCCAGTGTCTGTTCACCCATATCACCCAAAGCTTCCAACCCTACACTGATCCTACCCTGCACATGAAAAACCCAAAGAAACTGCAGAAAATTTGCGATATGTACTGATACTCAATTTTAGTTTACAATTTCAGCAGGCCCATGCTTTCCCTCAACTTTGGTCGGTTCCCACCTTCATCACTGCCCTCTACAATTTTACCAGCCTTTCCCTCCGCTCCTCTGCTAATGGGTTCTCCCCTCCCTCACTCTTGTGCACCCCCAGGTAAGTATACCCTGGTTTAAGTGACACTTAAAGTCCACCAGGATAGAATCCAGCCACTTTAGTCATTACCTATCTGCCTCTCCTGAGAATCCTATTCCTCACCTTGGCCCTGCAATTTGGCCAACACTCAGCACCAATTCACGTGTCCATTTTGTATAAGCTGTTTTATCTATGCAGATTTCTTTTTCTTCTCTCCAGTCCACAAAACAAACACTATTCAAAACTTTCAAATACAGTCCCCTTTGCCGCATCATCTCAGCTGCCACAAAATTTAATCATTCACTCCACTCTTATCACTTGACACCGCCTACATATTTCAGTTGTTGCACAATGTATCTGTGGTTGCTGAAATATCTGTCTACAAATCTGAATGTGCCACAAGATGCTGGACTTCGTAAGGTCAGAGGCCTGACCTCACTAATCTTTGATTCCCAGGGCACTGAGAAGTACCCAGGTGGTGTCAAAAAACATTGGCTGCATCGATGGAAACCTCCATCTGGCTGGCAGGGCTAGGTTTTCACACATCTGCTAAGTTATGTTAAATCAGGTTCCCCACTGATTTCTGCAGTGCTGGTGTCTGAAATTTGTTTTGGTCAAACTGCATGCAGAAGGATGCACAAAGAATTCCCAGCAGCACTCATGGGTGCAAGGCCTAGATGTTTTGGGATAGGCAAGAGCTCCATTCCACATCCAATTGGCCTAATTCTCAAACAAATTAAGAGACAGAAAAACCTTTGTTTTGTGAATCTGTTCAGGAAATGGAGGCAAGGCCTTAAACCCTGAGTTCAGGTTGGGAGGGACAGGAAGAAAACAATGAAGGGAGACAAGAAAGCTGAAATTTATGCTTGAAGTCATTAGTGCTTTAGCTAAGAAGGCAGATAAATTGCAGGCAGCTGGGAAATGTGGAAAAGCTCTGGCAACAAAATGCCATTCAAAGAATCTGGACTAATCTGACTGCAGATTCCAAAACAAATGCTTTCTCTGTAAGTTCATGAAATTCCAGTAAACTTTTGTTTGGAATTTTAATTGTCTTTTCTTTATCTTCTTGTTGGTTGAAGGGTTGGGTTTTTTTTTTTTTTTTAATCTTTTTAGATTAGTTCTACTGGCTCTAACTGACCTACTTATGAGAGAGGACCTAGGCAGATAGATGCTGAACACCGTACCTACTGTGTCTAGCGTCTACATGATTATAATGAGATCCCATAGTCTCCTCTAAATGCCTCCTGCTCTCCACCTCCTCTCCCCCGCAAATATCCTGGATTGTCCTTTTCACTAGTCTTTCTGAAACTTTTCTGTGCATACAAATCTCCCAGGGTTCTTGCTAAAATGCAGATTCTGACTCAATAGGTCAAGGTTGGTCTGGAATACACATTTCTATCTTGTTCCCACATGATGCCAATGCTGGCCTGGGGATCACTCCTTGAGTAGCAAGAATCTAACCCTCTACCACTGGACCCAACATTGGTCATCCAGGTAACAAACAAGATCCATAGGAAGAGAGTATCAAACTAAACTTCTACTTATGTTTATCTAAAAGTTTCAAATCTAAACACAGTTACCTTCATTTGGTTCATCTGTCAGATAGCTTCTCATCAGGTTGTGTGAAAAGAATCATGGGAAAAGGGTGGAAATAATATTCTGCAACCAAGAAGGATTGATAGAGGTAGACCTATTTGTTCACTACCATTCTGCTCACTGCAATATGCTGAAATGTGTATATCACAGAATTTATAGGACACATTAATTTCAGTTAAACTAACCCTCACAAAATGTATGAGCCTTAAGTAACACCAAATACTTGCTAACTAAAGATAACATCAAGAATCGACATCTGCCAACCAAAAAGATGGTCCAGAAATCCAAAATTATAATGATTATTCAGAATATAGAGTTACAGTCATCTTTAACTATGACCTTGAAAGTATATTTCATCTGGAAAAGAGCAGTATGTGCATATAATTTTTAAGCAATAATTCCTACTTTGAGGAACACATATGCAAATATTTTATCAATGAGGTGCACAATGAAGGTCTGAAGACCACTCACTGCTCTATACTACCAGCTAGCCTCCCTTCTACCATGTAATAAACATCCTGGCATCCTTTGGTCAATTCCCTGACCCCAACTCACCTAGTCTCTGGTGCTGTGACCTACCCTCTCCACTCTAATCAATGTTTAAGCTTAAGTGACAGTAATAAAAGCCAATGATCCCAAACTGAAATGGCTGCAACTGTCATAGAGGAATCACAAAATCATAACGAGTATAGAAATGACAGCACATTGTTAGCAGAAACTGCTCTAGGTCTCAGCACTGAGAAGACAATAGAAAGTAGTAGAGACTATGGCAGCATGTAGAATGCCTTTTATTCTTGTAACTGCTTGCCCGTATGGGCAGCATGCAGATCCAGAGTTGCCAGATCTTCTGATATTTCAAGGAAAACATACAATTGGAATTTTACCAGATATCACACAATGTTAAAACATAGGCAAACACAAACACACACTTGAACTTGCCAAGACTGCAAGGCACATTTGGACCATAAACCATCAGTGTACTCTACCCACTTTGTGTAGGGCAAAACTTTTAACTGCAACTGCATAACCATAATTCAGACAAAGAGAGGCAGGAAATGAAGAACGAGATTCATGTCACGAACTCAGAGTTAACACAAAGCTAAGGGGAAAGAATAGAGAAAGAAATGCAGGGGAAAGCAAGATGAAGAAGCCAAGCTAATAAAAACAAAAGAGCAAAGACAGATTTCTGTTGGCTTCCTCCTTTTTTCTTCCTGCAGGTCAATAATTAATCAATCTCTCTTTCCCAGAGTTGTAGGCCCACTATGCATGGTCTTGGGAAAGTGACCTGTGCTCACTAATGTCCATGTCACCATTTTTTCTGAGCAACAAGACTACTTTTCCCAGCATTCCTTGCAGTAGGTGTGGACATATGAATGAATTTTAGCCCATAGAATGTGAGAAGTGATATGTGGAAGCGCCAGGCCTGGTTCATGAACACACACACAGGATCCTTCTCTCTTCCTCAACTGTATGAGGAGACAGAGGTCTGGAGGAAGGTGGAGCCATATGATCTGAGAAACTGAACTTAGCTCTCACCACCACAGACCCATCTGGATTGTGATGTGAGTGAGAAATAGATTTCTATTTTGTCCAACTACTTTGGTCTTAATCCTCTTCACTTTGAGTACATTTATTACAGCCTACCTCCTCTTGCCCAGAATCTTTTCTTCTTCAACTAAACAGTACATTTTCTTAATCATTCCTCAATAGCACGATTCCAGTCTCCTTGCCTCTCATCTCTGAACATGTTCTATTTTGCCTGAATGACTCTCAAGGTAGGAGCACAAAATGGAATTCCTTATCTGACGTGGGGTATAACTACTGCAGAACAGGATCATCACCTCCTTTTTCCCAGATGGCATGCCTCTATTGATGGAGTCTCTCCACTAAATCCTATATGGTTTTTACTGGTGCTTGTCTTCTGCTACATCTTCCCTGCCCGTTTTATAATTCCAGATTTATCTCTTGCACTGTTAGAGCTTTTAAGTCTATCACCTTAGATTTATTTTGTTATTCTGTAGTATTACCTTCTTTGCATGCCTTTGTGGATCCCTTTTGTTTTTGCCTTTCCAGCATCCATTTACCCTTCTTCTCATAATAGCACTTCTATTTTGATTACATGCAGTAACATGAAATCAAAGACATCTGCTACCTTCTGACCTAGCAACTGAGCATTACTCAGGCAATACCAACCACTCTCCCCTCTTTAATCAAGGCCAGAAGAATTGAAAGTAACTGGAATAGATACAACTTAAAAGAAATGCTTTAAATGGATTATCTATTAATTCCAGAATCCCAGAACATTATTTCCTACAATTTGGTTATTTAATGTTTCCTTGAATTCTGTGAGTCCTTCCATATTTGTTTTTTATTGATGCTATAACAAATTACCACAAACTCAATGGCTTAAAACACAAACTAAGGGTCTAGTGTCTAGTGTATAGAAAGTCAGCAAAAAGACAAAATCTAATTTAAAAATGGGCAAAGGACTTGAATATATCTTTCTACAAACAATAAATACACATGAAAATTGACACTCATTAGTCATTAGGGAAATGCAAATCAAAACCACAGTGAGATACCCATTAGGATAGCCATATTTTTTAAAAAAATGAAAATAAGTGTTGATAAGGGTATAGAGAAATTAGGACCTTTATATATTGCTAGTAGGAGTACAAACTGGTTCAGGCACTAAGGAAAACAGTCTGACAGTTCATCAAAAAGTTAAACTGAGTTACCACATGATCTAGCAATTTCACTTCTAAGTATATATGCAAAAGAATTGAAAACAGGTTCTCAAATAAGTATATGCATGTGCATGTTCACAGCAGCACCATTCACAGGAGCCAAAAGGTCAAAACCATTCAAATGCCCATCAATGAATGAACAAACTGGTATATCCATGTAATGGAATATTATTCAGCCATAAAAAGGAATGTAGTACTGATATATACAACAGGGATGAATTTCAAAAACATTATGCTAAGTGAAAGAAGCCAGACACAAAAGGCCACATATTGTATTATTTCATTTACATGAAACACCCAGAACAGGTAAATCCTTTGAGACAGAACACAGGTTGGTGTTTACCAGGGGAAAAAGGGATGGGATGTGACTTTTTCACAAGTACAAGGTTTTCTTTTGGGGTGATGAAAATGTCTTGGAACTAGATAGTGATGGTTGAATAACTTTGTGAATGTACTAAATGCCACTGGATTTGTTCCCTTTAAAATGGTTAATTTTATGTTATGTAAATTTCATGACAATAAACTTGCACACACACAAATTTATTATCTCACAATTCTAGAGGTCTGAAGTCCTAAAATAAAGGGGTTTACAGGTCTGCATTTCTTTTGTAGTCTCTAGAGAAAAATTCATACCTTGCCTTTTTCAGTTTCTAGAAGCTACCTGCATTCCTTGACTTGTGGCCTTCTTACAGCAGTGCATCCCTGACCTCTGCTTCTATCATCTCATCTCCTTCTCTGACTCTGACCCTCCGGCCTCCCTCTTATAATGACCCCATGATTACATTTGGCCCACCTGGAACATCCAAGATACCAGTCCCTATTTCAAAATCTTTAATCCACCTGAAAAAGTCCTTTTTAAGGTAATGTATTCATAGGTTTTGGGATTTAGGATGTGGATATCTTTGGGAGGCCATTATTCTGTCTACTATAACCCCTGTACCTTCAATAAATTCCTTTTCTTAAGTAAGCAAGTGTCTGTTGCTTGTAACCATAGAACCTCAACCAATAAAATGTTTTACATTTTTCAGCATTGCAGTTTGAATGAATGGGGAACATGAAAGCAGCAATCAGGATTTGGTGATTTCTTGATATAACAGGAGAATGACTAAAGAAATCTGTAGGAATTTTATATTTGGCACAGTGCTTTCCCCAAGAACAAGCAAACCAGACGAGCAGATATTTAATAAGTGTCAGAGGGCCGAATGAAAAGGATGAGAACAAAATATGGAAAGTTTAACAAAAGCCTTTAAATTAGAAGTCGCAGAAGCGAAGATAAGACTGAAGAGAAGCATCAAGAAATAGGAAAATATATTAAATATAAAACCTAAGTTAGAGTGCTGTTCAGCACATACAGCATAAAAGTTGCTACCCACCCTTCTTTATGGGGTGACGCCTTCCCACTGTTAAACCTGAAATGAGTCAGAGGTCACCTTAGCCCCAGAAAGTTCTTCTGCTGTCCTCAGACAGAATGACCAGCTTTCTCTGTCCCACAGAGGAGGGAACATGCTTCAGTCTTCTCTCGGCCACTGCCTAAAAGTGTCCAGGAGTGCAGTGAGGGGGTCATGTGCTAGCCACATTAAGAAAAACAAAGTACCAGCTAACAAATCTAAAATATCAAGTGTGGGATTGCAGAACTTTTGAGTGTCCCAGGAATCTACTTAGTTCACTAACTTTCAGGACCAGTTTACCAAACCCTGGCATTGGTTTCCACAGGTGTATTTCTCGCAAGCCCTCGTGAGCAAATAACCAATTGTGGGGCCAGTCTACCTATACAACAGGCCTTCGGACTTCTAAGGCAAAGCTATCTGACTGCCTCTACCTTAAATAAACTATTGATATAGCCAATTCATTTGACTTTGACCTAGAAATTTTATTCATGCGAAACGGAATGGTTTTTATTAGCAGGTCAGGGTTCCTGGAAGAGCAAAGAATACTCTTCGTTCAATGTATCATCTTGAGGTTCAGACAGCACTTGTATTTCATTCTCAAAAGCCATAGCATGAGTCAGCGTGGCCTTTATATATGTTTGTCAAAAGGGGAGGGAAGTGTTTGTTCGTCCAGGGTGGAGAAAGCATTGGGGATGGCTGGATATTGCCTTTTTTCTCTCCACTTCGGTTATAACCTTTAGTCAGTACACGCTGGGTAAACCAGATTACCTAAAGCAACACTGACAATTAGAGTTGCCTGAGAAGTCAGTCTCCAGGATTTTAATTAAGTATGACCATCAGAGTTAATGCCTTCAGTACCAAGAACTTAACTCTTAAAACGATGCTTTGCAACATATATCTTTTACAGTCAGGAAAACATTAAGAGTACAGTTGACCCTGAAACAAAGCAGGCATTAGGGGCACCAACCCCCACGCAGTCAAAATCGACATAACTTTTGACTTGCCCCAAACTTAACTACAGTCCCTCAGTATCCATAGGAAATGGGTTCCAGGACCCCTGCAGATACCCAAATCAGTGGATGCTCAGGTCCATTATATAAAATGGCATAGAACAATGCAGTTGGCCCTCCACATCCACGGATTCCCAACTTTGGATCAAAAACACTGTTTCCAATCCATGGCTGGTTGAATCTAAGGATACAAAACCCAGTGATATGGAGGGTCGACTAAATATTTATTGAAAAAACCCACATATAAGTGGACCAGGACAGTTCGAACCCACCTTGTTCAAGCATTAACTGTATTATCATGGTCCTTCTCCCCCAAAAGGATGAGAAAGCCAATGCTAAGGATAGGAAACCAATACGATGTCATTTTAAACTCAGCCAACCTCCCCATTATTTCTCTAACCCTTTGCACTCAATTCTTAAGAGATTTCTCCTTGCAAAATAAAGTTTCTGAGCTCATGCTTTGTACTGCAAGAAACTGGTGTGTGCACAACTGAGAGAGCACCTGTAAGATTCACGACAAAACTAATGTGAGCTAAAGACATGTGGAAGCACAATTTCATGTATTCTACAAGCCATGGAACTTCCTCTCTTCTTTGCTTCTCTGCTCGGGAAATGTCATGGTATGGTGACCAGACGTCCCACAGTTTTCATGGCAGCCCTGATTTCATTCATTCTGTCCTACTGTCTCACAAGTCTACTGACAGTTGTCCAACTCCAACCATATTAGTTCCTGCATCAGGATATTGGGCAGATGTAGCATAGCACAGGGCTAGGGCAGGAACCTTTTAGAAGACCCATTCACCCATGGGGCAAGCAAAGGAAAGTCCTGGGTCACACACATTAAAAAAGAAAAAAGAAAAAAAGATCATGCATAAAGTAGTTAGAAAGATACTATTACTTATCAGGAAAAATATCCCTGATGAACAGCTCATTTTCAAATAACTAAGAAAGTCCAGAACTCAAGTGTACCTTAGACCTTATCTCATTCACTTTCCAATTAGAAAACCACAAGGCCAAGCAGCCAAACATTTTGTAAACATTTGAAATCACTACTGGTTCAGGTCAGGAGCTAGAAAATATGCCACACCTGACTTTGCAGTAAGTGATCTCACATTCTTCTTGAGGAATAAGGAAACATGGGTTACAACCTTGATAAACTTAGTCATCTCATGTTTAGTGGCTGGCAATGTGAACATGCTCTAACAGATGAGCCTCAGATGATGCACCAAAATACTGCATTTTCAGGACAATCACCCACTACATCCAAGGAGAACTGAACTGGCCATACCTTTCCCACAGCCAATGCTCTACCTCCTGCATAAAATTCCTTGAGGTAATATCAATGCTTCTGGTAAAATTGAACATCCTATACTTGCTCTCATATATTTGAATATCTAGTGAAATTACAGAAGACAGAATTACTAAATTAAAAGAGATAACAAATTTTTTCCTCTCCCTTTAAAAATAAAGCTGGGTATACCAGGGGGGCTAATTATCCAAGCATTAAAATCAAACATCCCTCCCTAGCTGTATGATCTTGGGGACTTCTCAGAAGCCTCCGCTTCTCATGTGTTAAATGAGCACGATTAAATACCTACCTCTAACTTAATTTGTTAGGGTAAAATGGTTTAATTTGTATAAAACATATAGCACAGTGGTATGTGATACAGGAGAATGTACCTAGCTCTGATTTAATGCTTCTTGTATGGTGGATCAGATCATTTTTTCCATCTGGTAAAAACATTCATTGGCACTCCATTCTCAGAGGATAAGGTTCAAACTTCCTGACATTTAAGGTCCTCTGACCTGCTTTCCAAATAGATTCCCATAAAGCCCTTCATGCACTCAATGTTTCAGTTTTATGAGAACCACTTGAGTTTCTTGTTCATGTCCACCACTTTCCTCTCTGTGCCTGGGTGCCTAAATCCATCCCCTAACAGAAGTTGTAATCTAATAACTGTGTGTGTGTTCACGCATGCATGTTTACTCTCATGGGATCTTAGCTCGTTTTTATTGTCAAAAATTGGAACATTTCTACATTCTCATGAAATAAAAGATCTAGCCACTTTGGCCTTTAGTCCTGGGTGGCAACCACTGGCTTGTTAGATGAGACTTCGCCAGTCATCACCACTCCCTATATTATTACATTAGCCTGATTTACTCATTAGGTTATCTGCTTGGTCCTCTGAAGGCACCTGAATTTACAATCTTTGTTCTATATCTCACCCATCTTAAGCCCTTCATAAATTCTTCCTTGATTCTTCTGTATTTGAAATATTTTTTCCTTCTTCTTTTTTAGCTCCCATAGCCATATTTGTCAAGGTATGTGTCACTGCAGTAACATGAACACTGCAGTATACCTTGATAATACATATTTTAATTCTTGCTTTATTGCCCTTCCTGAAGTACAAACCTCTTGAGATAGAATCCATGAAATGTGCCTGACTTAGCACCAAATACAAGCAGGTACCTGATTAATAATTTTAATTGAACGAAAATAGGTATTTAAGCATGGGAAAGTCACATCTCACAAGGCATGAGACTTTTCTCCCTGGGCTGGGCTTAGTTTCAATGATCAATTATTCCTCTTAGGAAAAATTAATAGGGAGCTGGTGTAGGGGGAGGAGAGATGGCAGGCATGGGGAGAAAAGTCCACTGGGAAAGAAGAGGAAGTTGTACTTAAAGTCCTGATGTGCAATTTCAAATTTTGTTCTAGATTCATTTGCAGAGGGAAAAAAATTCCTTAAACTCTTTAATGGTGGATGCGTTGTGATTCTATATCTAGTTAACATTTTATTTCGTTCTAGGTATTGTTATAGACATTATCACTTTAGAATCACATAAAAACCATGAAGCAGTGTTTTGACCTCCAATTAACAGAAGTAGAAGTCAAAAGCTGTACTTTGCATAAGCAAAACACCCTCTTGAACAGTTCCTGAAAAACCAGCACAGGCCAGAGCAGCAGGCACTCAGATGTCTGAGCTGAGGGCAATGTGTTGGTCTGCACCATCTAAGCTCTGATCGGGGTTGTCACGATACATCTTGCAAAGAATCACAATCATTCTCTTTTCTACAGATTCTCCTTTTCAACTGTGCTATTCAACTACAGATGGCAAAGCGAAGAAAGGGTGAAGGAAAAACAAATCCTGGTCAAATATGTACATAGTTTTAAAAACTTGCTTTGAAGTATTTTTTTACTCTTCCTTCCTAGTGAGCAAATGAGGTCTAATAATGCTAAAATTACCTTATATTGTACAGTTGTTCAATGTTTAGAAAGTATTCTATAGAACTGCCTTTTTTTTTTTTTTTTTTGCCTAATGCATCAGAATCTGAAAAGGCCATTCACCAGCAAGGCCTCATTTGCTGGGAGTTGGGGGAGGGGAACATTAAATCACTGCCAAGTCTAAATAAATTGGAAACAGTTACAGAGATAAGGAAATAATTCAGCAGCAACATGTTGGAACGACAGCCTCAAAAAGAGTCAGAATATAAAAACTCTTGAGTTTAGAGAGTGGGGCAGGCCCATTCCTTGAATCTAGGCTTATGTTTTTCTAGATATTCAGTTCTTCTAGTCCAAGATAGAGATTACATCTGCTCTACTTTAAAAAAAAAAAAAAAAGGCAGAGTCAGAGTTTTAGAAGGGATCAGCGTTCTCCAGCCCTCTCCACATCAGCTCAGGGTGGTGGAAAGAAAATGCAACTGGATCATCCTTTTGCTCTGGTCTTCAGTTGGCCCTAAACAGGGTAAGATCTAAAACCAAATCACAATGTGTCTTACACACAAAGTTTTAGGTGTCCACAGGTAGGCTGCTGGGTTCTAAACAACCTGAGCCGAGATCACAGCAAAGCAATAAAGCTAGTCGGTCTTGGAAAATGTCCTTCAACCCTGGTCTCTCAATTTTGAAAAGGGCCCCACGCATACTTTGAAAACATAACATTTTGGCTGGTGTCTATAAAAGGTGAAAGAAATTAAAAGACTAGTTGACTGTCATGAAAAATCCTCTCTTGAGTCATAACTTGAGTTTGTAACTTCCTTTCTTATAATGGAAGACAATGGGCTTGACCTTGGCTCTACCAGGTTTGCTCAAGTTTCAACCATGGTGTATGTGTGGGAGAGCTGGCTACACTCTGCAAGTTCATGCCTACTGCAAACAATTTTTTGTTTAAAACAAGAAGTTACTAATAATATGTTATAAAAATGAATACAGAAGGCCCTTGGAAATAGAAAATAAGTGACCAATATGCTGTGTAAATGTGGGGGACTAAATTAAGCCTCTTTTGTTGTCCCTCTGCCTGAAATGCCATTCCCCAGAATTTCCACCACTCTTCCATGACCATATCCAATGCCACCTTTTGCAAGAAATCTTCTCTGACTACTGTTGAACTACTAAACTCTTTACACTCCTCACTTGGCACTAGTTATGCTCTCTGAGGTAGCTGTTTGCCGTTTTTCATGCCTCCATTGGAATGTCTGCCATTACTGCCACATCTTTTATATTTGCATCCTCCATACAACTTGGCATGATCTGCGAGTACATGGCTGATGTTTGATGGCTATGTGTTAAATTAATGTCTGGATTTATTCCTTGGCTTAGCTCACCAAGTATTTGAGGAGCTAAACTAATGAATTGCAGATGGGAATGTGCCTTTTCTATCCCAAATGGGCTATCACAGCTCATGAGCACAAAAGGTGATTCTTGGTGACAAATGTCTTCAATTCTTCTTCCTAGCTCTTTATTCATATTAATGATAATTACCATGCATTCAGGGCTTTATATATACACCATACTGAATGCAATGCACACACACCTGATCTTGCAGAAGATGAAGCCAGATGCTATTTAACTTCTCTGAGCTTGAGATCACACAATTAGGAAGGGACAGCAGGGTGATTTGGCCTCAGAGTTCTTGCTTTTATCCAGCCCATCATACTACTCCCTTCCAAACCGTTGTTCCCAAAGTGAGATGCTGATTGTGTGATTATAAAACACTGTGCTTCTCATTTCCTTTTTACTTCCTGCTGCTCTCAACTTGACTCCCACGCTATCACTTGACAGGCATGTGAGTGTGATAAAGTAAATCTGGACAGCGCCATAGACAGGAAATGAATTTCACTATGGCAAAATTCAAACTGCAACCATTTTGTCAAGAGAAAGATAGGAAAGAAGCATTCAAGGCTTTTAGGGATGTTTTCAAAAGACAAACGCCTCTTCATGGACCAGGCTTTTTTTTTTTTTTTTTTTTTTTAAGATATGAGTCCTTTGGAAGATTGCCCAAGCACAAGGCTATGTTTATCTCCCAGGACAGGAAGAATGGGTATGGCATATTGAGGCTCCCTCAGAACTGCAAGGAGGGAGTTGTTATCTCTCCTGCAGGCAGAGAGTCCATGAACGCATGGCTAAGTGTACTGAGTGAAAATATTCAGCACTGCAAATGCTTCTGAACAGAAAAATGCAAAGCCCCTTTGTGTTCTTCTGCACTGACATGCTTCTCTCCAAATGCCAGCTACACCTCAGCTCATTTTCTATAGACAGTGTCCCTACATAAATGTCATTCACTGCATCAAGTATAAACATAAACATCACGATTAATAAAAAGATATTCTTAATGACTGAAACTAAGCCACGTTCATTAAGCTGATTGTAGAAACTTTCAAAGGATTACAGTGTTTTACATTAATTTCTTTCTGGCCAAAGAGACCTGTTGCATAGAACATGGTATTGCACAAGTGATATTTGTTGACTGTTTTACCGAGGATTAGAAATGAAGACCTGACTGAGAAATCATACAGCTCCCTTTTAACCAAGGTTCTTGCTTTCTCTTATGCCTCCTCCCTGAAACATCCCATAATTAGTGCTTCTGATGCTGTTGTATAATATGCCGTAGATTAAATGCTCCTTGGGATATACTTCAGGTAGTGACATCAGGGGGAAGAAATAGGAATAGGACATTAAGCTGATCCCAAAATATTCCAAAAGGGAGAAAAAGTTTGGTCATTTTACTATCTTATTTCAAGTCTTGAATAGCAAGCCTGGTTGAATTTGTTGAAGGATGACTTTATAGCAATTGGCAGCATTTCAAACAAGCAACATTCTTCAGGATCTAATTAGACCCGAGAACTGCCTTGACAAACCAAACGTTTTGCCCACATTTAGGTCCCTTCTAAAGACATCGCATTTGTATCACATAAAACCCTTTTGGTCTCATGGCCCGAATGTCTCTGAAGAACAAATGAACAAATCTGGCAAAAATGGAGGTAACTGAGTGTCCTTGAACAGGCCGCAGTATAACTTTAAAGACAAAACTGAGTTTTAAAACAAAATCAACAGCATCACATCCAAACATATTGATAAAATTCATGAATTGAGCCTCTACCTCAATTCAAGATTCTTTTTCTGACTCATCTTCCTCAGTAAGTTTTTTAAATGTTGGTCTTGCCTGGTGTTCTATCCGCAGAGCTCTTCTTGGGAGAAGACACAGAAAAATGAGATACTTGATAAAATTCTCCCTTTTAATTTTCTCCAAGAATTTTTTTTTAAAAAAACTTTTTTAAACACATGGAACTTTTTTTCCTTTCGTTTTTACTGAAATGTGGCTTAGCCCATTTAGTCATTTTGTGTTAATCGCAATATTCCATAGGGCTGGGCAAAGAACTCTTATTGCTTTTAGTACTTCTGCCACCACCTCAAAAGTTTGGAACTGATGCAAGTATACTCCTGACTAAGTCATCTTTGGAGCCTCATATTCTCTGACAGAATGGGGGCCATCAGATAGATATTTCTCAGTTGAATGAACAAACTGAATCCTACTCAACATTCAAGATCCATCTCAAAATCTGCTCTCATGAAGGCTTCTCTATTCACCAAAGGCTGCAGTGATTTCTCTCGTGTTGTTTATCACTTTAGACATTATCTACCCCATTAAAGTGTATGTTACCTCACAGACGGTGTATTGTTTAATAAGCACAAGGCTATGTTTATCTCCCAGGACAGGAAGAATGGGTATGGCATATTGAGGCTCCCTCAGAACTGCAAGGAGGGAGTTGTTATCTCTCCTGCAGGCAGAGAGTCCATGAACGCATGGCTAAGTGTACTGAGTGAAAATATTCAGCACTGCAAATGCTTCTGAACAGAAAAATGCAAAGCCCCTTTGTGTTCTTCTGCACTGACATGCTTCTCTCCAAATGCCGGCTACTCCTCAGCTCATTTTCTATAGACAGTGTCCCTACATAAATGTCATTCACTGCATCAAGTATAAACATAAACATCACGATTAATAAAAAGATATTCTTAATGACTGAAACTAAGCCACGTTCATTAAGCTGATTGTAGAAACTTTCAAAGGATTACAGTGTTTTACATTAATTTCTTTCTGGCCAAAGAGACCTGTTGCATAGAACATGGTATTGCACAAGTGATATTTGTTGACTGTTTTACCGAGGATTAGAAATGAAGACCTGACTGAGAAATCATACAGCTCCCTTTTAACCAAGGTTCTTGCTTTCTCTTATGCCTCCTCCCTGAAACATCCCATAATTAGTGCTTCTGATGCTGTTGTATAATATGCCGTAGATTAAATGCTCCTTGGGATATACTTCAGGTAGTGACATCAGGGGGAAGAAATAGGAATAGGACATTAAGCTGATCCCAAAATATTCCAAAAGGGAGAAAAAGTTTGGTCATTTTACTATCTTATTTCAAGTCTTGAATAGCAAGCCTGGTTGAATTTGTTGAAGGATGACTTTATAGCTATTGGCAGCATTTCAAACAAGCAACATTCTTCAGGATCTAATTAGACCCGAGAACTGCCTTGACAAACCAAATGTTTTGCCCACATTTAGGTCCCTTCTAAAGACATCGCATTTGTATCACATAAAACCCTTTTGGTCTCATGGCCCGAATGTCTCTGAAGAACAAATGAACAAATCTGGCAAAAATGGAGGTAACTGAGTGTCCTTGAACAGGCCGCAGTATAACTTTAAAGACAAAACTGAGTTTTAAAACAAAATCAACAGCATCACATCCAAACATATTGATAAATTTCATGAATTGAGCCTCTACCTCAAATCAAGATTCTTTTTCTGACTCATCTTCCTCAGTAAGTTTTTTAAATGTTGGTCTTGCCTGGTGTTCTATCCGCAGAGCTCTTCTTGGGAGAAGACACAGAAAAATGAGATACTTGATAAAATTCTCCCTTTTAATTTTCTCCAAGAATTTTTTTTTAAAAAAACTTTTTTAAACACATGGAACTTTTTTTCCTTTCGTTTTTACTGAAATGTGGCTTAGCCCATTTAGTCATTTTGTGTTAATCGCAATATTCCATAGGGCTGGGCAAAGAACTCTTATTGCTTTTAGTACTTCTGCCACCACCTCAAAAGTTTGGAACTGATGCAAGTATACTCCTGACTAAGTCATCTTTGGAGCCTCATATTCTCTGACAGAATGGGGGCCATCAGATAGATATTTCTCAGTTGAATGAACAAACTGAATCCTACTCAACATTCAAGATCCATCTCAAAATCTGCTCTCATGAAGGCTTCTCTATTCACCAAAGGCTGCAGTGATTTCTCTCGTGTTGTTTATCACTTTAGACATTATCTCCCCAATTAAAGTGTATGTTACCTCACAGACGGTGTTTTGTTTAAGAACACTGCTGAATAAACATAAACTGTAAGTCTGCTACAAATCCAGGAAACTAAAGGATTTCTCGGCATATATTTGGAGGTTCCCACTGCTCCTGAGACTCAGCTAGAAAGAAAAAGAACCAAGGAACAGGGATAAACCACTCTATAGAGAGTTCTTACTAACTCCTGACTCAAGCATGAACGGAATACAAAATACCAACTGGGCTCCAGGCAAAGAGCCAAGAGGGGTCTGTCCTTCTGGCTCTCTATGCTTTGATCAGCTGCTTTAATAAGTAGTCTCTGAGAGTCCCCCATTTAAGTGAAAAGAACCATGGTGGGTACAAAGTCTAATTGACCAGTTCATTCAACTCCATGATTCATTATTTACTTGTTGAGCACCTTATTCATGTCTAACTAATAAGCCATGAGCCAGGCATATAAAAATGAGTAACATTGCCTCTGACTTCAAGGAGATCTCCCATTAGGGGAGACTGATATGTAAATACTTATTAAACAATGTAAGAAATATGAACACACCAAGTACTACAACTATTCAGAGAAGAAAATAACTAACTCCATTGAGAGCTCAGGAGTTTTTTTCCACAGAGTAATTGATATTGGAGCTAAGCCTTACAAAATGAATAGGATTTTTACCAGATGTAAAGTCAGGAAATAGTATTCTGGACAATGAAAACAGCATTGGCAAGATAATAGCATGCCTGAAACAAACCGTTGCTATTAACATCTTGGTTCGAATATAATCATTGTGTAATTAGGTCATTTGGTAAAATGAAGGCCCTGGAAGAAAAAGTCACACAACAGAGGTTTGAGAAGGAGAAAGGCTAGACCCCTTTGCTGCAACACTGAGCATCCGTGTAAGTCTAAGCAGGTCGCACTCCTCACAAAGGGTGGTAAGAGCTGAATCTGGCCCAATGGATTTGATTTGAGAAATAACCTTTTCCCAATTCCCACAAAGGCACTATATAGCCTAACTGTGGCTCTGCTGGTAAACAAAATTGGATCACCATTGAGAAAACAGAGGTGAGTGGGAACAAATGCCACGAGTTTTGTAATTTAAAGAAGCTTAGCCCTGCGGAAACAACATCTGCTAACCCCAGGGGAGCCCGTGGTGGTCTGTTTCCAACACAAGGTTGGTCAAGATGTACTGGTCAAGTGTGTGCTGGACCACAAGCTGACAGCTGACATCAGGCCTCCTTCAGTCTAAGGCATTTCTCCTGGTGCGATATCTCTGCCGTCCACCATCATACCAAGTAACATCAAGATTTAATATCACAGGTGTCCACATCCCAGGATGTGGTGGCTAGTGACAGAAAGTAAGAAAATTTTTAAAACTAGCCAAACAAAAAATTGTAACTATAGAGTATGTGTTTGCATCATAAAGTATCTCAATTTTAAAAGTGAGGTAATAATTCTTCTCTTCCTGTTTTAATTAAGATCCAGCTATAAATAATTGCGATGTCCTTGTTCAGGGGTCCTCTTACAGCTGTCTGGCTTTAAAAAGGTATTGAAGGTCCATCGTAATGCCCCAATTCTGTACCTAACTAATAGAGTAAAAGAAGAAAGGACGGCCAAAGCACGTCCCTTTTCATTCTTGCAATTCAAATCAGTAGAATTTAATGATGGTCATGCCGCTGTCCTAACAAGGGAGCTCAAGCATTCTTATCGAGAAAGAGCTTTTGTCAGTAAAACTGATTTTTTAAGCCTTTTTCCTTAGGGAAATTTGAGAGCAATAGATTTCTCCCTTAACTGCTACCTATAGTCTACAGGTTCCTGTGAGGGTTCTTCCTGACACAACTGGGAAATTTATGGCCTACAATTTCTCCTGCTGGAGCCCAAAATGTGCAAATGCTCTAACGCTTATCACATGGCACCTCAGAGTTGCTAAAAGACATTCAGGCAGTTTCCCTTGAGAGACTCAGGGTAGTCCAGAGAGCCAGATGAGAAACCAGAATGTAAAAAACAGTATAAGTGATAAAGAGATCTAGGGATCTTTGGCAAAAAGAAGAGAAGCCAAAGGAAGAATCTTTTTTATTCAAGATTAATCAGTCACTAACATCAGTGTTCACAGATAAGACCCTCATTTATTCTGATGAAATAAACATTATTTGAATAGAACTCTCTGGCCCTACACACAATATGTTTTAGGAATTAAGATTTCCAATCTTTTCAAATGGGAAAACAACACATATTCATGAAACAACAGGGCTTTATTCTACATAGAAAGAACAGTCTCAATTTAAGAAACTTTATCAAGGCTAGCCACATGGGCATGTGAGCTATGCAACCGCGCAGGGCTTCATGCTTTTAGAAGGGCCCTGTGCTTAGCTTAATGCTCTGCTGTGATCATCTTGAAATTCTTCATAATTTGTGTACAAAGGACCCATTTTCATTTTGCACCGACCTGCAAATTATGTAGCCAGTCCTAAACATTACTTAACCTGCCAACCAATTCATAAATGCTCTACATGCCCTGGATTATATTTCCCCATTGCCTTCTTTACACTAGGGCAAACATCTTGTCACCTCTGGCTCCTGACAAATCAGTGGGTGTCAGAGTCAGGCCAACTTCTCCATGAAGTTGGCAAGCTCATTCTGTTACCTGTAATATGGGCATGCTTATATTCTTCCACAAACAAATTACATTTATATTAAAACCAGACATCACTTCCTACTGTTACAAAAGTGATATCCTTCCTCCTAGCTATACAGTCTCCCCTTATCTGTGGGAAGCACATTCCAAGATGCCCAGTGGATGCCTGAAACCACAGATAGTACCAAACCCTATATATATATTGTGTTTTTTTCCTATACGTATATACCTATGATAAAGTTTGAATTATATTAGGCACAGTAAGAGAATAACAATAATAAAATACTGTAATGATAATATACTGTAATAAAACGATGATAATATACTGTAATAAAATTTATGTGAATGGGTGCACTCTCTTTCTCTCTCCCTCCCTCTCTCAAATCGCCTCATGTACCATCCTCAACCTTGTGATGATGTGAGGTGATACAATGCCTACATGATGAGATGAAGTTAGATGAATGATGTAGGGTTGTGACACAGCATTAGGTTATTCTAAGGGTCACTTTGCACACAAGCATTGTGTTAACACAACAGTTGATCTAATAACCAGACTAAGTAACTACTGGGCAGGTAGCACATACAATGTGGACACACTGGACAAAGAGATGAGTCACATCCCCGGTAGGATGGTGCGAGATTTCATCATGCTACTCTGAATGGAGTACAATTTAAAACTTATGCATTATTTCATACAACTTTCCATTTAATATTTTCAGACCACAGTTGACTACAGTAACTAAAACCATAGAAAGCGAAACTGTAGATAAGGGGAAACGACTATACTAATGTGAAATAGAAAATGGGTCAGTGTGAAACATTTTGGTCTGGTGACTATAAATGTCTAAGAGCCACTGATGCAGAGCCCAGCCATATCTACTTAGTTATCGGGAATGACTGGAGATTTTTACAGTCCTGGAAGCAACAAGGAACTCAAGTACTAGCCTGGGTCTGTGCTTCTTAACCTCGGGAAGAGAAATTTAAGAGCAGCTGACAGTGTGCTGAGTACACAGAGCAACAGAGGAAATGTCTAGAAAGTAGATATTACTCATTGGAATTAATCTGAAACATTATCTTTAATATGGAAACAAATATTTTAGAGCCTAATGTAAAATCTCTATTAATTTTTGTAAATATAAGATGTAAGAGATACTTCCTGCT
>NW_006441071.1:23042508-23060041 GCF_000325575.1 Pteropus alecto
CCTGCTGAGATGCTGTTACTTAAACTTATACCCAAATGCTGAAACTTTCTCCTTCATTCTCCTCTGATGTTAAGGAGACTTGGATGAAAAAATTTCAGAAGCTCTTTTCTGCTATGACAAGAACCTCAAATATGACAAAGTCTCAAAGGATGACAGTCCCACGGTTTGTATTGAGAGGAAAGCATGTATCTGCTAGAAAGATGTTCTCAAAACCAATAAAAATGTCAAGACCTCAACGGTTGAGTTTGAGCCTCTCTTATTCTGGTAAAACCCTACATGGAGGTCCAAAGTCAACAGAGCAGGGTGTGTGTTATTCCTTACACACACCATCACTGAGCTAAATCTGGCCACATGGACAACAGGACCAGCTGATCACTCTTTCAAGTCCATCATTATCTCAAGTTCATGGATATTGTCTGAAAATGTGGCAAGATAAGCCCCATCTGGCATCTCTCACATAACTAACCACCTGACACTCCTGCTGGTTTACCTTTCAGTTCTTACCAAGGGAAAAGAATGACATGAAGCAAAAACAGATAATCTAGAGTCCAAAAACCTGGGATCAAGTCATGGATTCACCATTGGCTTCATGTATCTATTTCTACAAAGGGACACTGGAAATAATAATACCTGACTGCCTATGAGGTCATTATAAGGATCAAACTAAATAGGGGACAGAATATTTAAACTATAAGTGCTAATGATTATATCATTCTTTCAACTCTTATTGTTCATTTTAGCATCACCCAATACTCTAACTTAGCCCTATAAAAATTGGTACTTAACCCTATAAAAATTACCTAAATATCTCAACTTTAATTTTTTTAATTAAAATATCTAAATACAAAAATCCAACTGGGCTATGGTGAATAAAGAAACCAGCGCTCATTTATTGTCCACAAATCTGTCAAATTTTCTATAGGAAAGAGCCCATCCTGCACCTCAGTTATGCTGACCAGAGATTACCCATCCTTGGGGAGATGGACATGAGGACTTCTTACCATAACCTCTAAGTGCTTGGAATAAGATGTCAATGCAGAGATGACATCCCAGCCATTCCAGATTTTTAAAGACCTGGGTCCCTATCCTTCCATTTAAAAAGCTGTTCATTCCACAAATTCTAGAAATAATGCTTTAAAAATAAATAGCCCTGACAGACAAGAATGACTGACATAAATTCACACTAAGCTGCAAACACACAGCAATGGAGCCTTTTGTGCACACTGATATGGACAAGCAGCAAGTGCATGAGAGAGCAATTTCCAGGGCTCTAGGGAGAGGAAGAACAAGCAGAAAGTGGAAAGGTGATGAAGAGGAGAATGGAAAAAAGAGAAAGGAAAATCAACTCAGCAAGTAGTTAAAGACTCACTTATATTTTTCTCCTTTCATTCTGGATCTCTTTGAGGCATAGTTAAGTCCCTACCATTCCCCAGTGGACTAGCAGGGAACTAGTAGACTAGAGTCAGTGTCAGAATTTTCATTCTTTTTTTGTTCAAGAAGAATCTAAGCAAAAATGTTCACTTCACATGATAGCCACTGAGTGCTGTGTGAATGCAAGTTTGACACTGGAACCTATAGTGTTTAGAACCCACAAATGCTCAGTAAGCATCTGTTGGACTTTTCAAGAGGCCAAGATCCCTGCTTTCTAATGACATGTCTCAAACATCTTTGAGCATAGAGAAGGAGCAAAGAATTGCATGAACATCGTCATAAGAATTGCATGTGTTTTATAAATTGATGCTCTTTGTTTTTGTCATCTACCATGGATGAAGATGAAATATAGCTGACAAAAAAAGGAGGCCAGTATTATAGGTCAAAAACCACATTGAGCTGGAAGCCAAGGCACCTTGGTTTTCTTTCTGATTCTTTACTAATTAGCAAGTTTCTCTGCTCAGTCCCAGTTACCTCAGCTTGAAATAATGAAGTTGAACTATATGAATTCTAAATTCCTTCCAAGTTCTAAGATCTTATTATAAGCAGCATTATTTTTCCATTCCAAAACACAACTAGATAAAAGACTATCCACTGGCAAAGAGTAACTCTCGATAGTCTAATATATTCTGTTGAAAGACATCTCCCTTTCCTGTTAATGGGAGGGAGCCATTCAAACAATGAAGTAATTCAGGAAATGTTTGCCAGAGCAAGATGAGCTAGATTCTTAAGTGGGCAGCCATGAAATGAAACAGAAACATTGTAAGTGCTTTATTATTCTCCCAAAAGGAAGAAAACTATTCTCTTTTACCATTCTCCCCTTTTAAGGCCTTGACCCAGGAGAAGGCAATGTAATTGATATGGAAAGAATTACCAGTAATTAATAGTTATTGTTTACTGAAAAGATTTTAAAAAGCTTTCTCCTACCAAAAAAAAATTCTGAGAAGGTAATTTTCCAGTTACTAGGGTAAAAACCCTCATTCTTACTGACTCTTTCTAGTTGAGTATTTTCAAATCTCTTTGAAGTCAAGCAACATTTCCCCCAACAATCCTATTAAGATAGTTGTTATTTTTGAAACAACTAGTTATGAATATTGTTCTGTGATTATACGAAACCAGAATCTCAGCCTCTTAGATACTTTCTTCATTAATAGAAATAGCCCCGTTCTTTTCAGGAAGTGGATGGCCAATATCATTGAAACAAGTATGATGAATATCAAAACTGAGATCTCCGTTTTCAGATGCTGTGTCTCCTGCATATTGTGTCTTGACAAAGGCTCAAAAGAATTGTTGAATGAATGCTGCCATCAAATGGGCTATAAAGGGCTTAATTAGCTGGAGTTCTTGGAGTTGTCATTTTCTGGGTTGATGTTATAAAAGGAAAAATGCTATATGGCTCAAAAGCTTCAACCTTCCTAAGCCGTTTGTTCTGACTGAATTGGTGTCCCCACAAAATTCATACATTGAATACATAATCTCTAATATGATATTAGGAGGTGGGGCCTTTGAGAGGTAATTAGGTTTAGATGAGGTCACGTTGGTGGGACCCTCATAATAAGATTAGTACCCTTCTAAGGAGAGGGAGACACCAGAGCTCACTCTCTTTACCATATGAGGACACACGAAGAAAGCAACTATCTACAAGCCAGGAATATGGCCCTCATCAGAACTCAACCATGTTGTGATCATGATCTTGGATTTCCCAGCTTCCAGAAATGTGAGAAATAAATGCCTGTTGTTTAAGCCACCCAGTCTGTGTTATTTTGTTACAGCAGCTCAAGCTAAGATACCTCCCTTTCCTTATATGGAAAATAATGGATTTGAATAGAACGATTTGAGATTCTTTTGAGTTTCAACAGTCTATGATAATAATAATTTTTTAAAAGGATAGATTTTCCACAGAAGTAGAATAAGAGAATTTTAAGTTAGTCACTGGCTTATATAGACCAAGGATATCAAGCGACATCCTGAGAAGGCACGAGTAAGAAATCAGAATAATAAGTGATTGCTGCTGAATTCTGAACACAAAAGCCATCATAAATCAATGAGCCAGGAAAATGGCTTGATGGAACCACTGTTTGAGGCGGATTATTCAAGTAAGCATATATGGGAGTTGGGATGACTTAGTAAAATTTCTCGAGGAAGGCACGCTGGGTCAAACATGTTCAGATGTATCTTATGCAGGTTGACATCACCTGCACCTCACACATCTTAACATGGTATAAAGAATGACTGTGAAACCAGAAGACAGTTTCCTATGGAGACCAACTATGAAGACCCTCACAAACTTTTCTGACTGCCAAGCATTTCTTCAATTACTGCATGCTGCCCTGGATTAGTTTCTTAGGGCTACCATAATAAAATACCACAGACTGGGTGGCTTGAACAACAGAAATTTACTTCTCATAGTACTGGAGGCTGGGAAGTCCAAGATCAAGGTGCTGGCCAATTCTAATCTTGGTAAGAGCTCTCTTCTAGGCTTGCAGTTGGCCCCATTCTCACTGTATCCTCACATGATAATGAGAGAGAAAAAGCTCTTTGGTGTCTCTTTATAAGGACACTAATCTCACTGGACTAGGGCCCCATTCTCATGATATCATCTAACCCTATCTACCTCCCAAAGGTTCATCTCCAAAAACCATCACATTGGGGATTAGGGCTTCAACTTATTAATTTGGGATGGATGCAATCATTCAGTTCATAACATGCTCTTCTATACTCACAAACTAAAGCTAAATAAGCCACTTATTCACTAATGCCGATATCTATATGAGTTGGATCAAATGCAGACAACCAAATAAACTACTTCTATTACACATTTCTGTTATAATGTTATAGACCAGAGTAGAGAAAAATAAGAATCATCTATTAGAAATATTTGTAAAATATAAGATTTAATTCTTGCTTCAGAGGGGACTAACATATAAATGCCACCAATTCTTCCCTTCTCTCTTGTGTTAAAATGAATCCTGATTTCACTTCTTAACACTTTTTCCCCTCCCTTGAGTTTCAAGGATAATTTTGCTCTTGTCAAATTGAGACTTTAATAATGCAGAATCAAGAGGAAAGGAGGAGTAGAATAAGTGGATAAAGAAAAACTCTGAGACTGGGGCACAATGGCTCATGGATTCAATCTACCTACATTTGTTTTACCCTGCCTTATTCTCAAGTGGTTTTAAAGCACCCAGAAGATTGGTGACTAAGATGGTGCTGCCAAGAACTAAGAAGGGTCTATGATTTAACCCTACTTGAAAGCTAACAAGTTTGCCTGCCAGTTTTCATGGATACTGCCAGAAGACATGAGACCCCAAGGGATAGAGACAAAGAACTTTATTACTCATAGCAAAGAAAGAAGTATGAGGATCAGCATATTTGTATCAGTTCTCCTGCCCCAAAGTCCCAAGGGGCTATGTGGACAGGCCTAGATGGACAGGCCAGAATGCTCTGTGGTCGCATTACAGGAGAGGAACTCTGAGATTTGGAAACGTGAATCTTTGATAGTGGGTTGTAAGTGCATTGGCCCTCTGCTCTGGAGAAAGACACTATCTCTGTCTTTCAAGGCTGTTTGTTATATGAATATCTTTGAAAGTCCAGGGAAAAGACAGTTAGTACCTTGCTAGTAACATATGCAGAAACATGAGTAGCCCATGGGGAATTACCTCCCAACAGTAGCCACAGAGGTGGAAAGGAGAGATTTCAGACAATGAATCCCCCTTGGCTTTAACTGTCCTCCTTTTGTACTGCTCCCTTTCCAGTCCTTTTCTTACACATGTGATCTACGGATTAAACGAATAAGGGAGCAAAGAAAGCCAATGAAAGTGATACCTAATTTTACTATTGGTGGATTTAAGTAACTTGTCCTTCTTGCAGCCATCACAGTCTGATTCCAAAGTTTAAAAATGGAAAAAAACTATTCTCAGTGATCCAAACAGCATTTAACTTTTGCATTTCTACACTGAGCTTCCATTATGGACACAATTCTACTTAGAATGTTCTCATGATCTGGAAGTTTCTAAACTTCGGGTTCCCCCAAAATGCAGAGTATGAAGGCTCATGATCACTGCACAATTTAAAAAACATCGACACAAGAAAAAACTAAAGAGAAAACAACAGATAATACTGTCACATAATATAATCAATGTGCCATATAATATTTCAGTCAACAATGAACCGTGTATACAATGGTGGTCTCATAAGATTACAATGAAGCTAAAAAATTCCTATTGCCTAGTGACATAATGTCATAACACAATGCAATTCTCACATGATTGTGGTGATGCTGCTGTAAACAAACCTACTTCACTGCCAGTCATTTAAACGTACAGCATACAATTATATACAGTACATAATACTTGATAACGATAATAACTGGCTTATGTGTTTACGATAGTTTTTATCATTCTTTCAGTGTGCACTCTTTCTACTTATAAAAAAAAAGTTTGCTGTTAAAGAGTGGCCATGTTATACCAGCAGTAGCCTCATACATTTTGTGTTTAGCCAGTCTCTTAACGATATCATTTTCTCTTGTGCTTGATTTAATCTCATGTTGTTTTATAAATTTATTGTAGCCTAAGTGTACAGTGTGCATAAAGTCTACAGTAGTGTATAGTAACATCCTTCACATTTACTCACTAATCATTCATTGACTCACCCAGAGCAACTTCTAGTGCTGCAAGCTCCATTTGTGGTTAAGTGCTCTATTTTATCTTTTAAATCATATTTTTACTATACTTTTTCCATGTTTAGATATGTAGCTTCGGAGCAATAGGCTGTACCATATAGCCTCGTATGTAGCAGGCTATATAGCATCTAGGTTTGTATAAGTGCACTCTATGATGTTTGCACAATGACAAAATTGCCTAACGACTCATTTTTCAGAACATATCCCTGTCATTAAGTGGCACATGGCTGTATCAACAAAAGAGTTATTATTGAATGGTTATAAAAACCATAATGCTATGCTAAAGATTACATATACATATATATAATCCTATTTGATTTTACAAATAAAGAAATTATATAGAGTCTAAAGAAATTAAGTTTCTCATCAAGAGTCATACAGATACTAAGTGATAGTTGAAAAGTAGACACAAGAACTGAGTTCTTATATAGTCCACTAGTTTGCCTCTGACAAGAAAGAAAAAGTGAGATCATACTCGCCCAAAGAACCAAAATCAAAATCCTCGCCAAAAACCATGTAGCAGGTAACCACAGTGAGACAATCACAGGAAAGGTTTTCTTCCAAGATCCTGTTCCCAGACATCATTCCTACCAACCTGGGCAGGTAGGAAGTTCCAGACACAAGCTGTATCTATCACAACCAAATACCTCCCTGAGGGCTCTCGTGCTCTGAGTCTGAAACCAGGAAAAATGTGTAATAAATAAATAATATGAAAAGCAAATACTAAAACCTAAAATGCAAACAAATACAAAGACACAGGGCAAAAGAAAGGAAGACAAGGACTCACTCGTAGTCCTAAACTTGGGCTAGACTTGTAGAACATGAGCTGGCTTCAGGAAAAGTCCCCCATAATTTGGTATGTACTGATAATTTGCCACTAAATAGCTCCTCATATCTAATCTCCTCTTCTCCTTACCAAAGCAGTATCATTAAACGTTTTAATCCTGTTGGAAAACATGTTGCAGATGAGAGGAACATATTATGGATTAGCAGCCGTGTCTCCCACAGTATAAGGGAATAAACAGCAGCTAGTAGTGTAGTTAGTGCGAGTAGCAAAGAGGTTATCGCTTTATTTTTTGTTTGGAAATAGAGTTTTTGTCAGAGTAGGCTAAGGCTCTGTTGCAGTCACAAATAAATCCCAATATTTCAGCGACTTAACACAATGAAAACTTATTTTTCATTCACACATACAAAATCCAATGTATGTATTCATGGCTGGGCAGCTTTCCTCCAAGTGGTGACTCAAACCACAAGGCATTATTTATCTTGTCGCTCTGCCTTCTCTAGTTAATGGCCTCAAAGATGATTATAAGAGATGAAGAGAATGTGAATGGGAGATTTATTATGGGCCAGATTTATTACTGCCAAATAGGTGGTGTTTACTTAAGTAGAAAAAGAGAGAAGTCACTCCTAATATTCTTGACTGTAAATAAATGGCCCTTAAGACCGATTTCCCTCGACTGCCTTAAAACCATTCTCTCCTTTATCCCAATGAATAAATGAAAATGGTACACATCACTTCCACCCACATTCTAACGACCAAAACTAGACATACTGCACATCCATCCCACTGTCTCACACAGAATCAACCAAACCACTCTGGGTCCTTAGTTCCTGGGCTATCTGGATCAGAGTCCTGTATCTTTGTTTTCAGTGTGTTTCCTCAATAAATCCTGGAGCCCCATGCAGCTCAATTTTGACACCGTGTCACATGCAGATAAACACAATGAGGCAACTAATATGTATTTAATTCTCCCATTCTTTCTCAATCTTTACAAAATGACAAAGGAAAGATGAATTCTTAATTTTCAAAATGTATCCTCGAAATGTCCTCTCTTTATCACTCTTCATCTTAATATTTTCCGCACAGAGAGAAAACATTCCCTGAAACTTGCTGAGTCTCAACACTCCCTCCAAAAAAAAAAGCCCCACAGCTTTTGTCCTTCCTCTTCCCCACTTCAGTTCTCTAATACAGATCAACTTGGCCTCCCTCATTTCTTTAGCATTCTCTCTGCATCATCCCCTGTCTAAATTCTCCCCATGGAGAGCACCCATTGACCTAGTGAAAAAGAATTTTGTCCTTAAAGAAACAGAGGTGGTAGATGGCAAATACCCCCATGACCATAATTCACTGTAAATCCCAAGAGCATTTAAAACAGCAGAAGCCAGCTTGCCTCATAAAGGGTTATGAACTTGGAAAGACAAGGAGGTTTAAAGGTCTAATTTAATCAAAAGTCCATTTACATTTGTCAATCTTACTTTCCTCTGTATCTGCAGTTTTTGGCACTGAGAAAGTTCTCAATTGCCTGTGGAATAAAGGCAAATGGTTTTGCTGCTGAAACAAATGTGACAGGAGCCCTATCACAGGACCTTTACACAGTAAGAAATGCAACTGGCCACTTGATTCTATCAGTCTCCAAATTAGCCGTCAACTGTTTAGAGAATAAACACTCCCAATGCCTCTCAGTAATTATCCCAAATTAATTGGGATGTCAGGAGAGAATGTCTGTAAGCCATTAAAGAAAAATCAATCTTAAGGGGCATTTATTTATAGTCTAGAATATGAGAAATGCCTTATTTCTTTACTTAGGTAAGCGGCACTAATTTGGTAATGTACTAATTGGTTCTCTTCACCTCCAGAAAAACTTTTCCAAGATCTCACCATCAGGAAACAGCACTTTCTGTCCTGCCCTCACCAGGCACTCAGCATGATCTTTATCCTGCCAGAGATCACTCAACATTTGTGTCACCTCTCCAAAGGACTTGGGACTCTCCATCAGAGTAGGATGACCAAGCAGGAACTGATTCACATTTTCCCTTAACACATGTCCCAAGGCCTTTTGTCCCTTAACTAATCTGTTTATCATCATATACAGTCTATACTTAAAACATCCCAACTCAGTATTGGTGGTTGAAAAGGATGTATATAGAATTATGTATATTATTGCATATCATCTATATGCTATATATGTATGTTTAAACAAGTGAAGAATTGTATCATATCCAAGGCTTCACTTTGCATGCAAGCCTTCAAAGTGCTACAGAATCATCAGTTCTTCTGGTTTAATTTTTTTTTTTTTAATCAGGGAGAGCCCATAGTACAAAAGAGAACATGGAATTGAAGAGAGCACAATATTTTCTTGTTTCATAATAACTCAGTTTTTTCATATCTTGATCTTGAAGCCATAGTTTATGGTATAAATGTGGATTAAAGGAACAAAAGATTTGTCTAGAATCTCAGAGTTCTTAGTCACAGAGTAGGATGGGAAGTGCTCAAACTGTGGTATTTATGCTGAGATACAAGATGTCAAAGACATCAACATTCTGGATTATTTGTAAATGACTGATCCATTAAGTGACTCTTCTAACTTCACATGGCTTCATTACGGCCTACCTAGGGATAGAACCGTGGGTGTCACTCAAAAGATTTAACATTTATGGCATAGCAATGGCACTAACCAATTAGAACAGATGCTGTTCCACTTGTAGGGGCTGGAATGAAGAAAGCTAACTGCAGTGAGAGGCATTACTTATTAGCTGCTAGGTAGTGGAAGAGTTGAACTATTCCAGAGGTGAAGCCCTGATATCTAGTCTGGAGACAAGAGAGAGAAAGGGCAATCAGGCTAATGATTATTTACCAATTAGCATATGAATATTTCAATATTTAATTCAATATCACCTGGTACGCTGATGCTCACCAGCTGATTACCAGCCATGGCTACAGCTCTTTCCTAAGCACAGAACCAAGACCACGTAGCAGTAGAGGGAAAATACTTCTTAATCTAAGTTACAATGTCCAGCCCTGTCACTTATATCACTATTCAAATTTAAACATCATAAAGGCCTCATCCTTATTCTGGGAAAAAAAATTAGAGTCAGTGACCAGATGAAATCAGAACTCTATTTTCAGCTCTCTATGTCTAGCAAAGTCCCCTCTCTAAATATCTGAAATGTAGATGACTAATCTCTGTAGCCCCAATTTCAGTCTTGGTTTCCACACTCATATAGACGTATTGACCAGAAAATGTCTAAAAACAGAACTGCTGATTTCCTCTCCCCCTCCCCTTACTCTCATCTATCTCCATAAATGGCATGACTATTGATCCATTTGCTCAAGTCAAAAAACCAGGGATCATCCAGATTCCATCCTCGCATACCCCTGAGACATCTATCAATACATCTAATCAACCCTACCTTCAGCATGCATAACCCAGTCTAACCAATTCAGTCAATCTCCATAATTCCTATGCTAGTCCCAGACACCATGACAGGTCACCTAGACAATTCGATAGCATCTTGGTCTCCCTGCTTTCCACTCTTACCAAATACAGTCTATTCTCTGTCCAGTAGTCTGAGTTTCCTTTTTTAAAAGACAATCAAATCACCTCCCTCTACCAATCATTGCTCCCTTGGTCTTCCACAGCACTTAAATAGAAATCCAAACTCCTACTTCTCTAAGCACACCTTTCATACCTGCTCTCCCTGAGCAAAACATAATGCCTTTAGCTCTTCCTGAAATCCACTGAGCCTATTTCTATCTCAGGCTATTTCCTTAGCCTAAAATCTTATGTCACTCCCTGGTATGCTATTCTCTGGGTCTTCATGTAGTTTGTCCCACCTCTCAACCCAATTTCCCCTCAACAGTCACTCTCCTCAAAGAGGCCTTTCTATTTAAACCAGACTCACCAATACCCCAGGTTTCCAGTCTCCACTTTCTAGCCTCTTCCTCTGCTTTTTTCCTTCATAGTACTTACCTAATCTAAAATCATCCTACATATCTATTTATTGTCACACTACAGTATAAACACCATAAGGGCAGAAGTTTTGAATTGTTCTCTTCTGAATCCCAGAGGTCTAGAACAGCACCTGGCCCACAGTTAGCTCTTAGATATTTATGACAGGAATAATTGATTTTTTTTAACCCACCTACTAAAACATGGTCACTTTCTGAAAATTCTTCTTTGGTATGCACACATTATCTTGACATTACATTGCTTTTGTGATATTTAAAGGATTTCATTGTTGAATTCTTATCTTGGAATGCATTCTTCATGCTACTTCAACAGGGAAGAAACAAGTAATCTCATGGTAAACCACCTAAGGAGTATAGATGCTTATCATAGATTTCTAGAATTTCAGAGCTGAGATTTTAGTGATCATCCATCATCACGGTCTCATTTTACTACAGCTCTCAAGGGTTTTCAGAGCTTTGCCATCCAATATGGTGGCCACTGGTCACATGGAGCCATTAAACACTTAAAATGTAGACAATCTGAATTGAAATGTGCTGTAAGTATAAAATACAAACCAGATTTCAAAGATTCACTATGAAAAAAGTTTATATCTCACTGATAAATATTATCCATTACATGTTGAATGATCATATTTTGATATATCATATTAAGTGATATATATTATTAAAATTAACTTCACCTATTTCTCTTCATGTTTTTTAAAAATAAGACCTGGAAACTTTTAATTACTTGTATGGCTCACATTTGCAGCTCCCATTCTATTTCCATTAGATAGTACTGGTTTCGGTAAGGTTAAATGATTTGCCCAAAGTCCCACTGTAATAGAAGACACAGCAGCACATGCCAGATGTTTTCCTCCACTCAGCTTCTTTCTACTTCATAAACCAGCCATGGATGCCCTACAGTAGTTCTTTGCCAGGGTCAAAGACAAGAGCGGTAAGAGCAAGGAATACTTGGAACCAAACTACCTGGTCAATCAAATACCAGCTCCACATCTAGTTGTTTATAACTTTTGGCAGCTCATTTAATCTTTTACTTTGGTTTCCTCATCAAATGGAAAAAGTATATTGCATACCTCAATAACTTACAAGGATGAAATAAATTAATAGATATATACCCTTTAGAATCGTATCTGGCATATAGTCATTATTATATGTTTACTGCTATTATTATTATTATTAAATATTCATATGCTTTAAAGTAAATTGAAGGCTAGAAGGTTTTTAATGACAGTGTTAGCTCAGGAGTCATTTTTATGTCAATAGATATTTCTACAATGAGAACTTCCAGTCAATTACCAATTCAATATATTTCTGTCCCTGACGAACCTGTTCCAATACACTAAGAGTATTATACATGTAAAGTCTCATATTACATGATAATTCAAACATGGTTAGAGAACAAAAGAATATGAAGAACTCTATTTATGTTCACCAAGGCAAACAGCAACCAGATAGTATTTCCTCAGTTGTGCTGGAGGGATGCAACACACACACACACACACACGCACATGCATATCAGTTTCTCCCCTGAGTAATCAAGGTAACTAACGCTTCCACTATAACTGAAGACTTACTGTGGAAACTCAGAGCTATAAGAATTTAGAGGCTGCTGAATCCAGTCTCCTCATTTGAGCAATAAAGGAGCTTCCATGACTTTGTGTCTTGCCCAAGGTCACAATGCAAATTAAAAGCCATACTGAAACTCACATCAAAGATTTCTGGAAATCTGTCCACATGGTTTTAAATAACATCCAGCTTTTTCAGGTAGTTGAAAGTTTAAAAGTACTCAAAGGAAAAGCAATTCATTAAACAGGCAATGCAGCAAATGTAATAAGTGTTTAGAATTTTGAAAAAAATGCAAATTTGAAATATTTCTAATTATAGGTCTAACAGATATCATAATATAAATTAAGGTATTCTTTGGGTTTTCCTAATCATAATAATTAAAAACTAAACCCTTTCTGTTTTGGCCAACATGATTCTCCTTAAAGAGAAAAATGAGTTTAAACAGAAAAATTTCAGATACTCAAGATGAAAACTTTAAACAAAGGAATATAGTTTTCTTAAACAGTGAGCTTTTTGACCATTTTCTGGTTTGCATCAAGATATAAAACTACATTGTAGATAGAATCAGTTTGATTATCCTAAAGGCAAATTCAAATTGCCTTGGAAGTGCTAACTGATTTCAAATTATCTGGTGGTGATGGTAGTGTATGTGTGTGCGTGTGTGTACAGATTAAATTGGCTTTATTGAGGCCATGCCTATTTGATAGCCACTACCTTTAGTGTTGTCCAATCTTTTCTTGATGAGCTTATGTTAAATAAACCAAAGCCACCTCTTCATTTCTTCTACTTGCCCATCCCCTAATGCAGATACAAATTAAATTATTAGGCAAGGGAGAAAGACTTCCTCATTACCCTAAGTGAATGGTAATTTGAAAATGGTCAGGGAAAGTTCAAGCAGTTTTCTCATGCATGAGCTACCAATAGACAGTCTACGATTCCACAATGACAAATACGAGGCAGAGAGAAGATATTAAAGGGAGTGATTCAGTCAACTTTTAGACATTTTAGAACAAAAAAGCAGCATTTAAACCAAAATGCTTGCTTTGAAGGCTTACAGCTGGTGGAATTTTCAGTAGGCTTATGGTTGGTGTTAGGATTTTATATTTAATTCACTATTTCACCTAGTTCTTTAACTCATTCTTAAATAGCTTAACATTTCCACTGAAATGGAAGTGAGTGAACAATAATACATGGATAAGATGTGTTCAAACACAGGAAACCCAAAGCAGAATATAGACAAACATTAAGAAATGACTTCATACCTCTCATTTCTTGAATCTGAGTTTTTCTTGTTTACTTTAAAATGACAGTAAAAGAATTAGAAATGACAGTTATGAGATAGCTACGAAAGCTAAGAAAGTATAGAATCTATAACAAATTAGATAATGAAAAAACTAGTTGCATTGTAGGTAGCAGTAGATACGGAATCCAATCAATTTTAAAGTTTTCTTTTAAATAGTAAAAATTGCAATAAAAGAATAAGTGATGCTCTGGGTTGCAAGAAAACATATGAAGATGAAACATCATCAGAACTGTTAGGTCAAGATCATAAATCTTTTCTTGGATGGGTTAAACTTCGCAAGCCCCATAGGATGAAGAAATAATACCCAGATCATACATGTAGTAATAATACTCTTAAGTTAAATTTAAGAATAAGTAACCAGGAGTCAGCATTAAGGTTTTCTTTTGATGCTATTATTATTTAAGGTATTTCAATTTGAAATTATCTGAATAGTGATAAATTTATGTGTTAACAATATAAATGGGATTATTTGATTTGATTACATTTAGAAACAGTATTTTATTACATTTAGAGACTGTTTATTATATTTGAGACTGTTTAAACGAATGAGATTAATTTAACCTATAACTTTAGGTTTAGGAGATCTACTGGAGTCCCTTAAATGCTTAGCTTTTGCTTGCCGCTTTGTCAGGGGTTTGAAATAGTTGAGGATACTCCGGTTTTTTAAATGTGAAAATATGTTTAAAATATTTAAAGGAAATTTAATCATTTAACTCACTGAATAAATGGAGTTAACTTAGTAGTAAATTAAAAACTAAAGAATTAAGTGAAATGCATGGTTATTTTTATACAAATATACCACAGCATGTCATATATCACTAGAATGTTGATGATGGTGTGAGAATGAGAGACCCAGATACAGCACTGTCCACCAGCTGACTAATCACATCACCACATTAGATTCCCTCCCCCTATTTATATTCTTACTTTTCTTAGAATTGCATGATTTGGAAAGAACTCCAGATAAATTGTTGAGTATTAAGAAGCTAAATGCAAAACAGAATGCATAATATTTTATTAACTAGGATGCTAGTTTAGCTACTATTTAAAAAGGGTACCATCCCTAATATCCAAAGTATACAAAGAACTCATACAACTCAATAACGACAAAAAAAAAAAACAAAAAACAATCCAATCAAAAAATGGGCAAAGGACCTGAACAGACACTTCTCCCTAGAGGACATACAAATGGTCTACAAACATATGAAAAGATGCTCAACATCGCTAGCTATTAGGGACATTCAAATCAAAACCACAATGAGATACCATCTCAAATCTGATAGAACAGCTATAATCCATAGGACACATAATAACAAATGTTGGTGAGGATATGGAGAAAAAGGTACCCTCATACACTGCTGGTGGGACTGCAAATTGGTACAGTCACTATGGAAAACAGTATGGAGGTTTCTCAAAAAACTAAGAATTGATCTACCATTTGATCCAGCAATCCTTCTACTGGGTATTTACCCTAAGGACTTGAAAACCCATATCCAAAAAGATATTTGCACACCGATGTTCATAGCAGCATTATTCATAGTGGCCAGGACATGGAAGCAACCGAAGTATCCTATGATAGATGATTGGCTAAAAAAGCTGTGATACATAGATACAATGGAATATTACTCAACCACAAGAAGAGATGAAATACTGCCATTTGCGACAACATGGATGGACCTCAAGATAATCATGTTAAGCGAAATGAGCCAGACAGAAAAAGTTGAAAATCACATGATATCACTTATATGTGGGATATAAACCTAAAAGCAACAAATGAACAGGACAAACAGAGACTTATGGTCATGGACAATAGACTAGTGGTTACCAGAGATTAGGGAGGTACGGGGGATGGTAGACAGGGTAAAGTGGGTCAAATATGTGATGATAGAAAAAAAATTAACTATGGGAGGTGACCACACAGTGTAAATATATATATGCCTTACTGTTAAAAAAAAAAAATGAATATTGTGCCTGGGAATGGCATTAAAACATTTTTGAAGCCAGATAAAATTTCACCAGAAAAAAAAGGTGCCATCATTCTTAGTTCAGGGCTACTATGGCAGCTTCATGGAATCAGGGACAATTGCCTTTTCTATATCTTTGCTTTTTCAACTTCAACACCTATTTCCATCTCCCGGTAAAAGATAGTTGCTCTAGCTCCTACCACCAAGTCAGCATCATTTTCTAGAAGAAAGCCCCCTTTCCTTTTAAAATCACAACTCAGAAATTGCTTATGACCATAGGTTTATATCCCATGGGCTATAACTTAGTCAAACGGCCACACCTAGCAGCAGGTGAGCTGAGAAATACATAGGCTTTAGCTCGTGTCTGTGCCCAGATAAAACTTCTAGTATTATAGAAGGAAAGAACAGATATTCGGGAGACTGCTAGCAGTCTCTGCTATAAATATGCCACTTTTTAAGTAAAAAAAAAAAAAAAAAAATTAAGCGTCTTCATTTTTGTGTGTAAGAAAATCTGAAAGCTTAGGGTATGAATAAGATGCATGAAATAAATCATTGGTTCCAGAACATCAGCCCACAGTCAAATGTCAGTGTACAATGAAGTTTTCATTCATCTAAAAGTGAAAGTTTAAAAAGAACAAATAGTAAGTCGGTCATAAAAGTATGTTCACGCAATTTAAAGTGTTACCCTGTATTAAGAATAAACCCTCTCTACCTTTTGAAATTAAAATATCCTTTCTTTTATGCAAAAATGTTAATAGTAAATGGCTACATATTTGTTTCTTCAGCAAATGTTTCTGGAACACCCAGGCACTACCAAAGATGCAAAGGATTCACTGGTTCCAACAGTACCTACAGTCATCAAATTCAAACTCCAGTGGGGAAGACAGATAATAAATACAATATCAGAAATCGTTTCAGACTAGGATAATAACTATTTGAAAAAAGAAATATGGAATGGGCTATGGGAAAATATTCTGGGGAGACTTAATGTGGATTGGAGAGTCAGTGAAGGCTTCCAAGAGAAAAGGATATTTAAGACAGTCTGAAAATGAGTGGCTGTTACAAAGAATAGTAAGAAGCATGCTATAGGAACACAGATCGGCATGTGCAGAGGCCTAAGAAGAAATTGACCTAGTGAAGGCCCTAAAAGAAGGTTTTGTAGCCAAAAATGAATGATCACAGGGAATAATGGCAGAGGGGTGGTAGGGGACAGAGAGAGGGGCTCACAAGCCATGCACAGATTTTAGATTTGCACCCAAGGGCAATGAGAAGACAGAAATGTTTTGAGCAGGAAAATAATCATCGGATTTACATTTTTAAAAGGTCATTGGCTACAATGTGGAGAATGGACTCGAGGCTTAGGAGTGGTGGATAATGAAGTAATCCAGACAAGATAGGAAGGAGTAGAACAGCAAAGAGGATGGCAAGAACTGGGCGCAGTAGAGATTTGGCCTCTTGGAGTAGCTTCTGGTGAGATGTTGGCTCTGGATGACAGAAGTAGGACTGTGATTAAGAACCAGTCTGGAAGCAGACTGCCTGAGTTCAAATCCTATCTCTGCCCTGGCTGGGGAAGCTTGCCTTGTGGCCTCAGTTTCCTCATGTGTGGAATGGAAAGGGTAATACTAACTGCACACCAAGGCATGGTGAGGAATAGGCAAGATCCTTCATCTAAAGTGTCTAGAATAATGATTGGATGTATAATTGTTACTATTTTATTATTATTTCCATTTCTAGTGTTATGTGTAGTAGAAGAATCAAGAAAACTCTGGCTTCTAGTGGGGCCACCTGGGTGGTCCAAGGTACCCTTTATTAAGATAAGATAGATGGAAATG
>NW_006441071.1:23060057-23065424 GCF_000325575.1 Pteropus alecto
ACGAAAGACTATTCAATTTTACTCAAAGTGTTCAATTTTGGATATGTTAAGGAGTTTATAATCATGTCTAATGTCACTGTTTTTAGATGAATATATTAAAATATGTTTAACATTCTTACTCAGCAAATTTTTTAAATGGATGTTCCTATTTTGTTTCATTTACCAAATTTTTTGAAACACTCAAAATTCCCAAATCTGAAAACTGTTTGAAATAACAATTACAATGATTTATATCAACAAATGCAATATATTTCTATGTGGAGCACATAATCTCTTACCCTTCAAATATCCCCAATATAACATGATTGCTTTTGTCGGCTGCACAAAAAGAGGCCAATTTCCTATGAAATCTGCTCAGGTAATGATACGGTTCTTAACACGCCAAACTAAGATCCTAAACTTCAGGGAGTGTAACTCCTTGCAATGACTGCATGCCTTTCTAGAGCTTCCAAATTTCTTATTCATAAAACTAAGTGTGAGATGGGCCTCTAAAGTCATGAGGTCTAACTCCTTTATTTTACAGACAGTTCTATACATATTTAGAAAATTTACATAAAGACCATGATGAGTTATGATTTTTTTTTCAAATTATTTCAGAATAAAGCAATAGAAAAGAATTGGCAAATTTTTCAATATAATTTCAGTTACATGTCTAAGTTTTATCATGTATAGTTACTAAAAAAAGTCTGTAGAGAAATACAAGGAATATTTTCCAAGTATTTCATTCCTGGGACCTAGGCTCAAGTTTCCTATTTTGACACCACTAATCTAGGTATAAATACATATTCAATATGAGTAATTAGCTAAGATATTGAACATTTTTAAAAAATCAACTCTGGAATTTTCTAATTTGCCTTTCTTAAAGAACAGCCCTAGGCCTATCTTCTTTTCACGAATGTTTCTAGATCACCCCAAACAATACAGATTTTTCAGCTCCTATAAAAAAATTCTTCATACTTTTCATCTAGTATTTCATGTAAACCACACATAGAGACACACATATTCATTCAACCAGTATTCATTCAACCAGTATAAGCTCTGTACTCAACAATGTGAGATCAGTGGTGAGCCCTCATGGAGTTCAAGATCTCATTTGAAACTCTTCTTAAACTCATCAATTGCTTAGATATGGCCCACCCACAGCTATGCAGATATTGGAACTCTCACAACATTTGATCACTTTTATTTTTCTCTTAACTTTTTTTATATGACAGTCCTTCTAATCCAGGAAGCAACTCTTTTCAAAATTTCATATAACTCAAAATAGAACCCAGAATACGCAGATGTTTCTTCCCTAATCTAATTTGAGAACTGAAATTGGTTTCATAAAATTGAAAACTATGTCAATAACTGGAACCATTTTGCTTTATTTTCAATTTGTACTATCAGATTAGGGAGAAAGGAGAAATAAATCACCTTATATCCTTGATTCCAAGACTTATTGCCACACAAATAAACATTTTTAAGGTTGAGATGTCTTTTCATTGAAATGGTACGTTTGCTATGGTGGTTTTGGCTCTCCCAAAAAGCTGTTTTAAAATCAATGGCAGGTCTTACAATCAAAGTTGCCCTAGAAACAAAGGAATGCAAAATGAAGACTTACTCAATGAAGGAATGGGTTGGCAACTCAGAGACTGGACTCGGTTCTACTGCCAATTAAATACTGACCACCAAGCCCTGTGACATCTGCTGAGTCTCTTCACCCTTCTGAACCTTCTCCCCTCATCCATAAAATGAAGTTTTGGACTTGTGTTTCTCAAACTCTCTGTGGTAAGATACCAGTTTTTAAAACTCCCCTCATTTGCAAACTGATACATTGATGAAATATAATGGAAATACCCTTCCACGCCATAGCAATGTTAAATTGTTATAAAAGTTCCCAGATGATTAATCTCAATTTCTGTACTTGTCTTGTGTGCACAGACTGGCATGGGCATTTTGAGTGGCACTGACTTAGACTACAAGACACATCACTATGTAGATTAAATGATGGCTCTGCAAATGATTTACCACTTTAGTTTATTTTTATTCAGTAATACAATTAGCTTATATTTGCCAATTATCTAGTAACTGAGCAACAGAAACAAAAATTTTGGGGTTGACTTATCCAAAAGGAAAGTGTTACTCATAGTAAATTCAAAAGCAGTGGCATAGTTAATCCATCTGTTGGTCACCGACAACTTACCAACAATACAGGTATCTTTCAGGCAACATAATAAAAGATAAGTGTTCTCTTTTCCTCTCATGTGTTATAAAAAATACAAAATGTGAGAATTTATCACTTAAAAAACTTGATAACCAGGAATGATTACTTTTGGATGAAAATACCAGCCAATATTCCACGGAGGGTGAATTTTCAAAGAGAAGACTGATATATGGTAGCTCTTTCTAGAATACGCTTCCTTTGCACGACTTAGTGCATGATAGAAAGATAACTACTTAATGGTTATTAGGCATAAAGCCATTGCAATTTATAGGAGCGCAATTTTTTGAGTAGCACCTCTAAGTGAAAGAATGCATGTAAGCGTGACCACTTGTTGCTTTTTAAGGACTCTAGCCAAGGTAGAACATATGTATGTGCTTCCTCTTTCTCTTTGCTCACCAACCTGGAGACAAAGGCTAAAAAAAGACCCCTAAAAATTACCCATCTCAGACTCTGAAGACCCTTCATCAAGTTGATGAAGGAGATATTGCTTCAAGAAACAGAGTATTCCCTAGGCAGGTCAGTCCCAGGGGCCTCCTGAATAACTGCTGAAACATAAGGATGTCTGCTTTAGAGCCTAGAGTGACAATCAGAGGCCATCCAGTCCTGAGCTCCAGGCCAGTGCTGTCAGACAGAGGTTCTCAACCTGAGCATGCATCAGGATCACCTGCAGGACTTGTTAATACAGACTGCTGGTCCCACTCCAGAATTTGATTCAGAGGGTCACAATGTGTTTGCATTTCTAACAAGTTCATGGGAGGTGCTGAAACTACTGGTCCTGATACATACTTCAAGAACCACTGGTATAAAACATCTGATGAGAATTGGGAAGACATCCAAACTTTCATGGCACATATCCAGTACTCAGAGGCCCCCCCACCAAAAAAAAAGATACTCAGATCTCCAGAGCCTCAATGATCTGCTCACTTCATGATTCTGTTATGGCCACACATCAAGACCCTGCTCTCTAAGAAAGGGCACCTGCTGAGACTTCACGCTGCTGACCCTTTTACCCACATGTCCTTTTGGGAACTACATGCCAGTTCTATTAGTGACCTCGTAATGGTAGTCAGGTGGCCTGAGCCCAAACACGGGGTTGGCAGCACAATAGGAACTACTTCTTAATTAGATTTTTAAACCCAAGAAGACTGACCCCAGAGGACATATTCTCACAACTCTGCCATGCTGCCTCTCCACCAGCTCTCTGGCAGATGGGTACAATCGGATAGTCTGAGGTTTTGACAAGTGACAAAAGGATGCAGGAGACGGTGATCTGCAGCACTGCTGTAGAGGCAAGCATCAAGCACAGACTCAGTGACTATTGGGGTGGCGAGTCACTGGCTGTGTACTTGGCAGTGTGGTCTGACACCAGTATCAAGATTCCCTTGGATCCTGCCCTTTGGCTGAGCTTGTTCTCCAATCCCCATTGATTCTGTGTGCTTCCTGCTTCCCCTCCAATAAATTATTCTTCTGCTTAAATGGTCTGTAACTAAGAACCCTGGTCAACATGATAGTCCGTAAATTTACTCATCAGCAGAGACAACTGCTCATAATGAAAATTAGGGCTCCTGCAGGGACTTCTATCTTTATAGAGATTTTCACTGATGCATCTCCATTCCCTTAACAGTGTTTGCTGCAGCAGCTAACTTGACTCATAGGGAGCCACACCTCTGGCCATGTCTGTGATGTATGACCCTGGCCAGAGTGATTGATCCAGGAGTTCACCCTGATCTACAGCAGGACTTAGGCTCTCACAGGGGAAAGAAGGGTCCAGAGAGCTCCCGAGGAGTTTAGAAAGGAGTGGCGCCAAGTCATGCTGATGACTGTGCTTGGAACTGCCCTGGCACTTGCTCTTTCCCAGTCTAATAAAAGTCAGTTCCTTTAATTTCATGAGTTACCCTGGCGAGAATCTTTCCAATAAAGTCCCCTTTTTGACTGAATTTCAACCTCGGTCATTAGTAACATAATAGCTTTTCTACACTGACTCACTGAAAATCCCTCTCTGTTTTCTCAGTCTAGCTACCTCTCTCCCTGCAACCCCATGCATGGGAGTTTTTACAAGGAAACTTTTCTCTTGTGATTCAGGTATCATGGAAAAGAGAAAACAAAAGGTGATCAGGACTAGAAGCTATCTTTAAAAAAAGAAAAAGAACCTTTTGAAAGTCAACATTTTTTTACATGGCTTTTTGTCAAACTCCACTGTCATATTTTTCCATTTCATATCTGCTCACAGCCTCAAAACTTTTATCTTTTAACTCCATGCTTCAGAAATGTGGTTCTTTAGTTACTTAGACACTGGTGATTAATTTGAGTTAGTGGACTTAAGATCTTTGTTTCAAGTGGCTTAAGCATCTTAAAAGAGAAAGTAGAGTTGTCCACTAAAAGTAACCAAGAAACAGCTGGGAAGGGTGGTACAAGATGAGCCTGCCTGAAAAGAAATGCTCAGAAAAATGATGAGGACATGTCACAGGAACACAGGAATCAACGTGAAGGGAATCTCATTATGCAAATCCAGTACAATTTAGGCACCAAAATGATTAAGCACAGTAATGAAGTAAAAACCATTGGTTTATAAAAATCCCTCAGAATTCATAAGTTCGTACAGACAACAAACAAATAAATAGGGGCAAAGGGAACGCTCTATAGTACAAAGTCTGTGGTAAATGTGGAGAGAGTGTTGGAGTTGGAAAATCATCATTTTGCAGCCATCGTGTTATAAACTGGATCAGAAATCATCAACTGATACTAAATCTAGAGGGACATTTTGATGAAGAACAGGGTACCTGCATGGTCTTTGAAAGTATTTCCCATAACGTTATTAGACAGTGGAGAAAGCGGGCAATAGCTTAACTAGGTGATCAAATTTAACACAACGAGGAGCAGATGGACATCAGGTGCCTCCAGAGGTGATCCCCTGAGGACACAACATCACCTACCCAGAGTTCCAGCCAAGAACGCATAGTTGGAATCTCTAATTGTAAGAAAATCATCAGACAAACCCCAAATGAGGAACAATCTATTTAAAAAGAAAGAGGGGACTACATGCTTAAAATTTTTTTTAAATCAAAAAAGCAATGAGAGCCTGTGGAAATGTTCCAGAGTAAAAAAAACTAATATATATGTATATAAATATATATTGTAAATATATATATTTTTATATATAT
>NW_006441071.1:23065472-23070372 GCF_000325575.1 Pteropus alecto
AAGAAAATCGAATAAAATTTCAATAGGTTGGGAATAAGGTATACCTGTGGTTTCTTGTGCTATATTTATCCTTACAAATTGTTCCCAAATAAAAAAAATAATAATAATTTAGGGGAGGAGATTGACTGCAAAGAGGCACAGGGAAGTTTTGGGGATGACGGAAATGTTTTATATCATGATTGTGCTAATGTTTACACAACTGTTCACATTTGTCAAAACACATCAAATTGTATACTTAAAATTGGCGACTTTTATTGTATGTAAATTTTACCTCAATAAAGCTTATTTGAAAAGGCATAAAGGCATTACCTGAAAAGTTCTGTATTCATTTAAAGGCAGAATAAAGAGAGAGGGCTTGCATTTGTCCCTTGAGAGGCCTCTATGGACTGCTGTGTCGTGGATGGAAGAGGCTATCTGTAGAGGTTGGTTTATTCTAGCCAGGATGGACATAAGCCACAGACATGATCCCATGGTCCTCCTACCCGAAGCATATTATAGCACAGAAACTAAGCATTTTTACATTAACATCTATTTTTGTAGTGAACACAGTCGTCACAAAAATAGTTAAAACACCAAAACTCAATGAAATCTGCCCCTGAGGGGTCCTTCATATTATCCCAGGTCCTAAGAACACCACTTAGTGTCCTCAGAAATTTCTCTTGGTAGGCTGGGAGAAGTTTGCGTATGTCCTGCACAAGCCCCCATATGATGACACCAGCATCCTACCCTCCCCATTTTTCCAGGCCCCACTCAGAGGATCCCTCCTCCAAAAGCTCCCCCTTCACACTCTGCCAGTACAACTTGCAGTCTCTTTTAAGCATCTATGACCATCTTCCTTGTAACAGTTACTTGTGAAAAAGCACCTCTAACTCAATGCTTGGAAATGATCCCCCGAACTGAGCGCTATGCCTGGCACTTTGGAAAAGCCTATTGGATTAAGCAAAGCGGAAGGAAGGAACGTGGGCATACATAACCATTTCACTCCTTTTCCTCTTCACACAGCCAGAAAATTCTGTCACCATCTACCGAGAAACCATACTATTGGCACCATTTCCTCCAACAGACTTCAGCCCAGAACATGATAGCTCTTGGTTATTTGTTATAACCAATGCAGTAAAACTTTCTGGGACTTGGATTTTCCACACTTGGTGCAAGCAGGAAGAGAGACTTTAAAACCAGCTTATGGCTCAGAAATCAGTAAGGGAGACTCAAAGTAAGACATTTCTGTTAAAGCACTAACAGGATTGTTTAAACAAACTGCTATGCAACCTATAACTGATCAATTAAAATGGAAAATGATACCTCACTGGTAGCTAAAAAAAAAATGCTCAAAAATGAAGCTATGATAGCTGACACCAATAGCTCATTGCCAAACAAAGCTGAGAACTTAGTCCACAGTGAGGAAAGGATAGAGCCAGTGTTTGAATCCAAGGTGTCTGGCCAAAAAACCTACATTTTTAACTCTTACACTGACATAAGTTAAATTCCAATTCTTCGATAAACATTCCTTCCAGGTAGTTCCAACATGAGGTCTCCATCTAAAATTAAGCCATCAGAGTTGCTGGAGACACTCAACTCAATTAATGAGTAGCAGTTCACCAAGCCCCATTTAATACTAAAATAATAATAATAATAAAAGATCACATTTCTCCCCATTTAATTGCCATTGTCCAGACACTTTCTTCCTACACTGAATAGTACTCATCAGGCTTCTTATTATCCTACTTTTATCTGAGGATAAAATTCCTGATAAGGAATTTCTTCCTACTAAAGTCCACCACCGGCTTTATTTCCCATCTCCTGCTGAGAAAGCATCACACTGACATCTCGCAATTACTAGCCCTAACTACAGGGCAACTTTTATCTTTCTTACAGACACTGACCCATCCTTTTATTAAGTACAAACGGGGAATATGGACTGACTTTGGAAACATCCTCAGATAATTTCGTTGTACAAGCATGCCTCCTGGTGAGAGTGGGCTTTTCAGGTCATTCCATGCATCACACAGGATCTTAAACTCCCATTTGCAAAATGGAGCTTTCACCTGAGGCATCTGAGCAGTGGATCATCTAATCTATCCACTATAGTCAGGTGAAAGAACTTTGCACTCAAACTGCATGACCTCAGACAAAACAGCACAGACCCTTCCCTGACTCCTGTATTTTCTGAGTCATTGGCTCCTCCTTTGTTTTGGGAAAAATGGAAGGGTGCCCTGCTCCCTTAAAGACTAAGAAATCGGAGGTTTTAAAGTCCATCCTTCTGGAGTTCCAAACCACATGGACAGCTCCATGTGGTTTGGAAACTATTTCCAGCAGTTTCTGAGTCACTAGCACTGACATGAGGAGCTAATTACAACTGGGCACGATGAAAATGGGAGTCTTGGGAGCCCAGGCAGTCCTGCCTTGAGGAAATAGGAAGAAGGTTAGGCTAAGGGCCTGGGGCAGGCGAAGAAGGATTCTAGTTGCCAGGATTAAATTTGACTTCCAGGGCAAACAAGTTATCTGCAAACATTCCTCCTCTAGTTTGAATGTAAATGCAAGCATTTTATTTCAAATGACTAGGCTTGTAACTAATACAGTATAGCTCAGTTTACTGCTACTTTTGCATACAAAGAGCCAGCATTTGCCAAGCTCCTGGTATATTCCAGAGAGTGTATTTCATTCTGACACAAACCAAAATATTTCAAAATGAAAGAGGATTCAGCCTGTCTTTGACAAAAAATATGCAGCTAAAGCCAGGCCCACCTCTATCATCTGTGGGGCCTGCAGCAAGAGTACAGAGGCCCACATAATTACTACTTTAAAGTGCTAATCAAGCGAGCAAATTGTCACACAATCCTTCTCTCTTGAAAAAATGTAGCTTTATAACCACCTGAAAGTCCAAGTACAATTTAGAATTCTCAGACCCCTCAGAGTTCCAAGCCAGACATGAAAGAGTCACCCTGGCCAATGGGCAGAATCCCTTTCCTTCCCCACCCAGGCTCCGTCTCTCCCCAGTGAGGCTTCCTGGGCACACCTGTGGACCCTCAGCCCACATTTCCAAGCTCTTACACAACTACGCACAGCTGCCCCTTTGGGCACTCCTAGGGGTGGGGGTGGGGGTGGGGGTGGGAGAGTCTGCCCTCCCAGCTTGCACAGGTCCTGAAAGCAGTCTTAGGGACTCCGGGCAGGGAATTCCATTGGAGTAGGGGTGGCGGGGGGGACAGGCTGCAGCATGAACTTTGGGTGGGCAGCTCAATTTAGCTTGGGACACTTAACCCAGTGGGAGTGGTTGGGGAAGGCCAGACCCTTCCCCTCTAAATCCAGGAAATAAGAGCAAAGGCTTCCTTGCCCAGGGCAACACTGACTAAAAACCTCTATTCTAACTAGATAGACTTCTCTTTAAGTTTTCTGGGAGGGTGACTCCTTATATTAAAAACAAATAAACCGGTATTAGAGACTTCCTGTCTGGAAGAAATGAAAAGAAAATTGAAATACTTGCAACTATCTAGGACGATTTGACAAGCCAATATCCTAGTCTAGAAGACAGAAAAGGTGAATATTCCTCAAAGAGCAAATGGATTGAACGGGGTTCTACAAAGTCAGAAAAATAGATTCCTTTCCCTAGGGCATAAATTGGACAAACCTTAAATGTTTTTGTTTTTGAAAGTGGGTGTTCTACCTAGTGGCTGTTCAGGGAGACCAAAAGAGCCCGATGAACTAGCTGAGGCAGCTGAGGCCACAAAATCCAAACCCTAGAAACCAGCACGCACTGAATTGACTGGGCAAGGGAGGTTTGGGCCTGCTGCAAACAGAAAGGCCTTGCCAGAGGGAGCCACGGAGGCAAACAGAGGGGGGGTCACAGTGAGGAGAGTGGCCCGCACCTGGGTTTCACCCCCACGACTGACCTGGTATCTGCTGCCCTTCCTCAAAGCAAGTTCACCAGTTTCCCGCGTCTCCATTTTTAATTCTCTAAAATGGGGATGTGACCTGCCTGCGTTACTGGCGGTGATACCCAGAACTTAACATAGCCTGGCACTTGGTAAGCGCTCAGTCAACTGTACCAATTTAGAGCTGAGAGAGCAGAAGCCAAAGCTGAACCCAAGAGGTGTATCAGGCGGTTCCCCAACAACGACCAGAACATCCAAAATGGGATGCGGCAGAAATTATGGGTGCCGGCAGCGGAGGTGGGGGAGGTCGAGGCTTTAGAGAAAAAGACTAACCAGAATAGCTGGCTGACATATGTCAAGTGTTCCGTCTCAACCCTGTATGGGGGTAACGAAAGTCGACCAGTTGGAGGTACAAAGGACAGGCGCCTAAGGCGTAGGTAAGCCCCCGGGATTGGAAGAAACCACGTTGCACCTCTCTCAGCTCCACGCCCGGCAGGGATCCCGGCAAGGGAAGCAGCGGGGAGGGAAGGTGTCAAAGAGACGCTGTCACTCACCCAGCAGCAGCAGCTTGAGCTCCCGGCGCGCGTCCTTCTTGTCCCGCCGAAGCTGCCTCTCGATCTCGGCGCTGATGCGCTGCGACTCTTTCTCCTCCGCGGACAGGCAGCAGCAGCCGGCCATGGTGCGCGCAGCAACCGACGGGGCGACGCGGTTCGGAGCGCCCCGATCCTCCGCCCGGCGGGTCGCTGAGCCGACCCTCGACGGGCACCCGGGTTCGGAGAGAAAAGATGCGGGCCGACTTGAGTTCCGTTGTAAGAGGCCTGGACCTCCGGAATTCACTCCCTCCCGCGGGTGGGCTCCAAGGCGGGAGCGAATCCTGAGCGCGGGGGAAAGCTCAAATACACCCCGGATCCTGGCTCACGCAGCCCGCACTAGCTCCAGGGAGGAGAGGGCAAGCTGCTGTTGGGAGCGTTGCCGACTCCGGAGATGGGCGTCCCTTGGCACAGGACAGACCGCGCGAAAAAGTTGGGGCG
>NW_006441071.1:23070448-23076974 GCF_000325575.1 Pteropus alecto
GGCTTAGAGATCGCGTTGGTGGAAAGCAAAGGGCCTGGCTGGCCTTGGCCTGGAGAGTTCCGAAAACCTCAGCAGTGACCGCAGTCTAAGACCCAGTGGAAATGTTCCTGCTCGCGCTTAAGTCTCTTAAGTGGCAGAAGGAGGCGGAGCGTCTGGAACCTGCAACCCTGGCGTCTGCCCGAGTTGGCCTTGCGGCACACCAAGCCGATGGCGCCTGCGGGCAAAAGGGGCGAGCAGAGAGCTGGGGTGCGGAGCCGGGTCACCTCGAGTCTTCAGGAGCAGCCCTGACACCTGCCTTCCTGGCTGCGGCTTACCCGCGCGGGTGGGCCGCTTGCTGAGGTTGCTGTGACCCGCGCGCTCTGGCCGCCAGGCCCTAGTCCCTGCCCAGATCCGGGTTCTGACAGGTGAGCGAGTTTCAGTAACACCCAGCCTCAACTCCTCCCAACTGCAAGAGGAGTGGAGGGAAGCAAAACTTCTGCCGCGGGACACAGCATGTCAAGGATGAGCCTGAGCTTTCTACCTCGACTTGAAGTTGAGGCTCTCACACCAGTCTCACCATCGCACACACCCTGGTTTCCTAGACGGGCTCCTTCCGCTTTCCGGATGCCCCAGCCCAAGTAGAGCTTGGCCAAAGCTCTTGATCCGCTGGGCAGTCGGCCTGAAAGGTGCGGCTGGGCCTGAGCCCGCTGGCGCTGAGCTCAAGAAGCAGCTGCCACTGGGTTCAGTTAAATAAGAGAAGTGCAAGAGTGGAGAGTAAATATCCTCCGAACCCTTTCTTACAGCGCCAGACAAGGAGGGCTGGCCATGGGGAGAATGGAAAAGGGCTGGCTGGCTACTTTGCATTTTATGATGGGAAAGACTCCTGCTTTGTAGAGAGGGCTGATGCGTTTCCAGCAACACCTGGCATCTTCCCCGCCCCAGCCCTGAAGCCTGACAGCTGCCTTGCAAAGGTGTGTCCGCACAGCCACATTGGCCCGGTTCCTGGAACGTCGGGATCATGTTTGAGCTGCATTAATAAAAACTTATGTTGAACAGCACCTCTATGTACTCAAATGGCACTACAGAATTCAGATTCTATCTGATTTTGTCTTCTGTGTAGATTTTGAGGCAGAGAGCAAAACGAGGTCCATGGGAAAAGCAGAAAAGGGAAGGTGGAAGGAGGGGATCTTGGCCACAGCAATGAATTTTTTTTTCCTTCTTTCAAGTCACCATATGCCACTTAAACCACTTTATGGCGTTAGGTAATTAGCTAATGCTTCCTCTATTAAGAGTAAGCAGTAGTGCCTTTTATATGAGTAGCACATATTTAATCAATTCAAACGGAGGAGTTTATTGAGTGGAGAGAGTGGTATGTGTCATTATATAAAGAACTTGGCATAATGATGCTATCTGGCTGAAGGTCTTATTTATTTTACAGTTTAGAGAATGTAAACAAATCAGGCATTAAAAATGAATGTGCATACAGTCTTAAATTCATGACTGTTTTCATTTCCTTGCAAGCATAATTGACAGTAACAGTGACCCCTACAGGAAAACTGGATATTTCCCATTTGATACTTGGCCATTTAGTCACATATTTCTCCCTTAGCCCTTACAGATACACTTACAATTTGAGAGTAAGACCTCTTAGCTTCTCAAAATAATAATTGCATCATAATTATTAGTATTTTTTAAATGATTAAAATTAGGGAAAATTTAAACTCCAAGTTAACTGGAATAACTGACCTGTTAGGTCCAAAGTTGCTAAGATTTCAAAAAAGATACAAAACATGTTGCTTATGGTAAATGTGTGGAACGTTCTTGGGTTGACCAATTTGGTAGTAGGTGTCAGAAGCCCTAAATGCATCCATCCCTTTTGAACAAATGGGTGATTCTCCCCTTGAGAAATAATCCCCTTAAGAAGCCATGACTTACGTGCAAAGGTTTTATTTCTAATAACAATAATGCAAAATAACCTAAATGCCCAACAACAGGGAATAGGTCAAATAATGGTAGATTCATGCAATGAGATATTATATAGTTGCTATGTGAATGTGTTAGTAACGAATTTGAATAACAATGAAAGATTTGGGGGAAAACAAAATATATTGAGTGAAAAAGGCAAGATACGAAAATATAAACAGTATGATACAAATTTTATGGAAACACACATTTTTAAGGGTCTAAAGGGACATATTCTAGCAAGGTAAGTTACTCTGATTTGGTTGATTTTAATTCTCTGACATAAAACTTTTTGAGGCAACTCGATTAAAGACGTCTAGGCCTCATTCTCCTCAGCTATAAAATGAGAACGATGAACCAGATGAAGCTCAAAGGGATCTCCCAACTCTAACAATCAATTCTTTGATAGTTTTCACACTTAAAAGATAAAAATAATCATAAACCTAAAGTTTTTATTGAGCATTAGTAGCTAGTGAGAACTATAAATCTAGGATATCACAAGTCAATTATTTTTATACTACTATTATTTGTATCTAATATCCTTATTTTCAAAATCTGAGGGCAGGAGGAGAACAATTTTAAGTTATTAATTCGTTTATAGCATCTTACCAGGAAGAGGAAGTTTTGAAAAGAGATCTTAGTAAAATAATATTTGTTTTCATTTTTTTTACAGAAAAGAAATAGATTAGAAACAGAAAACATCAAAGTATGCTGCATGTATTATTGTTTCATAAAACTTTTATTTCAGTCATATACATGAGTATCAACTCTTAAACAGATCAGCCATCAGTGGGGGTTTGCTTGTCCACATCCCAGGTGGGTTGAACTAAATGTTCCCAATTTTTCATTCAATTTTTTGAGCACAGTGTGTTTTCCATAAAGTTTTGAGTCCTTCTCCCCTCTCACCACTCCCCACCACTCCTCACCTAACCATCTTAGGTTGTAGATGAGCAGGATAAGTTCGAGATGTCTCTCTACTGTCTGCCTATTGTTGACTTTGGATGAGTTGATGGAGTATTGATGGATATTTAGATAATTGTAGCTGGTGGACAGATTTACTCAACGTCTATTTTCCTAAGGCAGTCAACATGTCACCATGTTGCTCTAAAATATTCTCTGCCTGAAAACCAGAAACTATTTGTTATATAACCTCTACTGAAAAGACTAGAATCACAGTTGTGCACTGCATAATGACATTTAGGTCAATGATAGACAGCAAGTATGATAGTGGTCCCATAAGATTATATTGGAGCTGAATCTCCTGTAACAAATAGAAGAGAAATATGTGGTTCAAAATGAAAATTTTCTTTGACAGGAACAGTATTTGTGGGGGCTTTGCAAAGCTGCTCCATGAACAAGGATGTGGGCTGGACCGATATCATGGGTAAACTGGCTAGGTAAGGCACAGATCGCCTTTACAATGACTGTCAGGAAAGAGCGAAAGGTGGCCTGAGGATCGATAAAAATAAGAAATCAAGGTGGAGCGAGAAAGAAACATAAGGGATTGTCATGGCAATGTGATTTTGGCTATTGCATGTTGGAACAGTGGTCAGATTAAAAAACTTTGTGGTACTCATAAAAAAAAAAGATGGCATTTAACACAGAGAGGCGGTAGAACTGAAGACTCAAGATTTTGATTTTGGAAACTTGTTTTTGGTTCCATTGACCCTGTCTTGTGCAAAGTTCTCTCTCTGGAGTTGAACTGATGGAAAAAAAGAAAATTTATCTATTATTTACATCATTATAACCTGAAAATATTTCCAAAGTACAGAGACAGGCTAGCTCCACACTACCACAGAAAACTTTGACCAAATAGCCAGAGGCACTTAATAATTGTTAAGGTAACACCCGTGGACCTGTGTCTTTGTACAGGATCTTAGGTCCTCAATAAAGAATTATCAGCAATGTACTCTGAAGATTATCAAGCTAGATCTGGGAGGGCTGTAATGCCCTCTGAATATGTGCTCCTCTGTGGCTGCAACAGGTCAGTGGCCGACTGTTTTAAAATCTGACTTTTCATGAGAATTAAGTATCTCAAGAATTTAAGGAGTAAACATCTTTTTAAGAAGTTTGGAGATTTTTATTATGCTTGTTTTCTTTTCTTTTCTTTTCTTTTTTTACTTGTCTTTCCTCTCTACTTACATCACTCTCCTCCTGAAGGAACGAATATTAACAACTTTGTATGTTTTCTTCTCTGTTTTTTATGCTCTTACAATGATCCACAGCATAAAAAACACAGGAGTCTGTCATCATTAGTTTAAAAATGAGACCGTATTACATGAACTCTATATTTTGCTTTTCTCATCCAGTGATACTTTATGGAACTCTAAGGGCTGGCTAGCTCTGATTCAATCTTTCATACATTCATACATAGTATTCCATGACATGAAAGGACATTTTATTAAACTTTGCCCATTTGAGGAGCATTCATTTTTATTTCCAATTTTTGGTCACTGAAAACAAAGCTGTAAGAGCATCTACGTATGTAAATTCTTATTCACTATGCCTTTATTTCTATGGGATAGATTCCCAGGAGAAAAAGACTGCTGAATTGACGGCTATATCTGTTTTTCATATTAATAGATATGGCCATATTCCTGTTCAAAAAGACTAAAACAATTCCATTAAAAATATGAATACCCATGTCCCTACCAACAATAAATATTATCACTCATTAATTTTGGGCAGCCTAAAGGGATACAAACAATATTAAAGTTTGCTTTCCTTTGTATTTCCCTGAATACTCATGAATTTGTACATTTTTTCACAGTTTGTTAGCATTTGCATTTGCCACACTGTGAATTATCTATTTACATCTTTTGCTCATTTTAAAAAATTGGGTCATTTTTCTTTTTCTTGGCAATCTGTAAGAGCTCTTTTTAATTACATATCAACTTTGTCATCTGAATCACAAATTTTCAAATACTTTTTTTGTCTTTTATAATTTTTCATGGACTCTTTTGCCATAGAAAATATTCTATTTTTACATATCCAAATATCTCTAATTCCTTGCACAGCTTTCAGAGTTCCAGTTTTTGTAGGATGGCCTCCCCGTTTCTAAATTGTACGTGCAGTATCTTAGATTTTCTTGCAAGCACTTTTACTCTTTTGTTTTTAACATTTATTTAATCCATCTGGTGTTTATTTTTGTAAAATGTGTAAGATAGAAGACTAATTTTATTTTCTTCCAGATGGATAGCCAGTTGTACCAACATCATTTATTGAACATTTCATCCTTTTCCCAATAAATTAAACTTCAATTTAATGTAAAACTTCATGTCTTACATTCTCATATTGACTGAAATCTATTTCTTCGAGTCTATACTGTTCCACCAAGCTGTTTATTACTATATCTATACCATCTTTGTTTGATTATAGGGGCTCTATGGAAAATTTTTATATCTGACAGGACATATCACTTGTCAGTGTTATCAAACTCTTCTTAGTTGTATTCAGATATTTATTCTTCCATAAGAAATATATCAGTTATCAATGGCTTATCCCCTAAACTTCAAAGCATAACTTTAAACCTAACTTCAACTGCCTTCTTGAGATATTCCTTGGATGTCTAATAGCCGCCTCAATTTAACAAGTCTAAAACAAAATTCTGAATTTGTTTTCCACAATTTATCTTCCTGCTATTGCTTTCATCTCAGCACCACCAAACCCCCAATTGATTGCCTCTTTGCTCCACCTCCCACACCTAATCTTATCAATTATGGATAGGCCTTAAGTCACATTTTGAATTTGTTTTGGAACCACCGGGTGCAGCCACCTGCTTTCGTACTGAGCAGCTCAGAGGATGTCACACAGATTAAAGCTTTGTGAATAAGACTCCCTGAATTGTCCTGTATTATGTTACATGTGGTCCCTCAGGTATGTTCATTTCTCCTTTTACTGCCACCGCTTCTGACCAAGCCAATAGCAGTTCTGACCTGGACTAAAACAATAGCTTTGTCACTGGTCTTCCTGCTTCCACTCTTGACCCTCTAAAATCCACTCACCGTAGAATAAGACAGCCACAATGAGATTGCAGAAGTCTAAAACATACCCCATCATTCTCAAGATTAAAATTCACCAAAGGCTGCTGCTGTTCATTTGCATAATACCAGATCTTAGAAAAATGGGACTGATCTCTGTTTATTTATTTATTTTCCCTCCCTCTTTAATTCCTTCCCCCTACACACACACTTCCACCCCGACCTATGGATGTTGCCATTTTCCCTTTAAAACTGGATCTCTGAAGGCGGTGTGTCTCCTCCCACACGCTCGTGGCATGCACCTGAGGCCTGGCGCACCCGGGGTATGGTCCGGGGGCCTGCTGCACTCAAGGGGCCTGTCGCACCTGAGGCCTGGTGCACCCAGGGCACTCGGCACACTCGGGGCACTTGGTGGGGCCTGGCACACCTAGGGCCTGGTGCACCCGGGGTATGGTCCGTAGCTCCACCTCGGGCGTGAACCCAGAATCTTCTACGTGTAAAGCAGATGTGCTAATCACTACACTATGGAGCAACCCCAAGATCTCTGTTTATTTTTATCTTGGAGCAGAGGCGTTGTTTTTCAGGGGGGAAAAAAAAAAATATAT
>NW_006441071.1:23077015-23087729 GCF_000325575.1 Pteropus alecto
TGTCTAAAATGCATTTAAACTAAAAAAAACAAAAACAAAAAAAAAACGTGTACCTTTTTTCTTTGGCTATAACTGAGGGCCTTTGCACTATCTGCTCTGCTGCCTGAATCGTGCTTCCCCCAGATCTTGAAATGGTTGCTTTCTACTTGCCAGGTCAGTCTCAAATGTGACTTATTGAATGCAAACTTCCCTGACCACTTGGTCTAAAGTAGCCACTCCTCCCTGCCTCATCCACTTGACACCATCACACTCTTGTATATTCATTGTAGTTTCTGTTACTGTCTAATTTCTTATTTTCTTCCTTCTTTACTTGTTTATCCTCTTCTTCCACCAGAGAAAGAAGGTAAATTCCATGATAGGGAGGATCCTGACCATCTTATTCACCAGTGTATTCTTAGGGCCTAGATCCAGGAGGCCACATCATCTTAAAATTGCACCATCAAAATTTGTTCAGATCACATTCTCAACAATAAAGTTAAGTCTTGGAAAAGTCATCAGTATGGGATTTGTGATTTGATATTTGCCTGTTTTGTACTACATTATGTAATTCCTAGGAAAACAAAACACTGCTCTGGACCCTTGATCTGTGGAGATAAGATCCTGCTTGTGTTTGCCGGAACATGTTGATAATGAACAACAGAGACCCAATGTAAATGCATTTAAGTTAAAAATAGAATTTATTGGCTCCTAAGACTGAGAAGTTTAGAGATGCTAATGGTTTTAAAATCTACTGGATCCAGGTGCTAAAGCAATGTCATAAATAAGCCATGTAGTGCTTAATGAGTATTCATGAAATTAATGAATAAATAACACCTACCTCATTGGATTGTTGTTGAAGATTAGAAGGGATAATATATGTAAAACCTTTGACTCCTTGCCTGAAACTAGTAAATACTTATTAGTAGTAGATAGTATTATTTTTAAAATATCATCATCATCATCATCATCATCATCATTTTTATACAACAGCTTCATTTTTATACAAAGCTCTATTCATGATTACTCTGGTACTGTGGGGAGAGAAATATCATCATCATCATCATCATCATCATTATCATTTTTATACAACAGCTTCATTTTTATACAACAGCTCTATTCATGATTACTCTGGTACTGTGGGGAGAAGAAGGAAGAGTTCACACTTTGCACAGTCATTTAGAATAATTCCAGCTGTCTGGGAGCAATGGCAGACAGGAATCGTGTTACAAGGCTTCCCAGCAGAGGCAGAGAAGTAGATAAACACCTTGCCTGGCCTGTCTGAACCAGATAGGATTTAGCCATTAAGTTCTCTTGAAAGTAAATGTAAGTTTAAAATATCCAAATCAAATACGCAGTTTTTTAAAGGTCATCCTGAATGGAGCAAACATCAGAGGACACTCCAGGTTCTCCTCTCCTAAATATTATATAAATTCAGTATCTTTTTTCATGATTTTAAAATCTATAAACTTGGTAAATACCAGTTAAAACTACGTGGAGTTGAAAAGAAAATATGCAGTCGCTTTCTATCCTCTTTAGTACCTGAGTCACACCTTGATGACTTCAGACACATGAAAGTCCACCCGCCCCCTTGTTAATGTCATTGATGAAGTTACAATGGCCAGAAATTCTTGGTCACTCTTTTTTTCAAGAGGCGGGGCATGTGTTCCCTCCTCTTGAAGCTGGGAAGCAATGTGGCTGTTTTGACTGATGGACTATAGTGGAAATGAATTACATTGTCAGTTTTCAAGTCTAGGTCTTAAGAGTCTAGCAGCTTCCATTTCTTCTCTCTTGACTTACTCAATCCTGGAGCCCTAAAATGCCCCATAAAGAATCTGAAAAGATCACCAGAAGAGACTCTGAGACTATATGGCTAACCTCATCCTTCCAGCCATACCAACCAAGGTGCCAGAAATGTGAGTCAAGTTATCCAGGTCCTCCAGCCAATCCAACTGGATATCACCAAGTCACCCCAAGTCAATACCACATGGAGCAGGAAAACTACCAGCCAAGTCTGCCCTAATTTCTGGCCCACAGATCCCAAAATATAATAAGATGGCAGTTGTTTTAAAATACTAAGTTTTGAGATAGTTTACTAAGCAGCACAGGTAACATGAACCCTCTCGTAATATTTCATATAGTCAGTAATCTGCAATCAGGTTACTTCTGAACTGATACAGGGCCGATCGAGCACACCAGAAACAGCCACAGGAAGTCTAGAAGCAAGTTGGACGTTACAAATAAATGGTTTGGTGGCCAGAAAGACTATATGACAACAGCTTCACTTTGCGAAATGTTACCTCTTTCTTCTGATTACTTAGAGTATGCAGGTACTGTCATGTCAATTAGGATATGGAGGACCCAGCACACACAAGCAATCCAAAAAAAACTTGATAGTCATATACTAACTTTTTTGAGCTTGTATTACAGCACTGGTGTAATAACAATTGTGAGAAACAGACTTATCCTTATGGATCTCATAATCTACTGGAGAAACTATTTATTCAGAATTATTTGCCCAATGATTTTGGTGGAGGAGATTGTGGGGGAAGAGAAGGCTACATAATCCTGTAATTATACTATGGAACTCTGTCCAAATCCCATTTGAACAATAAAGTTAAGTCTTAGAAAAATCAGCAAATTGTGATGCCTCACATATATGGGATTTTTGATTTGATATCTGTCTGTTTTATACTACATCAATAGCATGGAAAACAAAACATTCATGAGGACCCTTAATTTGTGGAGCTAGGCTAGGACTCTGCCTGTGTTTGCAATGACATGTTGATTGCAAGCAACAGAGACCTGATATGAACTGACTTAAGTTAAAAAAAGAATTTATTGATGATTAGAACTGAGAAATTCAGAGATGCTCTTGGTTTTAGGCTCTGTTGGACCCAAAAGCTGAGGCCCCACAGGACATTTGCTTTTCCTTCCTTTATCTCCCTTCTCCCTCATCTTTTTCCCCTCGGAAGAAGTGTCCCCTCAGGCTGAGGTGGAAGCTGAGGCAGATAAACTGAGGTGATAAGTAGCTGCAGCACCTTTTCATCCCTCTGCCTTCTTAGCATATATTTCATGTTTTCACTGGAGTCTACATGCCGGAACTCTGAGTTTAAAATAGATTCACACTGTTTTTCTAGCAATAATGCTGGCATGATTAATCATAACTTTGAATCTGCAATGAACACTGATTCACTATTGTTTGTAGCATGTATTTAGTCCAAGAAAAAATAGGAGGAGATGTACTGAGTGAGACACATGTTTGCTCGGCATCTTTTAAAGAGATAGATACTCATTCACCATTCTATGAAAATCTAGTCCCATCCATATGGTCTTGCTTCTAGATCCATGGTTGAGCACATGATTCAGGTTGGGCCTATCAGAGCATTCCATCTCCTTAACCACAGAGATTGGTTTAGAGGTGTGCAAATGACCCAGGCCTGGCCAATGAAAACACTCTAACCTTTAACTACAGAGATTGGTTCAGGGGATGCTAATCCTTCTTGAAACTTCCTTGAGCCATCTGAAAGCCTATGTTCCCATTTTTCTAGGATATCTCATTTGAAAATATGAAATAACCTGGGGCGCTGGTGGTCATCTTTGCAAAGATATGGAACCTCTCCACCTGAGTATGATACCAACATAGCCAGAACAACAGCCAAGAGATAGAGAAAAAGAGAATCCTCCTCCCATAATCTGAACTCCTGAATCCAGATTCCTGGTTACTTGAGCCAATAAGTGTCCTTGTTTGTTTAAGCCAGTACAGATTGGGTTTCTATCACTTGCAACCAAAAGAATCATGGCTCATGTACCTGACCTATAAGAAATGAAGAGGTAGCTGTTAGTGGGTGGGAAAAATTGAATACTTTGGTTTTCATTAATGATTATTTTACAGTGCCATAATATTTCAGTATCTACTTATGACCTTCAGTAAGAAAGACTAATGGTAAATGGCCATCAGATTCTACCTACTTTGTCACAAAAATAAGTTGGATATGGACCAGGAAGTAGTCAATATAAATGCACAAACAGGTCATTTTAGAGCTGGCATGGAGATAGCTTTTTGGTTTTACATTCTGCTAAACTCTCTTTCCTGATTGTGCCTTTAATTATTGCTTAAGGATTTGTGGTCAGATAGATTTTTTTTTAAATGCACACGTTAGTAAACTTTTCAGGTACAAGTGTAGCAAATTTACAAAATTTTCCGAATATGTGGAAGGATCTTTATCTGTTAAATTCTTGAACCAGTTCTAACAACAAGCTTTCTCTTTTTAATATGGTGTACGCTGATTAGTAAAAGCCAACTTGTCAGAAAAATTTGTACCTGTATGGAGATTATTTAGCTTAATCTGAAGAAATAAAAGAAATAAAGTTATTGCTATTAAGGCTGGTCATTCTAGCACTAGCACCATAGAATTTAGAGAGCAAAGGAATCCTGGTAAAAAATTACATAATCAAACTAAAAGACTTCTCTTCAGTCTGAGTGCTTTTTGTGTCTCTTTTGATGATTATTTAAAAGTGATATGGTTTCCCTCTGGCATTGTCTTTATTTTCCTTGGCTGTTTATTCATTGTGTGTGTCTCTCATTGCCTTAGACCCTGCAATTGATAAGTGCCTTAGAAGGAACTGGCTCCGAATGACCTGCTTGCTGGTGCTAACATGTCTGACAGGTTTAGTGACCTCACCACGCACAGAAGGAGCTGAACCGGCCAGGCACAGGCTCTTCTCTAATGGCCAGCAACCAAGTCTAGGGTTATTTCTGATTTCAAATCCTAAATTTGGTTTCAAGGCTATCTCTCAAACTAGCCTGAGAAACTAGTCAATTAACGCCTTTCTTCCTTCTTTCACATATGTTTATCAGAGGCTATGAGAGTCTCTTTCTCCCCCTCTCTCTCTCCCCACCCCTCTTTCTTTTTTTTTTTTTTGCAATTCTGTCTTTCAGAGTATAATTCAGCTGTAATAAAATTTATTGTCTCAAATACAGTCCACTAATTAATTCAAAATATCCATTTCTGATTTATTTGTTTCTATAAACATAACTAAATTTAAAATTATATTTTTTCTTATGTATTTTGGGAAGGTTAATAATTTATTTTTTAAACTTAAATTTTTTTTTTCAATTACAGTTGCATTTAATATTATATTAGTTTTGGGTGTACGACTTAGTGGTTAGACATTTACATAATTTACAAAATGATCCCCCCAATAAGACTCTCTCTCTTGATGGAACTTTTAGTACTGTCACAAAGATAGGTCTCTCAGTACACCTACAGCACACCCTAAAACTGCTTAGATGTGTACCCTGGGCTCTGGGATCACTGAGGAGGGGAACGTATGGAGCTAGAGAGTATTTTCTCTGTTACAGACATTTTCTTGATGAGTAGGCTAGTGTGTAACCCCCTTCCTTGCAAACAGCCCTTTCTCAGAATATTTCTAAATAAAAGAAAAAATCTATTTCTAGCTCTATATCCTATATAACTCTAATATGGCTAAAATTTTCTTACTTTTTTATTTGGAAATTTTTCAAATGTACAGGAAATTTGAAAGAATAATACAATGAACACCTGTTAAGCTTTCACCTAGATTCACCAACTGTTAACATTTTCCCGCATATTTGCTTTATCTTCTCTTTTACTCTCTTGAAATATGTATTGGCTGAACTGTTTGAAAGTGAGTTGCAGACATCATGGCACTTCTCCCCAAAATAATTCAACTAATATTGCCTAAAAAATAAAGCGTTCTATTACAAAAACCCAATATGATTATCACACCAAAAAATTTAACAATTCTATAAATAATTTAATATACAATACATATTTAAATTTACTCAATCATCTCAAAAACATCTTTTATAGCTTTTTCTAAAACCCAGGATATGATCAAAGTTTCCGCACTGCATTTAGTTTTTATCTCCTTAGTCTACTTAATCTAGAACGGTCCTTCTGCCTTTTGTTGTTGTTCGTGCGATTGATTTTATAACAAATTCAAGCCAATTGTAGACTATCCTGCAGTTTCAATTTATTTGAAGATTCTTCATTATTTGATTCCAGTTTTAAAATATTGGCAAGAACACCACAGGCCAATTAAGTAGTTCTTTTTCTATCATACTAGTAAGCATGTAGTGGGAATATGATTCAAATGTTAAATTATTACATTAAAACAAATCAAAACCAAGAAAACAGCCAATTTCTTTTCTGACTGATGAGAAGATCTTACTTAAGATCTTACTATTCAAAGGGTGGTCAGCAGACCTTCTTAGAAATTCAAAATCCAGACCCCTCCCCAGATATATCAAACCTACTTTTTAAACAATATTTCCAGGTGATGTGTATGCACGTTAAAGTTTGAGAAGTAACATTCAAGGAACTAAGGAGAGCAGTGGTCCCCAACCTTTTTGGCACCAGAGCCCTGTGCTCCTTTGAGAATATAATGCCTGGTGATCTGAGGTGGAACTGAGGCAGTGATGTTAACGCTGGGAAGTGGCCGCAAACACAGATTAAGCTTTGCTTGCTGGCTGCTCACCCGCTGCTGTGTGGCCCAGTTCCTAACAGGCAATGGACTAGTACCATCCATGTTACCACTGGGGATTGGGGAACCCTGAACTAGAAGCTGGGTGTCTGCAATACTGGATTTTCCAAGTCAAAGGGTTATTTGTGACAGACATTCTTAGGACATAATATCCATTTCCTCTTTTTTCTAACTAATAGGAAAATTTTATACTTAACTGAAAATCTATATTTTCAGTCTCTCTTAAAGTTAGACGTTGCCATCTGACATGGTTCTGGCCGATAAGACGGAAATGAAAGTCACTGGGGGAAGACTTAAGAAAAGAGCACAGATTAACCTGGCAGACACATTTTGCCCTTCCCCTTCTTTCTTCCTGGTACATGAATATGAAGGTAAAGGTGGAGATACTATGTGTGACGCCAAGGCATTAAACTACATACTGAGGATGGCTACATGGCAAGAGCCCCATAGAGCCCTGGACCACCTACTCTGCATCTCTTTTATGCAGGTAAAGTGAAGCCTCTGGTTTAAGTCATCGAGTTTCCTGTTACTCATAGTCACACTCAGTTCCTAACTAATACACCATTCAAAGGATTTCTTGACAGAAGATTTTGGGAAACCACTGGTATAGAGGCATAAATATGAACGGAGGCAGATACTTTCTTGATTTTTTGCTTCATTTATAATTTTGTCCATTAAGAGAGACTGAAATGTGAAATGTATTGCTTTTCCACTTGTGAACAGAAACAGCTGGACCTCCTCCAGAGGGCTGTCATAGGGAGACAGAGTCCTGCTGTAAGAGCATTTTCATTTAAATTCTTGGATCTACAGATAGGCAATAATGCATGCTTTTTGCTGAATGTGAAGAATATCTCCCATTAATGAAAATGCATGAACAAAGACTCATGCCATGTTGCAAATGTTTTTCCTTTTCATATGACAACAATTCCAGTCCTCTTTGGTGGCCCACTATCTGTTAATTTCTTTAGATTTTACCAAAGGAAAGGAAATATGTGTATGCATATATGTGTGTGCATGTGCACATTATGGCATATATTTTTCCAAATTATTCTGTATCTTATTCTAAAAACAATTGGAGGTAGTTCTTACACCTCAACTTTCATCACCATCCAGTACTTGGCTTCTTCTCAACTGGGTATAATTAATTCCTGCTTGGATATAATGAGTTCTCATTGATCTTTGAAACCCTCCCTCCACCCCATATATTGGTAAGTGCCTTGTACTCAATAAAAGGGTTGAATATTTGTTTAATGAATCTATTTGTTAAACATTTGTTAAGCACTCTATTTGCAAGGACTGTACCTGGCCACAGGTTGGCAAGCTTTTCTGTAAAGGGCCAGATAGTAAATATTTTAGGCTTTACGCATCAAGAGGCAAAAGTAAGTATACTATGTAGGCACTTACATAACCATTTAAAATGTAACCATTGAAAACGTAAAAACTACACTTACTTTACACCATATACAAAAATTAACTCAAAATGAACAAAGACAAATATGAGCTAAAACTATAAAACTCTTAGAAGAAAACATAGATATATTTCTTTATGACCTTGGATTAGGCAATGGTCTCTTAGATCTAACACCAAAAGGAAGAGGAGCAAAAAAATAAATAAATATTATAAAAAAGAAAAATAAATTGGATTTCACCAAAATTGAAAACTTTTATGAATCAAAGGAAACTATTAAAAAAAGTAAAAAGGCAACCTACAGAATGAGAGAAATATCTGCAAATCGAATAGCTGATAAGAGTTTGATATCCAGAATATATGAAGAACTGCTGCAAGCCAACAAGACAAATAATCCAATTAGAATTTTTAAATAGGCAAAGAACTTGTATAGATATTTCTCCAAAGAAGATTTACAAATGGCTAATATGCACATGAAAAGATGCTCAACATCATTAGTTATTAGGGAATGCAAATCAAAGCCACGATGAGATACCACTTCATATCTAAGATAGTTATAATTTTCTGAATAAGTGTTGGTGAGGATGTGGAGAACTTGCACTTCTGGTGGGAAAGTAAAATGGTGCAACCACTGTGGAAAACAAGTTCGCAGTTCCTCAAAATGTCAAACAGAATTGCTTTATGACCCAGAAATTTTACTCATATGACCTAAGAGTCCTAACTGATAATACATGAACACTTTCCAAATCACTTTCATGTTCATTATCTCCTTTAAGTCTCACAGCACCTGAGAGCAGTGGCAGAATGAGAGCTCAAACAAGATCTCCTACCTCCCTACGAGGCCCTCTTTTTTGGGTTGCATAGCCTTGTGGAGGCAGTGGTAGGCTTTGCTATAGGAACAAATGTGTCAGGCCTCAGCCAAAGTCAAGGACATCCTCAATGCTGGAAGTAGTACCTTCATCATGCAGCCAAATGCTGAAGACAAGATCCAAAGAAAATAAATGAACAAAGAAAGGCTGTTATTTCCTAATGTGATCAAACTGCATGATTTATTTGCTTAATGGTAGCTGAGAAAGAATATAACATGTAACCATTCCCTTCTTAAATCTTGTGTGATCCTTTTAAATACAACCAAGGAGGCAATCTAACAGAGAATTCTTTTGATTTTCACTTGCTACTATTCACATAAAAATAAATCAAGAACAAGCCATAACACCAGTCACAAATGACCACATATACTACTTACGATTCCATTTGTATAAAAGGTCTAGAATAGGGAAATCCAGAGAGACAGAAAGTAGATTAGTGCTTGCCAGGAGCTGGGGAAAGGGAAAATGGGGAGTGACAGTAAGTATGGGTCCCTTTTGGAGGTTATGTAATGTTCTAAGATGAGATTACGGTGATGATTGCACAACTCTGTAAATATTCTAAAAAACATTGAATTGTGTACTTTAAACTGAAGTTTATGCCTTGTAAATCATATCTCGATAAAGCTGTTAAAATGAGAACACTGATAGGAACCGTTGCGGTTCTGGTTCATAACTCTATCTTCTAATGTTAACAGGAAACACAAATAACTTTTATTTAATAACAGCAATGTGCCAGTTGTTTATTATATTATTTAATTATCTCTACAATACTATTAGGTATGTATTATTATCCCACTGTACAGATGAAGAAATCGAGGCTCCAAAAGATATTATCTGCTCAGCATTACCTAGGAGTACTATGCTCCATAGTACCTAGGAGTTTGTACGGCTGGGAATCAAATCCGGATCTATCTGATCCAAAACCTTTGGGCTTAAGTTTTTGGCTTATTCTTTAATTATGTGTTTTGTTTTTGTTGTTATAGCACTTATGGTAAAGATTGTTTATTGAAAACAGGCAGACAGTGTCTGGTTTCTGCAATATACTGAAATACATGTCTTAATGAAGCAATTACTCATCATGTCTCCTCTAACTACTCTATCAAAGGCTCTCTTTGTGGGGGGCAGGATGGCTGGATCATTTCATTAGAGGCTATGGGTGTTAAATGATACTACTTCCCCTGCACCTGCCAGTTCTTTAAAATACTCATTCGTCTGGGGTTTTTATCTGAAAGCCAGCCTGTAGACTTGTGAATCCAGCTCGTAGCTCTGGGCACTCAGCTTGGATGAAATTGTGCTGTCAAAGTCTTTTTGAGCTGGACACTTTGTTCGTACTCTGCCTACTTTGAAAACCCTCAAGATTTCCTTGTGTTTCAAAGATTAGCTGCTTTGGGAATCACCAGAGAGGCTCCCTATATTGTTTATTTAAATGTGCTGGTTATCTTTTTCTTTCTGTAAACGGACTTGGATTTACAAGAGGTACTATTTGGCAGAATGTAAAATCTGTCTTAAATTTCTCCATATTTGGCAATGAATTTCTCTTTAGCAGATTTCCAATTACACTTCATTGATGCATTTCAGCTGGTCCTTTTTCCCTGTTATATAAACTTAAGAATGATTATTTGGACTATGTTTCAAACCAGTCTTTCTTGAACTTCAACCACCAAACACTGCTAAAATGCACCAGAAACTCTAATTCTTTGCCAGAGTTTAGAAACACCACTTGACACTTTTCAACACCAGAATTTCCATTTCCCTGTCTATAGATTTTTCAGATATTTAGAAGCTTCTTCCTGTATATGCCTTGAATCTCTTTCACTGCCTCATTGGTGGCCAGTAATCCAGCCTCCCTCTCATTGGAGAGAGAGGTAAAGAGAGGTGAGCTAGATAGAAAAGAAAGGAAGGAAGGAAGGAAGGAAGGAAGGAAGGAAGGAAG
>NW_006441071.1:23087881-23088526 GCF_000325575.1 Pteropus alecto
GGAGCTTGTTTTAGAAAGTATAACGTTCACACCAGTGACCAAGACCAGAGACTCACGCAGTGTTCACCAGTGGGGAAACTTCAAGTGCAAGCCCCTCAGTGGCTACTGAATAAAAAATGTTCATTCTGGCACAAGTTGCTATCAGGAGCTTGTTTTAGAAAGTATAAAGTTCACACCAGTGACCAAGACCAGAGACTCACCCAGAGTTCACCAGTGGGGAAACTTCAAGTGCAAACCCCTCAGTGGCTGCTGAATAAAAAATGTTCATTCTGGCACAAGTTGCTGAGCCAAAGATTTGAGGAGTGGCGTGTGTCTCTGGGGGTGAGGGATAAGAATAGTTTGATATGTTTGTTATCATCGAATAGCAGCCTCCCCACCCACTTATTGACGATCACCATCTATTTTGCCTAATGAATCTTTCCAGAAAGACAATTCATGCTTATACGTTTTATCCCTTATTCCCTAGCATGTTTCCAAGTGAGCATGACTTCTTTGTAGACAGATAGGCACCATGCCGTTTATCTCCTGGGATTACATGTTTCAATGAGTTAAAGAAAAGCTGTTTTTAATGTATACAAACAGGTGTAAAAATACAGCAGACCCGTTGCTCTTCAGGGGGAGAAAGTATTTGCAAATTGACAGCAG
>NW_006441071.1:23088618-23103467 GCF_000325575.1 Pteropus alecto
AGGTTGACAATAAATTCCAGCAGCAATATATTTAATGCCCTTACAGAATTTTGATGAAAGTGACTTTTGGTTCTCTGCTATTCCTATAAAGCCAAACAAACTTGGTATTTTAATGTTGTCATTTCTTTTCATATCATGGAAACCAAAGCAATTGTCAAATAAAAGACACCAGGAGAAACTAATGGAATTATAGAACGGTGGAGCACTTTCATTTTAGAGATGAGGAAACTGAAGCTGAGAGAAGTTAAAGTGACTTGCCTAAGGTCACAGAGATTGAGAGTGTTCATAGAGGGGGCATCATATTCATTTCACTGTGTGATTGATCACCAGATCACATATGGAAAGAAGCTGGTCTTTTATGCCATCTGAAGCAGATCAACAATCAAACTAATGGATACATGCAAAGCCTTATATAATGAAGGGAGGAAAGCGTGTTAATTGTTCACAGTAGGAAGGGGAGAACTGAGGGAAGACTGGCAGTATCCCCAGAGTGGCAGAGAGGGAATAGGGAGCAGACTACATAGGTGCCAACAAGATCTGCGAGATCTTGGCATTACTTGATCCCTCAAAAATAGGATTATCAAAAATACAGCTATACCTCAGAGATATTGCGTTCAATTTGTAAAAACACATCTATGAAGCAAAATAACGTGGAGTGCAATAAAATCAGATACACCTGTATAAAAAGGCCAAAGAAGGCTTTAAGTCAGTGGCTCTTAATCTTGGCTACTTTGTAATCACCTGGGGAGCTTTTAAGAGCCTGGATACCCAGGCTATACCCCGAACCAATTTCAGCTGTGTGTTTTCAAGGTGGTCTCAATGTATGTGCAAAATTGAGAACAGTTCTTCTAGATGAATCTAGGATAGGCCCGGTAGAGGAACGATAGATGTAGGTTATCCTTTGAGGCTGACACTCTCCTTTCTAAAGTTTCTGAGTGCCGCTGCCAAAAATGAGGCATTATTCCCTTTTATATAGTTGATGTTCTTCATTAGTAACAATATAGTGACAGATTGGACATGTGCTGAATTTGGGCCACCTGGGTATTGACCACTTTTTTTCCCAATTAACTGCTACTATGTAAGAAATCACCCTCAAACTTAGTGGCTTAAAACAGCAGTGACTATTCTGAAGTTTCTGTGAGGTGGTTGGATGATTCCTCTGCTGACTTTGCTTGAGTTCAATGACACAGTCGCATTCAGCTACGGGGTTTGCTGGGCCGACAGACACAAGACAGCCTCACTCAAACATCTACAGTTGGTGCTGGCTGTTGGTTGGAGCATCTCAATTCCTTACAGGGTGGTCCAGGTCAGCATTCCAAGAGACTAAAGATGGAGCTACAAGGTCTCTTAAGGGCAAGCCTTAAAAATCACATCACTTCACTTCACTTCTGCTGCATTTTAGTGGCCAAAGCAGGTATAGTGACCAAGAGAATGCATCTTGCAGACTTCCCACTCTCAGAAATGTAATTGGCTGAGGGCCTCAGCTACAGTGCTTTGAAATCCATTGCTGAATTTGTGCAGAAGCCATAGGCTAGATATTAAGGCAGACCTATTGCTGGGAGACGTGGGACTCTTTTTTTTTCAGCCAACTTTGGCTCAAAGACTCCTCAATGGCTGTGTCAAACCTTTCTTAGACACTTCTACTCAACCTTCTCTCCCTCTCTCCTTCACTCAGGATCAGACTTGCATCAAGTCCTAAGGCTCTCTTGGCTTTCTCTCCAAAACTTCTTTCACACAAGTGCTTCCCCTAATAAAATCCTTGTATGTTTTTTACAATTGTCTTGGCTTCTGCTTCTCAGAGGACCTGGATTAACACAGCAACTTCCAAGACCAGCTCAGATTCAATGGGAGGAGAAATAGGCTCCACCTGTTGATGTGAGAAGCAGCGTAGTCACACTGCAAAGGAGGATGAGAGAAACTGTTCCCATCATCTTTGTACACAATCCAGCATGGTTTCCTTGTGGGAAATGCCTCCTCCTGCACACAGCACAGGTGCTTTGAGTGAAGTTGATCCTTTTCCAGATCAGCATGGGCATGTGATAACAATGGAATGATATTAATAGGTGGGGCCTTTGAGAGGTAATTAGGTTCATAGGAAGTCATGTGGGTGGAGTCCTCTATGAAGCAAATGGTGTCGTTATAAGGAGAGAAAGAGACTAGAGCTCACTCTCCCCGCCATGTGAAGACTGAGTGAGAAGCCAGCCATCTGCAAACTTGGAAGCAGTGGTCCTCACCAGGCACCAGCTCTACTTGCCTCTTGGTTTTGGACTTCCAGTCTCCAGAATGGTGAGAAGTAATTGTTTGTTGTTTAAGCCACCTGGATTATGGTATTTTGCTATAGCAGCCTGAGCCAAGAAGGTAAAATATCTAATAAGCTGATTATATGTCGAGATAATATTTTGGATATATTGGCTTAGATAAAACACACAATTGTAAATTTTACCTTTTTTTAGTTTGCTAACTAGAAAATACAAAGGCTTAAATTTGTGACTTGTTTAATATTTCTATTGGATAGCACTACCTTTAAATAACATGTTTCTAAGAAATTAGATCAATATTTTTAAACAATAGTAGATTCACATGCAATTGTAAGAAGTAAAACAAAGAGATTCCTTTTCTCAGTTTTCCCCAGTCATAAATTCTTGCAAATTTAGAGTATAAGATCAAAACCAGGATATTAACACTGATATAGTCAAGTAACATTTCCATCATCACAATGATCTCTCGTGTTGCCCTTCTGCATGGGGGTGCATGGTATCATACCCAATACCATGCACCCCCACTCTCTTGGTAACTCCTGGCAACCACAGCACTGTTCTTCATTTCTATAAATTGTCATTTCAAGAACACGATATAAATGGAATCACACTTATGTAACCTTTCGGGGTTGGCTTTTTTCACTTAGCATATTTCCCCAGGGATTCATCCAGTTTATTGCATGTATCGACAGTTGGTTCCTTTTTATTGCTGAGTAGTATTTCGTGGTCTGTATGTACCACAGTTTAAACATTTACCCATGAGAAAAGACGTCTAGGTTGTTTCCAGTTTTGGGCTATTGCAAATAAAGCTGTTATAAACATCCATGTACAGGTTTTTGTGTGAACCTAAGTTTTCATTTCTCTGGGATAAATACCCAGGAGTGCAATTTCTGGGTCGTATGGTGGTTGCATGTTTAACTTCTAAGAAACTACCAGACTGTCTTGCAGAGTGACTATACCATTTTATATTCCCATTAGCAATGCACAAGTGATCTAGTTCCTCCACACTTTCCCCAGCATTTGGTGTCGTCACTTTATTTTAGCCATTCTGATAGGTGTTGAATGATATTTCATTCTGGTATTAATTTGCATTTCCTTAATGCCTAATGATGTTAAACATCTATTCATGTGTTTATTTTCCGTCTATGTATCTCCTTTGGTGAAGTATCTCTTCATGGTTATGCCTATGTTCTAACTGGAATGTTTGTTCTTTTACTGTTGAATTTTAAATTCTGTCTTTTCTGGATACTAGTGTTTTGTTTTTGTTTTTGTTTTTTATCAGATATGTGATCTTTTCATGCTTTTACCAGGGTCTTTAGAGCAAAAATTTTTATTTTTGATGAAGCCTAATTTATCAATTTTTTTTTATAAATCATGGTTTTTGGTGTCAATCCTAAGAAATTCTAGCCTAACCCTATATCCTGAAGATTTTCTTATATTTTTTCCTAAAGATTTTATAGTTTTATGGTTTATATTTGAGTCTGTGATCCATTTTAAATTAATATGTGTATACTGCGTGAGACTTAAAGCTGGAGGTTTATGGGGAGTTTTTTGTTTGTTTTGTTTTGTTTTGTTTTTTTGCCTAAGGATGTCCAATTGCTTCAGCACCATTTGTTGAAAGGGTTATATTTTCTCCACTCATTTGCTTTTGTGTCTTTGTCAAATATCAGTTGGGCATATTTGTGTGGGTCTATTTCTGGGTTCTCTATTCTGATTCACTGATCTATGTGTCTGTCCCTTCACCTATACTAATATGTCACCTATACTATGATATTAATTATTGTACCTATATAATCTTGAAATCTTTTAGACTGATTCTTTCCACCTTATTTTTCTTTCTAAAAAATTAAGTAATTCCATTTACTTTGTCATTCTATCATTCTGTATAGAATAACCCTGACTATATTAAAAAATCTTGCTGGGATTTTGGTAGGAATTGAGTTAAATCTGTATATCGATTTGAGAAGAACAGACATCCTTACTACGTCGAGCCTTCCAATCTACAAACACTGTGTGTCTCCATTTATTTTATCTTCTTTGATTTCTTTCATTAGCATTTTGTAATTTTCAACAATGTGTTCAGTACATATTTTGTTAGATTTACACCTAAGTGTTTTTTTTTTTAAGCAATCGTAAATGGTATTATATTTTTAAATGCTGTTCATTGCTAGTAGATAGAAATACAATTGTTTTTTTGTATATTTATTTTGTATTCTGTGGCTTTGATAAACTCACTTATTAGCCCAGGAATTTTTATAGATTCCTTAGGATTTTCAAATAACAATCATGTCATCTGCCAATAGGGAGAGTTTTATTTCTTACTTTCCAACGTATATCTTTATTTACTTCTAGCATTGCATTGGCTAGAATTTCCAGGACTGTTGTAAAAAAAAAAAAGTGGTGAGAATGGACAAATTTGACTTTTTCTCAAGCTGAGAAGGAAAGTATAATGTTAGCTGTAGGTTTTTGTAGATACACTTTATCAAGTTGAGGAAGTTCTCTATTTCTATTTTTCTGAGACCTTTTGTCATGAATAAAGGCTAAATTTTGTCAGGTGCTTTTATGCATGAATTGATATAATAATGTAATTTTTCTTTTTTAACCTATAAGTATGGCGGGATAGATAGAATGGCTGACTTTCAAATATTAATTGAATTTGGTATCCCTGGAATAATCCCCACTAGATCATGGTACATAAATCTTTTTACATATTGCTGAATTCTATGTTAGTATTGCCTTGGTATTGTTATGCATTAAATGTTGGTGCCACACCCCCTCCCCAAATCATGTGTTGAAGTGCTAACCCCTAATGTGATGGTATTTGGAGATGGGGCCTTTGGGGAGGTAATTGGAGTTAGATTAGGTCATGAAAGTGAAGGCTTCATGATAACATTAGTGGCTTTAAAAGAAAAGGTAGAGATATAGCTGTTTCATTCTCCCTCTCTCCCTCTTCTCTCTTTTTCTCCCCCTCTCTTCTCTCCACATGTACATACTGGGCAAAAAAGCCGCATGACAACATATTATGAAGGCAGATGTGTGCAAGCCAGGAAGGGAGCTTTGACCAGGAACCAAATTGGTTGGTACCTCGATCTTGGACTGTCTAGCCTCCAGAACTGTGGGAAATAAATGTTTATTGTTTAAGCCATCCAGTTCATGGTATTTTGTTATGGCAGCCCAATCAGGCTAAGACATATATTCATGAGGGATATTGGTCTGTAGTTTTCTATTTTTGTACTTTGTCTGATTTAGTATCAAGGTAATACTAGCTCTATAAAATGAATTGTTAAGTGTTTCCTCCTCTTTTATTTTTTTGATGAGATTGTGTACAATTGGGATAATTCATTAATATAACAGAATTATCCAGTGAAACAATCTGGGCCTAGAGATTTATTTTAGGAACAGTTAAAGTTATAAATTCAATTTCCTTAATTATTACAGGGCTATTCATATTATCTGTTTTATATTAGGTGAGTTGTGGTAGTTTGCGTTTTTTGAGGAAGTTATCTAATTTGTATGTATGTAGCATTGTTTACAATATTCTCGTATTATAATTTGGTGTCTATAGTAATATTCCGTTTCATTCCAGATATTGGAAATCTGTATCTTCCCTATTTTCTGTTGGTCTTGCTAGAGGTCTGTCGATCTTATTGATCTTTTCAAAGAACCAGCTCTTTGTTTTACTTATTTGTCTCTATTGTTTTTCTGTTTTCAGTTTAATTCATTTCTACTCTTATTAGTTCTTATTTCACTGTTTTTATTTTTCTTGTTTCTTGAGGTGCAAGCTTAAATTATTGATTTGAGATTTTTCTTGTTTTTTAATGTATGCATTTAGTATTACGCATTTCACTCTTAGAACCCATACATTTTCACAGGGTGTATTTTCATTTTCATTCAATCTAATGTACTTTTAAATTTTGCTTGAGATTTCTTCTCTGACCTATGGATTGTTTAGAAGTATGCTGATTAGTTTCTAAGTGCTCTGATTGTTCCCATTTAAAATATAATTGTCTTAAATACTTCCTCTAAATTCATTCATATGCTTTTTTTTTTTTTTACTCTAGTTGGGTTTATTTTTTGATAAAATATAACACATTGAAAGAAATTTCTAACTTTCCTACCCTCTTAAGACTATCCTGAAGGTCATCTAAGTTCTTGATGACTCCCAATCCTCTTAATTATTAATCATCCTGATTATGATGCTTATTGTCTTTTGCTCCAATATTTCAGTTGTCATTGATATTACAGAGCTCTTAAACATAATGTAATTAGCTTTGTTAGCATTGTATGTGAAGTAAAAGTCAATAGAATTGAGAAACCTAAGAAAGAGAGGTTTAGTACATTTCCTTTGTGATTTCTCTTTTGGCTTCAGAGATTTCTTTTTCTTTTACATTTAAGACTGTATTCTGTTTTCCTGAATTTGCCAAAGATGTGACTTTTCCTTATGTATCATGATATCTATTATAGGATTTTACCAGCTTGATGGCAGAGAAAAGTGACATATGCCACAGATCCATAACCAACATTCACAAGAATGCTTGAGGTACCCCAGAAAGTATACTTTGTTACGTGTGGACCAAACGGCTCACAGTGCACCCAAAGTTATCTAAATGCAGCAAAATGGGTTATAAGAAGGAATTTTAACAATTCCCTTTAATCTCCTTAAATTTTGCACTCACAAGAAGCGATGCTAACAACTTTGAAGATATAATCTACATGAAACAAATATAGGAAAGGATTTGAGACAGGAAGGAAACATATCTACATTCCATTTCCGGATTCTCTATTAGTCTTTGTGCTCTCAGCCTAAAAATTCTCAATATCATGGGTCCTCTGTCCATGGTGGCTGAATTCCATTTAAAAAAAGAGGCATTAGGATAAAGAGTGATCCTTTGCCATACCATAAATATATTCCCGATTCTTTCTCTGACCCATGCCTAGCCTCCATATGCTCCCTAGATTAGGCCCAGTTTGGGAAGTTAATATTTGAGTCACATATATGAAACACATGTTCAGCACAAATTTTACAATAATAAAAATCCAACTTTATATTCACTAGGAGACTAGGAGTAACTAAAAAAAATTGGTTGATGAGGCTGGGATTTCCTTCTCAAAGGGCTAGATTGTTGACTATGTCAGAGAATGAATGGTCTAGGGAGAAAATCTTTAATATTTTGTGTTCAAGATAACTGATTTCAAGAGGCAAAACAGAATAAAATTAATATGCCCAAGGAAAGAAAGTATTAATTCTGCTATCTACTTGAGTTTTATTTTATTAACTAACTGACATCAGGAAGGAAAGAGTTATAAGAGCAGTTTATAAGTTAACTCTATGTCACAGCGGAGCAGTAAGCCAATAAGAAGAAATCAGTGTACACTTTGTCCAACTGGTGTTTCATCATAGCTCAAATGTACTAATGCTCAAAGAATGTGCTTCACATAGTTTGCTTTCCACATCATTTTATCTACCCCACCCACCCCCACCTCACCACCACCACCACCCACCCCAAACATCTATCTCTTGCAGGGTTCATGGCTTCCAGCTTTTACTTCTGGAAAGTCTTGCACTATTTTGGCAACCATGACTCCATCTGTAGAAGATTCAGGCTAAGGCACAATGCCTGCTCTGAGTTCTGACTGACATTGTGCCAAGTGACCTCAAGGACGGAGTGATCAACTCTTGGGTCAGCCACCAAGTTGCACACTGATCTAGCTGGACTATGAGAAAGGAGGGGAATTCTCAGTGTAGCACTTGGGAAAATTCTCAAGGTCACTTCTGTTTGTGAGCTTTCAGCTTGAAAGAATATCTGACTAAAAAAATATCAAGGTTGGGGCCCAGTAGGAGTCAAGGAATGCGAGAAGTGTATGTTAATGACCCTGAACCTGAAGGTTTCTTTAATGAAACAGTTAACTCCTGTCTGACTCTCTTACTATAGGAATTATCTGGAAGGCTCTAAGAGGAATGTGCCACATGACACAACTCTGACTGATTCATGCCATCTCTGTTCTGAGAGGGATCTCATCAGTTGGTATTTTCAAGCTGTGTCCAACCATGCTAATTAGAAAAGGTTTTTGATCCTGTATTGCTTTCCTATTGCCGTTGTAACAAATTAGCACAAATTTAGTGGCTTATTATCTTTATGTTAGTTTATTATCTTATAGTTCTGGAGGTCAGAGGGATGATGCAGGTCTCACTGAGCTAAAATCAAGGTGTGAACAGGGATGCATCGCTTTCTGGAGGCTCTAGGAAAAAAATCTGTTTTCTTTTCCAGCTTTTAGAGGCTGCCTGCTTTCCTTGGCTCATGGTCACCTCCCACCTTCAAAGCCAGCAATGGCTAGTTGAGTTCTCACATCATGCCAACACTGCTGACTCTGCTGCCTTCCGCTTCCACTTTTAAGAACGCTTGTGATTACAATGAACCCACTCAGATAATCCAGGATAATCTCCCTCTTTTAAGGTCATATGATTAGCAACCTTAATTTCATCTATAACCTTAATTCCCATTGCATGTAGTTTGACATATTCACAGGTTCTGGAGATGAGGTTGTAGACATCTTTGAGGGAACATTATAACACCTACCGCAGACCCCCATTGCCTTTAGAAGTTCTTGTCACCAAAGTTTAATAGTTCGTAGTGTGTTTTCACTTGTCATGGAGGCTGTGAGAAACCCTCCCGAGGCGCTTTTAACAGTCTAGTTTGATTCCCCAAATCTCTTTATCATTGTCTGAACCTCTTGTTTTATTTGGAGCTTTGGAAGGAATTCCTTCTTATGTGACATACAGTTTTGTTTCTGAGGCTTGACAAGCTGGGCACAATATATCACACAAGTCCTATTTCACTTCAGAAAAGAAATTAGCACTAGTGAAAAAGAAGGAATAAGAACTGAACATCTGTTTATGAAGGCCTTCCATTCATCCAAATGTGTGTATTTATTCAATCAACAAGTATTTATTGAGTACCTGCCATGTGTCTGGAAATGTGATAAGCACTGGGAATGCATTGGTGAGCAAAACTGGTGTTCAAGTTCTTTGCAGTCTAGTGGAAGATACAAATATTAATCAAATAGTCATACAATCAAATGTAAGGCTTGTGTTTAGTGCTACAATAGATAAGTGTGTGGCACCACAAAAGACCATAATAAGGAGATTGGAGCTAGCCAGAGAGGCCGAGGAAGGCTTCCCTGAGGATAGCAAAATAAATCTGAGCTCAAAGTGAGGAGTTAATTCGATGCTATAAATAAGACAAGAATACTCAGGGAGGAGGGACTAGCATATGCAAATGTCCTATAGCAGGATGAGGGATGTGGCGTAAAGAAGGGTAATACAGCAGGAACATAAATAAGGTGAGCTTGCTGCCAGGTGAGCCTGGCCACGTAGATTATGTTAAAAGCTTTGTCTTTATCCTCAGAAGTCATTTAAGAGTTTCAAGTTGGGGAGAGGCGATTATGTTAATGTGTATTGAAAATTTGTCTAGCTGCTTTGAAGAAAACAGATTTTAACGGGGTCACCTAATGGATGTCAAGTCAACAAAGACAAGTTAGGAGGTTTTTGCCATAGTTAAGGTGAGAAGTCTTGGCTTCTTAAACCAGGGTCATAATGATAGACAGATGCACATTAAAGGAGTATTTAGCAGGTAAAATCTTGAAACGATGATGGATTAGGTTTAGTCAGTATGAGAGAGATGATATAAGGAACATTGGGCAGGAGGACAAGAGTAGATTATGTCCTTGTTAACTTTGAGCTGTCTTTCATCTACTGACATGTCATGTATTTATTTGAATATATGAGTCTGGCATTAGGCTTACAGATATTAATTTAGGAACCATTGGCACATAAGTGGTCATTGAACTCTCCTCAGAGCTGAAAGAAAAGTGGCTAGGAATAAGCCTCCAAGTTCTCCAACATTTAATGACTTGGTGAATCTGCAAAGAAAAGACTAAGGAAACAAGAATAACGGGGAGAGTTTCATAACAGAAGTAAAGAGTTTATTTCACAAAGCAAATTGTAGTCCATGGTGTTCATACTTCTGATATGTGAGATAAGGTCTGAAGATATTCTTCAGACCTTATCTCACATATCAGAAGTGATCACTACTAAGCTTAGAGCTCTTGCAAAGCACTGGTAGAGTGAGAAGCCAAACTGGAGGAGGGTAAAGTGAGGAATAAAAATAAAGAGTGTTGATAATTCTTTTGAGTAATGGTATGAAGAGAAAAAAGTGGGGACGTAATTAAAGGAGAAAGGGGATAAATGTGAATTAGGTTAAGTTCGCAATGGTGTTGTGCAGTCTTCTATATTGCTGACTTTTTTCCTGTTATTTGTTCTACCAGTTACTGAGAGAGGGGTGCTGAAATCTCCAGCAAGGATTTTTTTGTCCATTTCTCCTTTCAATTGTGTCAGCTTGTGCTTCATGTATTTTGAAGCTGTTATTAGATGCATATGTTTAGGATAATGATATCTTCTTGATGAATTGACTTCTTTATCATTATAAAATGTTCCTATTTATATCTGGTAATATTCCTAAAGTCTATTTTGTCAACTATTAACATAAGCAACTTTTTTTCTTATTTACGTATGTTTTCCTATCATTTAACTTTTTGTAAAAAAATTGACTATCTTTTAGGGCAGTTTTAGGTTCACAGCAAAATTGAGCAGAGGTACAGAGATTTTCCAGATCCCTTGCCTCCAAATACGCACAGCCTTCACCTGTCTCTAGAGAGGTACATTTGTTACAACTGATGAACCTCCACTGATACATCATTATCACTCAAAGTTGATAATTCACTTTGGGGTTCACTCTTATATATAAAGACATATATTACCGTTATAATATACAGGAGAGTTTCACTGCCCTAAAAGTCCTCCATGCTCTGCCCATTCATCCCTCCCTAATTCCTTCCCCCTGGCACTCAATGACCTTTTTTGCTGTCTCCATAGTTTTGCCTTTTCCAGAATGTCATATAGTTGGAATCATATAGTATACAGCCTTTCAGATTGGCTTCTTTTACTTAGTAATATGCATTTAAGATTCCTCTATGCCTTTTCATAGCTTGATTATTTATTTATTAGAGCTGAATAATAGTCCATTGTCTGGATGTAGCACAGTTTATCCATTCACCTACTAAAGGGTATCTTGGCTGCTTTCGAGTTTTGGCAATTATGAAGAAAGCTGCTATAAACATTTGTGTGCAGGTTTTTGTGTGAACCTAAGTTTTCAGCTCATTTAGGTAAAGTCCAATGAGTGCTATTGCTGAATCTTATGGTAACAGTATGTTAAGTTTTGTAAGAAACTGCCAAACTGTCTTCCAAAGTGGTTGTATCATTTTGCATTCCTACTAACAATGAATGAGAGTTTCTGTTGTTTTACATATTTGCCAGCGTTGTCAGTGTTCTGGATTTGGCCATTCTAATAGGTATGGAATGGTATCTCATTTCGATTTGCATTTCCCTAATGACATATGACGTGGCACATTTTTTCATATGCTTATTTGTCATCTGTATATCTTCTCTGATGAAGTGTCTGTTCAGGTCTTTGATAATTTTCCAAGTGGACTGTTTATCTTCTTACTGAATTTTAAGAGCTCTTGGTATATTTTTTTCCTTTATCCATTATGTCTTTTGCAAATATTTACTCCCAATGTGTGGCTTGTCTTTTTATTCTCTTGGAAGTGTCTTTCCCAAAGCAGTTTTTAATTTTAATGAGTTCAGCTTATCAATTATTTCTTTCTTGGATCCTGCCTTTGGTGTTGTATCACCATGCCCAAGATCATCTAGATTTTTTCCTATGTTATCTTCCAGTTTTATAGTTTTATACTTTATGTTTAGGTCTGCGATCCATTTTCGTTAATTTTTATGATGGGTATAATGTAGATTTTTTTTTCTTTTTTTGCATGTTCATATCCAGTTGTTCCAGCAGTGTTTGCTCAACAGACTATTGTTTCTCCATCATATTGCCTTTGCTCCTTTGTCAAAGATCTGTTGGTTATATTTGTTGGTCTGCTTCTTGGCTCTATATTCTGTTCCATTGATCTGTCTATTTTACCAATACTCCACTGTTTTGATTATCGTAGCTTTAGTAAGTCTTGAAGTCAGGTGGTGTCAGTTCTCCAACTTTGTTCTCTTTTAATATTGTGTTGGCTATTCTGGGCCTTTCGCCTTGCCGTATAGACTTTAGAATTAGTTTTTCAATATCCAAAAATAACTTGAGGTGGTTTTGCTTGGGACTGCATTGAATCCATATATCAAACTAGGAAATATTGACACCTTGAAAATACCGAGTCTTCCTATCCATGAACATGAAATATCTCTCCATTTATATAATTCCTTATAGCAACATATTCCTAATTCCTCCCTCCCATCCCTTGTGTCTGTGCTGTCATTAACTTCCTTTATACGTAAGAATATGTATATATAAATAATCAAATACATTTTGCTGTTATTATTTTGAATAAATGGTTATCCGTTAGAGCAATTAAGAATAAGAAAAAATAAAGTTTTTATTTATATTCATTTATTCCTTTTCTGATGTTCTTCTTTTATTTATGAAGATCTGAGTTCCTGACCTATATCATTTCTTTCTCTCTGAAGAATTTTTAACATTTCTTGCAAGTCAGATGTACTGTCAACAATTTCCCTCAATGTTTCTTTGTCTGACAAGAACCCTTTCACCCTTGAAGGATAATTTCAAAAGATACAGTTTTTTTTTCTCTCAAGCCTTTATCACTCACTCTTTTTTTGCTTATGTGGTTTCTTATAAGAAATTGCACGTAATTCTTATCTTTCCTCTTCTACAGGTAAAACTCACAAAAGTGTGGGTCTCCCTGGAATTTTTAACTCATAGATTTGTCCACACTGAACATCCAGTAGTTCATCAATTATAATTATTCCCACAGAGGCTTCTGTTTACAGGTTTCAGATCCAGTAAGTTGTGATTCTCTGTCTCTTCCATTTTGGGGAGCAGCAGTTTGCCCTCCCCAAAACTGATCTCACTTCTCAATAGATCTAAGAAGAGTTGTTAATATTTCACATTGTTTAGCATTTTATTTGTTAAAAAAAGCATCCAAGCTCCTTAAATGCCGGACTAGGAAAGAGAAGTCTCTTTTCACTTTTAGCATCCATATCCATGTGTTCATAGTGTTTCTTGTAAACAGCATTTATTTGGTGTTGCTTTTTTATTCAGTTTGATAATCACTGCCTTTTATTTTGACTGTCAGACCTATTATTTTGCTGCCTTTTATTTTGCTGTCAGACCTATTATTTCTACATGTTATACATTCCACTCTATATATTTTTTGATTTTAAGTTAATTATCTTTTAAAGAAACAAAAAAAATGAGAAAAAAATCTCATGTTTACTCACATATTCATTACTTCCAGTTTTCAGTTCTTTGCAAGAAAGAGATCCAAGTGTTTCTCTAGTTTATTTCTTTGAAGAAATTCCTTTAACATTTATTATAGTGCAGGTCTACTTGTAGCGCATTCTCTCACCCTTTTTTCCCCTCAAAAAGTGTGTCTTCAATTTTTAAAGAACTTCTCCTATTGGATATGGATATCTGTTAATACTTTTTTATTCAAGCGCTTTAAACACAGCATTCCATTGTCATAATACTTTCAGATAAGACGTCTGTTAATTTTTATCTTCGTCCCTCTGGATATATTCTGTCTTATTTCTTTGGCTACTTTTAAGTCTTTTCTTTTCTCCTATTTATCACTGGTTTCCAGTAACTTGATTATAATGGGTCTTAGTGTGGTTTTGTATTTATCATACTTGGGTTTGTTGAACTTTTAATACTGTGGGCTTACAGTGCTCATAAAACTAAAAAAAAATTGCCATTATTTCTTCAATATTTTTTTCATCTTTCTTTTTCCCCAGCTTCCCCTTTCCTCAGCTCCAGAATTTTCATTCTGGAAATCTATGTCAATTTACTCTAAATGTCATCTGTGAATTTTTAATTTCACATATAGTATATTTCATATCTAGGTTTATTTGATTCTTCCATTTTTTCCTCGAATTACTTCAAAGATGTTTTTGTTTGTTTTTACTTCTCCAACAGATTTTATTTTTTTAAAAGGAATCGATTTTTGAGGAGAAAAAACATGGGACAGAGAGATATGGAATAGAAAATAATACAAATGTAAGCTGTTTTGCTAATTTTATAACTACAACAAATGAGTACAGAGAATGAACACAAAGTTCAAAGATCAAGGTGTTTTCTTAGGCAAGGCTGAAGACTTCTGTCTCTGCTATTTGGATTTAGGCTGCAGCTCTTGTTTTTGGATGAATCACTGGATGTGTGGCACAGTCCATGCTTTAACCGGATTTGAACAGAAGAATGGCCACTTGGCCTATGTAGAATTAGATGAAGTATTTGGTTTCACGTGTTGGTAACTACCAAAGTTCCACCTCATGATGTAGTTCCAGGTGGGATTCTACTTCTTGTCAAACTCTTCCTTAATATGCACCATGATGTCCTTCTCGTGTCTTATTTCTCCAACTACATGGGGTCCTGTTGCATTTTCTCTGACATGTCGACATTTTTTATCACATCCTTTCGGTTTCCCATGGTTACAGTGAAGCAGGGGTTGGTGGATTACAAA
>NW_006441071.1:23103494-23158086 GCF_000325575.1 Pteropus alecto
TGGGAGGTGCCATCGTCGACCCTTTTCTTTTTTTAAATAGAGGAATAATTGACATATATTAGTTTCTGGTGTACAACATGATTCAATATGTGTAAATATTGTGAAACGATCACCACAATATGTCTAGTTAATATCAGAGTACATGGCTACTGAATTTGTTTATCTTGTGATGAGATCTCCTCTCTTAGCAACTTTAAAATATGCAATGCAGTATTAACTACAGTCATCATGCTGCATATTATGTCCCCATGATTTATTTACATCTGGAAGTTTGTACTTTTGACCCTTTTTACCCATTTCACCCATCCCCAGCTGCTGCTTCCAGCAAGACCAATCCATTCTCTGTATCTACGAGATTTTTATTTTTTAGATTCCATATGTAAATGAGAACATACAGTATTTGTCTTTCTCTGAAGTATTTCACTTAGCATAGTGGTTTCAAGGTCCATCCATGTTGTTGCAAATGGCAAGTTTTCATTCTTTTTTATAGCTGAATAATATTCATATACATGTATAATTTTTTCTTTATCCATTCATATATCAATAAACACTTAGATTGTTTCCATATCTTGGCTACTGTAAATAATGCTGAAATGAACATGTGTGTGTGGATATCTTTTCAAATTAGTGTTTTCATTTTCTTCAGATAAATACCCAGAAGCAAAATTGCTGGATCATATGTTAGTTCTATTTTTAAATTTTTGAGGACTCTCCATACCGTTTTCCATAGTGGCTACACCAATTTACAATCCCACCAACAAAGCACAAGGGCTCGCTTTTCTCCACATCCTCATCAACACTTGTTATCTCTTTTGTTTTTGTTAATAGCCATTCTAACATATGTGAGGTGATATCTCATTGTGGTTTTGTTTTGCACTTCCTTGATCATTAGTGATGTTGATCATCTTTTCCCGTTTGGCATCTGTATGTCTTCTTTAGAAAAATGTCTCTTTAGATCCTCTGACCACTGCTTAATCAGATTGTGGTTTTTTGCTGTTGAGTTATAGGAGTTCTTTATATATTTTTGGATATTAACCCCTTATCGGATATATGACTTGCAAACATTTTCTCCCATTCAGTAGGTTGCCTTTTCATTTTGCTGATGGTTTCCTTTGCTATGCAGAAGCTTTTTGGTTTTGTGTAGTCCTGCTTGTTTTTTTTCTTTTGTTGGCTTTGCTTTGGTGTCAAATCCAAAAAATCATCACTAAGCCTTATGTCAAGGAGCTTACCCCCTGTTTTCTTCTAGGAGTTTCATGGTTTCAGGTATTACATTCAAGTCTTTAATTCATTTGAGTTAATTTTTGTGTGTGGTGTAAAATTGTGGTCCAATTTCTTTTGCATGCAACTGTTCAGTATTCTTAACACCATTTATTGAAGAGACTATTCATTTCTCATTGTATATTCTTGGCTCCTTTGTGGAAAATTAGTTGACATATGCATGGATTTATACCGGGATCTCTATTGTTTCCCATTTATCTGTGTCTGTTTTTGTGCCAATACAATAAAGTTTTGATTACAATAGATCTGTAATATAGTTTGAAATCTGGGAGCCAATCTGTTGCATCCAGCTTTGTTCTTCTTTTACAGGATTGCTTTGTCTATTCAGGGTCTTTTGGGGTTCCATACAAAATTTAGGATTGTTTTTTCTATTTCTATTTCACGAATCTGTAGATTGCTTTGGGTAGTACAGATAATTTAACAATATTAATTATTCTTGTTTATGAGCACAAAATATATTTTATGTATTTGTGTCTCCACTTTCTTTCATCAATGTCTTATAGTTTTCCAAGTATATATCTTTTACTTCCTTGGTTAAATTTATTTCTCAGTACTTCATTCTTTTTGATGCAATTGTAAATGGGATTGTTTTTTTAATTTCGCTTTATGACAGTTTGTTATTAATGTATAGATATGCAGCATATTTCTGTACATTGATTTTTGTATTCAACTTTACTGAATTCATTTATTAGTTCTAATAGTTTTGAGGTGAAGTCTTTAGGATTTTTCATATATAATATTGTCATCTGTAAATAGTAATTGTTTTACTTCTTTTCTAATTTGGATGCCTTTTATAATTTTTTTCTTTCCTAATTGCTCTTGCTAGGACTTTCAATAATATATTGAATAAAAGTGGCAAGAGTGAACATCTTTGTCTTGTTTCTGATCTTAGAGGAACAGCTTTTAGCTTTTCACTGTTAAATACAATGTTAGCTGTGGGCTTGCGATATATGGCCTTTATTATAATGCATTTCCTCTACCCACTTTGTTGAGAGTTTTTATCATAAATGGATGTTGAATTTTGTTGAATGCTTTTTCTGTATCTGTCAAGACAGTCAAAAGATTTTTATCCTTTATTTTGTTGGTGTAGTATATCACATTGATTTGCAAATGTTGAACCATCCTTGAATCCTTGAAATAAATCACACTTGATCATAGTGTGTAATCATTTTAATGTATTGTTAAATTTGGTTTGTTAATATTTTATTGAGGATTTTTGTCGAGAATTTATGTTCATCGGGGATGTTGGCTTGTAATTTTTTCTTTTGTGTCCTTATCTGATTTTGGTAATAAATGAGGGTAATGCTAGCTTCATATGATGAGTTTGGAAGTGTTCTCTCCTCATTGTTTTTTAAGAGTTTGAGGAAGATTGGTATTCTTTAAATGTTTGGTAGAATTCACCAATGAAGTCGTCTATTCCTGGATTGTTGTCTTGGGAGGTTTTTGATTACTGATTCAATTTCCTTACTAGTATTTGGTCTGTTCATTTTCATTATTTCTTCATGACTTAGTCTTGAAAGGTTGTATGTTTCTAGCAGTTTATCCAATTCGTTCTAGGTTGTCCAATTTGTTGGCATGTAATTGTTTATAGTAGTCGATTATGATTCTTTGTATATCAGTTGTAACTTCACCTCCTTTAGTTCATTTTTTTGAGTCCTTTTTTTTCTTGGTGAGTCTAACTAAAGGTTTGTCTATTTATCTTTCAAAGAGACAGCCCTTGGTTTTATTGATTTTTTTTTTTTCTATCATCATTTTAGTATATATTTCATTTATTTCCGCTACGATCTTTGTTATTTCCTTCTACTAACTTTGGCCTTTATTTGTTCTTATATTTCTAGTTCCTTGAGATTTAAAGTTAGGTTATTTGAGATTTTTTCTTGTTTCTGGAGGTAGGTATTTTTTGCTATGAACTTCCCTTTTACAGCTGCTTTTGCTGCATCCCATAAGTTTTGGTATTTTGTATTTTGATTTTCATTTGTCTCAGATATTTTAAATTTCTTTTTGAGTTTCTTTATTGACCCATTTGTTGTTCAGTAGCATGTTGTTTAATCTTTACACATTTGTGATATTTTCAGTTTCCTTCATGTAATTTATTTCTAGTTTCATACCATCATGGTCAGAAAAGATGCTTGATCTGATTCTGATCTTTTAAAATTTGTTAAAGCTAGTTTCATGGCCTAACATATGGTCTATTTGGAGAATGTTTCACGTTCACTTGAGAAGAATGTGACCAAGTTTTTATTAAATCCTTGAGCATATTTATAATAGCTATTCTAATGTATTTGTAAATTCCATCATCTCTATCATTTGTCTTTCCAATGACTAATTTTTTTTTTTCCTGGATATGGGTTGCATTTTCTGCTTGTTCACCTGTCTACTAATTTTTAATTAGACATTATGTATTTTACGTTTTTGAGTGCTGGACTTGTTGTATTTCAGGAGTATTAGACTTTGCTCTAGCAGTTATTTGTAGATAAGCTTAATTTTTTCAAGTTTTTTTTTTTTTCCACATTTGCTATGGTGGGTTTAGAGTAGCCCTTACTTTGGCTTAATTTAACCCTATTTATAAGGTATGCTCAGTGAGAATGCCCCTCCCTGGTTGTTTGGAACTCAAGCATCTACCAATTCTATGAGTTTGGAGAACTGTTATTTGCTTGGTCTCATGCAGTTTCACTCTATGCATGCATGCTTTTGTATTGAGCAACAACAAACTCAAGATCTGTGACCTTTATGCAGATTTTTGGAGCTCTTTCTTTGTGCCACTCTCTTCATTCTGGTAGTATGCCCCACAAATTCCAGTCACCTCATCCTTCTGAACTCTAATCTCTGTGCTGTACTTAGGCTTCCCATTTTTTTCACTATAGTCAGAATGTATTTCTGGAAATAAAACCTGATGATTATAGGGTTCATCTAATTTGCTTTCTTCCTGTCAGAGATCACAACTCTATACAGTCTGTTGTCTAATATCTGAAAACTTTTTTTTCAGTGTTATAGTTGTTTATACTGGGAAGGTAAATCTGGTCCCATTTACTCCATCTTAGCCAGACCATGAGAACGTAAAGAGGGTAAAGTATGGTAAGAAAAAGAGTAGAAAATATGTAGAGTAAGAGACATACAGGTGTAGGCATACACTTCCTTTTATTTATTGTTCTTGGGGATCATTAAATATTTTGAATTTGTGACTTGATGCATTTCATCAGTTTAGAAAACTTCTGTTTAAATTGCCTTTTACCATTCTCTATCTCATCTCCTGGGATTATTTATATATATATATGAGTGTGAGTGTGAGTGTGTGCGTGTGTGTGTGTGTGTGTGTGTGTGTGTGATCTTCATCTTCTCACTGATACCTGCGTGTCTCTTACCTTGTATATTTTCCACTCTTCTTTTTCCAACCACACTTTATCCTCTTTATGTTCTCGTGGTCTGGTTTCGAGTTCACTATTTTTCTCTTTAGTTATTCATAAAGCAGTTCTTTGAATAATGTTTCATTCAACATTTTGTTATAACTTTGATTAGAAAAAGAAATTTGATTCTCAGCCACTGTCTGTGTGGAGTTTTCATATTCTCCCCATGTCTGCATGGATTTTCTTCGAGTACTCAGGTTTCTTCCCATATCCCAAAGATGTGCACATTAGGTTAATCGGTATGTCTAAATCGGCCCAGTATGAGAGAGAGAGAGAGGGAGAAAGAGGGCGTGAGAGAGCCTACACCCTGCAACAGAGTGGTGTCCTGTCCAGGGTCGGTTTCTTCCTTGTGCTGCTAGGACAAGCTCTGGCCACCAGTGACTCTGAACTGGAATAAATGGGTTGGAAAATAATTATTGTACTTGTTTTTATTAATCTTCCTTAAATGTATGTATAGCCCCCATTTATTTTAATGTTTAATTTTACAAGTGTTTTGGGTCTTTATATAAAAGTTTGGTGATGTTTTTGTGATCAGAAATATGCCATAGAAATTTAATTCTTGTTTAAATCAATTAGCCTATGGTAAACTTGGTTTCATTATACATCATTTCATTAAGTCACAGTTTTTGAGGACTTATTGAGGACATTAAGTGAGGACTTACTGTAATCTGCAAATAAGTCACATCCTGAGTTCTTAATTTAGATTACTGATTTTTTTCTTCAGTGTTCATTAGTTCCTCTTCACAATTACAAGATATCTTCCAAACTTCACTATCTTCTTCTCTTATTTCATTTTAATCCAAATTCATTTTGAAGATGAACTTCAGACCCCATACATTTCTGGTCCATCATTACTCTTAGGTTGTAGTCTTTATTATTCCCATCCCAAGGTGAGATAGTTCAACTATACCACACTACCTAGTTGGCACTGAACTCTAACATCTGTCCTTTTAATTGTAAAAGGTTAATAAAAAAATGTCACAAAGCTTCTCAGCTTCTCCTCTGCCCTTTCTGGAAATAATAAATGCTATCAGAGGAAGAATGGACCCACACACTGGACTCATTCTCCTGGACTTTTGTCATCTTCTGTATTCTGGTCCAGGCATTATTCAATATCTCATCAGCTTGTCCATGCCTTTAAGAAGCTGCTTTTAATATTTTGTCTAGCTCCTCTAAATGATCTTGTTGAGATAGTTGATCTGTATTATCTAGTCTGTTATTCTAAGAAATAAATGTCTCAAGGGCCAAGTTGAGGTTGAAGTTATAGTGGAAATAATCTGCTCTGTTTGGTCATTCTCCCAGCTTCCTTCAGCTTTATGAGTGCAGACATAGGGAAATAAGTTGGCTTCAAGTATGCAACCAGTAGACAAGTTTGGGTAATAATAAGTGTAGAGTGTTTTCAAGTTTGTTATTTAGTTCTAGAATATGAAATCTAAGCTGAATAAGAAGGAAAGGTGAAGAAAAGAGAAGGCTGGTGAATTGGGAGAGAGTGATAAAAACCCTGAAGAAAACCCTTAGTTTTCAGGACAGTTGAGCAGAAATAATTGAAAAAACAATTAGGAAGGGAAGTTGTAGTCAGATGTTTCAGTGCTTTGACAGTAGAGAGATTACAGATTCAAAGAGTGATCGTGAAAATTGGTGGCTAAAGTGGAGTAGAGGAATTGATCACTGGAGATAAAAATGTAGAGTATCCAAAGTCCAGGCTGCCAAATGGGTCATTCATATAGATGCTGAAGCCACCCAGGGTAATGTCAGAGAGGTTAATAGGTGGTAGCAACAGGAGTTTTGCAAAATCTTTACAAATTCCTCTGTTTTCTTAAATGGTCTACTGATACCATCTGATGTGGATTGTTTTACTACTAAATGACCTATGCACATTTAGTATATGCTTTAATGATTTTAAAAACCTGGACTCATGATGCAAGGCCCTGTTGAATGACTGACTCAACTCCCATTCCCAACCTTCTCCTTAGTAGTCCTTTTCCTAGAGTCAGCCATATGATACAGAGCTGGCCAATGATATAGAAGCAGAAACCTGCTATGGAGTGTCTGGAAAAACTCTTGTTTTCCTGACATAGGTAACCCCATCTCTTTCTTCAGTGTTCCCTTATGTGCAATAATGATGTTTGGCACTGCAGCAGCCATCTCGTGACAATTTAGAAATGGCCTAAAAACTTTAGAGATATCATCAATGTTGTAGTTGAGTCATCAAAGAGTAAGCAGCACTATCTTTGAACTTCCTGATATGTGAAGGAGGGGAAAGCCTAACTGTCACTTTAGCAGACTTTTGTGTCCCCAAAAAATCTTAATACACATGGTAAATAGCAGGTGTAAACTCAAATATATGAGTTTGTAGTAATGAATTGGCCTCTTCCAATGGTCACAAGTGTGTCCCTCAGTCTGCACCATACTGTTTTGCCCCCTCACCGCCCTGCCCCTCCCTTGCCCCAAACTAAGCAAGAGTATGGACAGACTTCATGTCAAAAATGCAGTTCAGAATTAAAATAAAATAGGAATTGATCATTTTCTCCCTAGTCTATTCCATGGATAGTACCCCATATTTGGTGGATTATATGTAATATAATCTATAGTACTCACAGTACAACTTATCCCTAATGTTAACACCAGCAGATTCACAAAGTGAGTTTATGGAAAAATGTCCCATTTAAAGTAATAAACCTAACTCTAGAAGGATGTCAAAAAGATAAAACAATCTTCTCATTCTTCAGTGGTTTCGTGGATGCCCTCAGACTAGGCAATCCTGGAGGTATGAGCGTGTATCTTGGAAAGAGTAATAAGTAACAATAAAATAAAAGGGTAATAAGCTTGGAAAGTTCTCAACCATCTGAATAATTGAGGTGAAGGCATATTTTAAAAATTTATAAATGATGAAGAAAAAGGATAAGAAATTATAATACATTTTTGGTGGCTAACTGGAATGGAGAAGTCAGTCTTGTTACAGATTTTCCTGAATCACTCATATTTTGAACTATTAAATTAGTCTCTTGGTACCTAATTTCACAACAACAATTTACTTCACCCTAATTTCACCCTTCCCCACCTCCAAGTTTATCTGAATTTTCCTCCAAATTCCAGACACATTGGCATATATTCTTTTTATGGATGTCTTAATTGTTCCTTTAAATATATTAAGCCATCACTGGATTTTTTTTTTTTCTGGAAATATCTTCTCACTCTTTATAGAATTATGCCCACCACAAGCATTTGGGTAAAAGAAATCTAGTCTTATGATTTAGAATCCTGACAGTGCCTTCTAAAAAGATAAGAGCATTTAATTTTGAATACAATTTTATTTAGCTTTGAACCATCTCGAAAATGACAGGCATGTGACTACTACTCAAAAACTCATCCTTTACAATCTTGGCCAAGGACTTAATAAAGTAATTAGAAATCTAAATACAATTTAAGTACTTTCCAACATATTTTAGAACAATATATTCAGACATTAGTATTAACAATTATGGCATAATAGTTTTTGCATTGGCAGTGAGCCTCTCATTCTAAAGTCCTGTTTTATCAAGATTGAAAACATAGTTTCCTTATTTTTTCTAAAGACATATGTTTACCAACCATCAAAAACTAGAAAAACTTATTTGTTTTTAAAGAAGGCAGACACTCCCTTTCAGAACATGGCCTAGATGTTTTTGTTATAGTTTTCAGTATATGTTCCCTCTTCTCTGATTTTCCCCCAACAATTAAATGTCACTGTATATACCAATTCTCTGATGGAATATCCTTTCCTCTTTCCTCTCTGCCTCTAAGTATGTCAGCACCATCCACTGGCCAGGGGAACATGACAAAAGTGCATTTGTGTCTCCAAGGAGGCAGCCGACCTGACATATCTGGAATCGATTAGTCAGGGCTGGTGTGAGGGCTCGTCCTGGAGGCAATGGCCAGGCCTGGGCAGGTGGAGGAAAGGAGTAAAGAAGCCCTCTAAACAGAATGACAATAGGGTTGAAATGTTTGCATCACTCTTCAACAATTAAAAATGATTATCTCTAAAACTGCTCTAGCATTAGCTTCCAGAAAAAGGTGGAATTTTTTCACACGCACACACGCACACACACACAGTGGGCCTTTATAGTGAAATTTTTTTATGCTAGGGTTCCAAGTGCTATCAGCTGCAGTTGAGAGTCCACTGGAAGCAAAGTGTTTATTAGCCTTAGTCGTGACAGGTTCTTGACAAATCCCTATGGTTGTTTCCCCACATAAAAGCCACTACTGGATGGTCTTAAGGTCTTAACAGGGATTTCCCCTACAGCAGACCTGTGTAAAGGATTTTGGTGCAAGCTGTTTCTTTTAGGGGCGACTCCAGAAAGCATAGGGACAGTGTGGAAGTGAGGCAGGGAGGGAGAAAAATCAATAAAGGTTGTGTGACTGAATGGGTTCCACAATAGTAGGTGGGCTCAGCCTACTGGGGACCCTCTGAAAGAGTGGGACAAGCCTCTGGTGTACCCACTGAGGGCCAGAAGGTGCAGTATGTATCCACCAACTCCTGTATCTCACAGGTTATGTCACTCCTGAAGCATTAACTTTTGGTTTCTGGTCTGTGGCCAGAGAATGCTAAAAGGCAGCTCCTGACCTGAAAGAGAATTAATTGTCTGCACTAAATCCTGTGTGGATCAGGAAACCTGGAAATGTGGTCACCCTCAGCCAGTCTGAGACTAGTGACATAAGAGCACAGCTCCAAACCCTTTGAATCTGACTGTAGTTCTGTGCAGGTATTTGTGTGGTATGGGTCTGGGGTTCTGGGAATTCATCATCCTTCATGGGAAGTGACCAATCTGCACAGGGAAGACTTAATGCAGGAATGGAAGCGATAACATCCAACAGTGATTGTGCACAAAATCATGCAGGCCCGGCCTTTGTAATTTAGATGAGATTACATCCAGTTTCTGTACCTTCTCGAAGATCCTTACACCCAGTCTCTGCTAGAAATACAGCTCTTCATCTCTCAGACACAGAAGCCCCAGACTAGGTTCATCTGCCCTTTTAAGAACATTATTAATTTGCCACAAGTAGGTGTCCTTTCCTAAACAGAGCACAACTCTTTAAAGATGCCACCTGAAAAGACTGGCAAGAGAAAAACAAAATTAAAGAAAACATTAGCCGTGGACTTTGTGATCTTTTCCGTCTTGATCATGCCGATATGAATTATTTTCTGTGAATTCAAATGCTTCTAATAATCAAGGGATAAGCAAGTCTGACTATACTCATGTATTTGCATATGTATATGTGCGTACACAAATTTAAGATGAAACCATTTTTAGATTCTAAGTGTATACCTATATGTATAGAGAGATCAGTTTTTGAAAGAGGATTATCTTGTCACCTGACATGAACCATTCGTATAGGTTTTTCCTTTGTTTAGCGATTATTGAGCTGCTTGGAGACATGGAAATATTACACACACGTGCACACACACTCACAAAGTGTTGGGTAAATCTGATATCCAAATTGATTTTACATTCTTAACTCCCCAGCTACCTGGCTATCCATTTCTGCCATTCCTTTTGGGAGTTTAAATATTTTGTACTTCAGGCCAAGCTGCCACTTCTGAGCATATCATGAGCATCTTTGGTAATTAGCTCCAGGTCACAAGAACAGGAGTGTGTATGCTCTGGGAGCTATGAGCTCGGTGGACTTGTCCAACTGCCATTTTCCCAGGTTTACAGAAAGGCCTTGTCTTAAAGGACTGAGGGTGATGCGCAAGTGCAGCTTAAGAGAGCCCGTTGTTAGTGCCTCTTTCCAGCTTGGAGTTCGGGGACATAACTCATCAGTAGCTTAAAACTGGGCATGGTGGATGTAATTATTTACCCCATGGCAATCAGCACACATTACAAATCAGTACCACAGTCCTGTACCATCCCCCAACCCCTTCCCCATTATTAACCATTTACCAAGATACTACTGAGTGGGCCCTTTTGTATTCCATAAAAAGCAGGCCACTTTTGTTAATGCTGCCCTGATACCAGGAATAGAATCGCTGCTGCCATAACCCTAATGCGGGCCCTGCACCTCAGGTGTTGCCCCAACTGGCCAGAGTGGCAGGCAGTATAGGATTCCTAACAGGTTTGGCCTCCTAGAGCCCCCTAGGCAGACACAAACACGAACTGCTCAGCCACTGTGTTAGCTTCTGGACACATGGTGTGGAATTCCCATTTGTACACTTCTAGGGCTTGCCAAAACTCATTTACCAGTCTGTCTTTTCCTGGTCACCGCATTTCTAAAGTTGCTTTAAATATCCACCATAGGCATATATTGGGCAAAATGGGAAGAGAGGGAAAGTCCCAAGGGCCTTTTATGGAGGTCTATCTCGCTGGGACAGGCCCATGGCCCTCTAAGCTGCAAAAACACCTCCTCCAAGGCTACAGAGGCCAAACAAGGCTGGGGAAGGCCACATCAAGGGATGCCTGCCAGCAGCTTTGTTATCTTTTGGTTTAATTACCCTCTTAATTAAAGAGGGTAAGTTGCCTTCTTGTATCCACAGGCTAATGAGACAGAAAAATACTCTGGCCTTTGCATTCTTGAAGAAAACAGGAAGAGAGAAAATCAACACAGATCGGATTTCAAGTCTTGAGGCATACGAATTCAAAGAAAAATGAATCTTTTCAGAACTCTCCGTGCATCTTAGATTTTAAAGATTTACATTTTATAACCAGGGCCTTGTTTTGCAGAAACCTGGGAAGCTCCCTTAGAATGGTGTAGTTACTTGTAATAGCTGAATCCATATTTTATTTAGCCATGGCAGTGAAACAAAGAAACAATGGTAATTCATAGATAATTTAAAACAGAAGAAAACAAACCAACTAGAAACTCACCCTTTAATCACTCCCTTCCATTCTCCAATTCTGACCAAAATTTCAATAAGGGTTTTAAATATGGAGTAACTAACGAGCATGGTAGTGACTCAACTTTAGACAAAGGAGAAATGCAAGACACTGGCTAACGTAACATCAGAAATTGCTCTGTATACATTCTGAAAGAACCATTGTTCCTTAGCACCAAGTTCCTCCACCACTTTTTACTATGGTTTAACTGGTTTCTTAAGAGGTAGCACTCGGGCTATCACAACCTAAGAGCAAGATAGGAGGCGAGGAAGGTGAGGAGCCAGGGAGAGAAGCTTTCAACTACTTTACTGCTTCTATAAGGATAGGTCAGCAAAAAAAAAATCTGACTAGGCAGGCTTGCTCTATGAGTCAAAAGGTCAAGTTAAAATATTTGGCTCATATAATGTTCTGCAAGTTCCCTTTTTTTTTTTTTTTTTTTGTGGACAGAGGGTCTTCAAGATGATGATGCAGATGGACCTGGCTCCTAGAGTGGTCCAGCCATGGCCAGGCCAGAGTCGGGAGAGCTCAGGGCCCACTTAACATCTCATTTCCTCAGCAGAGAGGTTGTGGCAGCTGATTACTGCAGGCCTGCATAATATGACAGTCCCAAGTCATACCATTCATTCCCTTAACAGTAAGATCCAGAGAGAAGGGAACACCATCTACTGGAGATGGCCTCTATAAAGTGCAGGGCTAGGACAGGACAGCCCTTAAATCAAAGGCTTTTAAGTAAAAATGACACTTTCTTCTGCAGAGTATTTGGGCAGAACAGTATTCTGAAAACCCACAAAATTCCACTAGCAAGGACTAGGCTGCTGAAAACACCTGATCACAGGTAGCAGGAACAAGTTTTGCTTTTGCTGGGGTTTTAAGTCCCTATATAGACAACGATTTTCTAGAAAAACACTTGCCACCATCAACCCCAACCACAAAATTGCTAGTGAAAGAAAAGCTACTTTTTAGCGGATTTCAAAAGCCTAGATATGTGTTTCTAAAAGTCACAGACATCAGGGACACCTATACCAGGGCCTTTTTCCCACTGGAGTGGACCCATTCACTACCAATGTTGAACTGGGAAAACCCTAAACCAAGCATCATGGCCCCTTTAGGCCAGGTTCTTCTCATTAGAAGAGTGCCTCAGATTGAAAATAGGCAGCTCTTTCTAAGTCTTTATTGAGCAGCTATATAAATTTATTTTTACAGTTGCAACTTTAATCGGGGCATTTTTTTTTAAGCAAATTTGATCTATATTACCAATATGAATATTTCTACTAAAGGAAACTGAAGTTTCTGATTATATACATAAAGGAAAAGATTTTTTTTGGTTGGGTTAGAAACTACTGAACCTGCCTACTTTGGAAAATGCATGTGCAGTATAAAGTGTTTTAAGGAAAGATTTATTCCAATACTGCTCATAATAAAAAAAACACTGGGAGAAACTTAGGCAACTTCGAGAGAAGCAAAACTAAAGAATGAAGAATACTGTAGTACAAAATTATGGCCAAAAATACTGTATTTTTAACCAGCAAGATCATTGGGGCATTATTATACAACATTAGGTGTTTTTTGCAAAACTAGTTCCCATCCCCAAACAATAGACAATACATGCATTTGAATGACATTTTAAGAACAGTAAATATGATTCCTTTAAATACTGCAAGTTAAAAATGTTTTCTGACAAAACTCCCTAAATACATAGGTCTAGTAAGAGCTTCCAATGTGATGACAGGTGAGGAATTCAGCAAGAAGTTGTATTTTGAGAGCTTGTTGAGGAAAAGAAATCCATTAAAACATGTTTTTCAAAATATCCTGAACAAAGGTACATAGTAATTTTTTCTTTCTTCCTAAACTTAAAAATATTCTGAAGAATATCTTCCTCCTGTTATTTTGTCTACTATAGCTTATAAGAAAGTTGGAATTCCTTTATCCAAGTAAAATCCAATTTTATCCAATAGATGTTTTAATAACATGTAAAAGTCATTTATTATTGGGTCGGAATTATGTGGAGAAATGGAGGTATGTGATAGATAAGGGAGGTAAGAAAGAAATATTTGAGCACCTACTATGTGCTAGGTATGTATGCATACTTTGAACAGATGATTCTAGAGGCAAGAGTGCTATTGAAAGGGCATTGGTAGTTGGGAAGAAGGCAGGAAATGGTTTGTTCTGTTATAAAACAAATGACAGGTTTAGACTCTGTACTAAGTGTCTACTAAATAGCAGGTGTCTAGCTCCAAAAATCTCTAGCTAATCATATACAATAAGCTGTTTCTTTTCCTAATTTGATGGAACCAAAATGAAATCCTGAAGACAGTTACCAGGACAGATCTATTAACGCTACATATGCTGGAAATATGTAGAAACAGATAAACATACAATATTACTTGTTTTAATTTGTGTGTGTTTCTAACCAAAGATATATCTTTGGAAGAAAATGTGAATGTATACCAAGCACACTTTATTTATATCAATTGAAATGTTCTCAATTACCAATTAAGTGGTTTTAAACCCTTATTTAATTTTAAGAAGAGCAGCAATATACATTACAATATTTGGGTACACTTTATTTTTATATGGGTTAACATTTCTACTACGTTTCATTTCATTCCTTCTTTTTCAAGAAACTGAAAACAAAGGGAAATTGAGGGTAATTTGAAGGTTATTTCCGACCAACATCTGAGTCTTGCAGTATCTCATTATGCAGCCCTTTCTTCCCATTATTTTTTTTGCAAATAATAGTCATTTTGACCCAAATCCAGCATAAATAGCATTTCACTGATTCCTAACTTAAGACAACTAAAATTTACAATCATGTGGCAGTATAAATTTTAAGATTACAGTTCATACACCTTGACAATCAAGATAGTCTGAAGTAAAAAAAGTAAATTGTCCTTTAGCTGAATTACCTTTAAAATATTAGACCTGCTAGTTAATCTACAAAAAAATACAAGTTTCAGGTGTTCTTCAAATAACTTGTAGATGTCATCTGCTAGTAAACAACATATGCAGGTTCCTAAGATTTTTCCCCCCAGTCCATTCATGACATTCAACAGAGCTCTTTATATGGCAATGTTTAAAACAAAAACAAAAACTTTGAGGGGATTTATTTACTTTTGAATGGGTTTATCATTTCCCTTTGTTTCAGCTATGAGGCACAGACTTCTGAATTTAAGCTCTGTAAGGCATAGTACAAACCTCCAATTTATAAATAAGGAATTCTCTGTGGGTTATAACTGCCATAATATGCAAAAAAAGGGAAAAATCATCTGTAAACTGGTACACTGCAATGTGTTGGGTGAGTCATGAAATGGCTGCTTGCCTTGGTATGCTGAAGAAAGGTTTTTGTTTTTGAATAAGACATGCCCAAGTCACCATAAAACTCGCCACAGGCTTCCATTGCCTAGAGCATCACTAGGAGTCCAGTGGCACACGCTTATAACGCTTGCAATCACAATATAATATAAAGCATGAGTAAACTTTGTTTTTATACAAAACTGAAAAGAATCCCTTCCCGCCCCCAGCCCCTTCAATAAAACCCCAAAGAAACAAAAAAGAAAATCCTTTAGCTTCGATTGACTAGTGTGGATACAACTAGGTTTCTATGCATCACTGCAGCTAGGGTGATCAATTTTTTCCTTTCTCAAGAGAAGGGATCTTGTCATGCACCCTAGGAGAAACAGTGAAGCCACAAACCTCAATTCTGCATAGCAATTCCATCCCAATTTCATAAAGACAAATTATGACAATCTTTCCCTGTTTTGCTCAGCTTTTTCGAGCTTTGAGATCAGGTTTAATCAACTACAATCTACTATAGCTCTATTAAACAGAATATCTTGATTCCCTACAACGGTAACACTTATGATCTTGTGATGAGGTTTTCTCTATACATACTGTAGGCCTTCAAATGTTTACTTTTTTTTTTTTCTGCACCAAATTTAAGATCGCCCTTTCAGGCAAGCAGTGGTCTCTAGCTGTTAAAACATTTCCTTAGTGGATCACAATAGCTTCTAAAACTGCCTTTCTAATAAAGGCCACCAGAGAGGTAATACTAAACTGTGCATTTGCCAAATAAGAATATGAATCGTATAAAAGCTCATATTCCAATCCTAGGTCAAATGGCAAAAGTTCTACAAAGTTGGTTTCCATGTTTGTATAAAAGCTCTGACTGATTTTATGTATTTTGCTATGAAATTACCTTTGGGTCTTATAATCAGTATACCTCTACTCAGGAATGTGCAAATGATTTTATACAGCACGATGCTAGTACCGCTCTGTACGATAGTAAGGTTTTTTTTTTTTCTTCTTTTCTAAATGGAAAAAAAAAAATATCCCTAGTCAGAAATAAACTGACAAATTTACATTCTCCTCTCTTAAAAAAGTAAATAAAATAACATTATTCAAAATGTGAATTAGCTATAAGACATACAATACAATTACATAGATACATATCAATACAGCACATTCAATCTGCCAAAAAATTAATGATTATAAAGCCAGTATGGATGCTGCAATATCAAGAGAGAGAGATGTATGTACAATGGTTAGAGCAATCGTAATTGCACTATACCTACAGGCAGTCTGTTTCTTAAATTACAGGTGCTTTCTGAGCAAGGAAAAAAAGTAACCTGTGTTGTCTGAGGCTGGGAGAGTAAAGAATGAGAACATCCCATTACTATTTAATAACTCTTGTATTCATCTAATAAGCTATTAATTTTCTCTCTCCCCTTTGTTGTTCCAAGAGAGTGATTTATATGGAAGTTTAGACTCGTGCCAAATAGTATTGTAGTTAAAATGAGACCAGTGTCATGGCCTAATTTTAACTTCCCAGCAGGTTTAAAACAATCATGATTTATTTTCTTAAATCATATTTCAGCTCAGTCTGCTTGACAGAAGCTCATCAATACATGTGCTGTATTTTTTGCATTTGTTGAAAATTGCACATATAGAATTCCAAACATCTCTCTTAGTAGGTTCAGTTACATAAATACATGTTCTACAGAACACTGAGAGGTTACTTTTGCGTCAAGTCCATAATTCTTCCTTAAGTTCACCTTAACCAGTCACCAGTTTAAAAAGATCCAAAGGTGGTAAACTAGCAGTAACTTCAGATTTTGCAAATTAAAGGTGTCAGAATAATACTATCAATCAATGTTCTTGGCAGACCTACTTGACCTTAAAGAACATACAGAGAGTAAAATTGGCTTTGAATGAAGAGACACAAGCAGATTTCATGTTGCATCACAGAGGACACTTTTCCAAATTGTTGATTTGGACACTCAACATGGAACACGGACACTAAACAATGTGATTTAAGGGCAAAGAAAAGAATGGACCATAAGAATCAAATTTACAGTTACCAATTGTTTGGCAATTGGTGTTTCAGGTTCACAGCCAATCATTTTAGGCTTCACAGTCTTATTCTCTTACATTTTAAGATACTGGCTTTTATCTTTTAAGTTCTTATTCTGCTTTACAAAAAGCCAGCTTTGGCAACACATACCCATAATAAACGTCATCTAAAAATTGTGGTCCAAACACTAAGAAAAAAAGGAAAAGTCTTAACCAAGGGGAAAAAAATTAAGAGCATCTATGAAAAGGCTCTGGGTAGCAGCCATTGGATAATGTAGTGTCTGTTGGCATATTTTTTGGCATCGGCGATTTAAAGAGAGGGTAAAAAAAAGAAAAAGCAAGGAAAGGAGGAAGGACAATGGCACATGGCATTTCAAAAGAAATGACTCCTTCTGTGTGTCTTTGCCCTTGCCTTATTGACTTCTGCATATTTTCTGAGTAACCAGCTATGGCTGAAGAAAGAAACTGAAAAGAAATGACACTTAACTGTTATATGGGCATCCACTGTCCCAGCCCAAAGTGAGGCAAGACAATATATTTATATTAAAAAAAAAATATGTGTATCCAGAGCAATACATTTAAAACCATAGTATTAATACTTATAATCCTTCAGCAAAAACTACAAACTCTTAAATTAAGCTGACGTTGATGGCTTAAATCAAATGACGTTGTCCTGACTTTTTCATTCGAGAGAAAAACCTGACCAAGAATGGAACTAGGATAAAGGCCATTGTAACCAGGGAAAAAATCAGGAGGGAGGTATGGGTTAGGGAAAGGGAAATCAGCTTCATTTTGCTCAATAGAAAAGAAGAGAGAGAGAAAGAAACAACTCTTATTTTTGTGAGTGCATGACTGAGAATTTAAAATACATTGAGTCACAAGGTTTTGCCTAAAAAAAAGAGAGGAAATGTGCTGGGACTGTACTTCAGCATCCTGTTTTTCCTCTGAATAGTTTAAATAAAATCATAATATTTACTACAAACTCTGTGGACACGCTCACACAGAGTCCAGGACGGCAATAAATTAGTATTATGCAAATTGCTTTCCACAGAAATACAGTCCCTCTTGTATAGCTTCAAAAGCCCACCAAGGAAGGAAAGGGCGCTGTTGAGGAGGCACAATTAGACCAGATTGTACTCCTTCAGGTTCAACTGGAGGATGGTGTCCTTGACAGCAGCAAAGACAAAGCGGATGTTCTCGGTATCTGTGGCGCATGTGAAGTGGGAGTAGATAATTTTGTCACTGTCTGGGTTCAGGTCCACGAACATCTTCAGGATGAATTCTCGAGCTGCTTGGGCATCTCTCTGGGGTCCTGTTGGCCAAGGGAAGAGAGAGACAGTTTGTCAGCTGATCCACTAATGTGTTCAATAAATATTTGTTGAGTCAATGCCCATGAAGATGACATCTGTACTGCACATTTTATAAGGTATCTGCATTCTTTTTCAGTTAGAGTTGACATGCAATACTATATTCGTTTCAGGTGTACAACACAGTGATAAGACAAATAACTTTTGAAGTGATCACCCTGATGAGTTTAGTACCCATCTGACACCATACCTAGTTAATACAATATTAACTATATTCCTTATGCTGTACTTTACATCCCCATGACTTTTTTTATAACTGGCAATTTGTACTTCTTAATCCCTTCACTTTTTTCACCCACCCCCAAGCCCCTTCCCATCTGACAACCATATTTATTTTCTATATTTGAGTTTATTTCTCTTTTGTTTGTTTTTTAGATTCTACATGTAAGCAAAATCATTTGTTTTTGTCTTTCTCTGTTTGACTTATTTCACTCAGCATAATACCCTCTAGGTCCATCCATGTTGTTGCAAATGGTAAGATTTCATTCTTTCGAATGGCTGAGTAATATTTCATTGTATATATGTAGCACATCTTTATCCATTCGTTGGTTCCATATCTTGGCTATTGTAAATGATGCTGCAATGAACAAGGGGGTGGCACATGTCTTTTCAAATTAGTGTTTTGGATTTCTTCAGATAAATACCCAGAAGTCCTATTTTTTAATTTTTTAAGCAACTTCCATACTGTTTTTCATGGTGACTGTATCAATTTACAAGCCCACCAACAGTGCACGAGGATTCCCTTTTCTCTACATTCTCACCAAGACTTGTTTGTTGATTTATTGATAGTCATTCTGACAGGTGTGATTTTAATTTGCGTTTTCTTGATTAGTGACGTTGAGCATTTTTATTGGCCATCTGTATGTACTCTTTGGAGAAATGTCTATTCAGGTCCCCTGATCATTTTTCAATTGGATTGTTTGTTTTTTAGCGTTAAGTTATATGAGTTCTGCTCTGAAGATCTGATATGTTGTAATCACCTTCCCCAACACTACTATGTGTACTTGCTCCTCTTTGTCAATTTATTTTGCCCATCTGGTTGTCCATCCATCTGCAAAATGTGGTTTGGTGAAAACAGGCAGATGGCTTGAAGGCCAGGCTAAGTTTAGCTTTGATTCCTTGGGTGATATGGAGCCACTGCAGGCTCTTTATTAGGGGAGTGATAGCTGACTTCTATTGGACTGAGTTGGTCTCAGCTATATATTGTGTGCATACAGGCATAGCTGTCTCAAGCTCTCTTGTCAATCTGTCCCCACATGTACCTCTGTTATGGATCACTTTACATTTTCCAGACTGAAATCTGTCAAAATAGAACACCTGTTCTTAAGGTCAGGTCCATCTACAGCTGTCTTCTGCAAACTTCTTGTGTTTTTGAGCACACCACATTTATGTAGTAGTCAACTTACATTGTGTGATGGTAAAAAACAATTGGTTTATATTTTTGTACATTTATTTAGGGTCTGTTAGGTGACAAGCACTGTCTTAGCTGCTTTTAAAAAAGACTGTGATGTATTTATCAGGATACATTAAAAATATTTAATTAATAATTTTGCAATGGGTTTTTAGCTATGACATCAAACTCACGGGCAACAAAAGAATAAACAGACCAATTAGACTTCATCAAAATTAAAAACTGTTCAACAAAGGACATTATCAAGAAAGTGAAAAGACAACTTACGGAATAGGAGAAAATATTCGTAAATCACATATCTGATAAGGAGTTAATATCGAGAATATATAAAGAATACAGATTTCTCCAAAGAAAATATGCAAATGGCCTATAAGCACATGAAAAGATGCTCAATATCATTAATCATTAGGGAAATGCAAATTGAAACCACAATGACATATTACTTCCTGTCTATAATGATTGTAGTCAAAAAAGTGGAAAATAAATGCTGGTGAGGATGAGGAGAAATTTGAACTCTTGTGGTGGGACTGTAAAATGGTGCAGCTGCTGTGGAAAACAGTTTGATGGTTCCTCAAAAAGCTGAGCACGGAATTACCATGTGACTCAGCAAATTTTTTTTTAGGTATATAGCTAGAGGAACTGAAAGAAGAAACTTTAACAGATATTTGTATGTCAATATTCATTGCTACATTATTCACAACAGTGAAAAGTAGAGACAACTCAAGGGTCCAACAAGAGAGGAAAAGATAAACCAAAGGTAGTATACACATACAACGGAGTACTCTTCAGCCATTAAAGTGAAGTTCTGATGGATTTTACAACATAGAGCCAAGTAAAATAAGCCAGACACAAAAGAATAAATATAGAATGATTTCACTTATACAAGGTACTTAGAATTGAAATTTGGGTCAGTAATTAAGAAGGCTGGCATCAATATTAAATGAAAAAATGCCATAATTATAAATGCTATAATTTCATATAAACATATAAAATTGTCCTATCTTTTTCAATGTATTGTGGTTACTAATTTCATAGCAATAATAAAAAAATACTTAAAACTTAATAGATAATTAGAGCTGGAGCGCTCATTTTCATAAAAACACTAACTTGCTAGCTTATGAATGAACTTCATCCACATGATTTTATACTTACCCTATATGGGAAAAAGGGTCTACTTTTTATTCTTTAAAAAAAAAAACTCCAATGAATATCAGAACTAGACTCAAGTTCACTAAAGAGTACTTGGAGTGTGTTATGTTTTTATGTATAAATTATATTATTTGCATAAACATAAACTATAAATAAATCATTATAGTCATCATAGCAAGAACAAAATTTCAGTCTTTATGAACAATTTTGAAGTTCAGGTCCATGTGGAAATGGTAATTTCCCTTACTAAAGAGAAATACAGAAATGACATTAAGATTAAGACTTTGTAAGTGCAGAAATGTGGAAGTGTGAAATTTTAATACTATAAACATGTTTATTATAAAAACATCACTGTAGAGTGGGCCTAGAGTTTTTTCAGTCTTAGCTCATCTTATAAAGGCTTTGAGTCTGATGAAATGACAGCTGCATTTGCTTTGTGACTAATAGTCTGTCTTTTTTTTTGCGGCCAAGTTTCCTATGTGTGTTATGTGTATACTGGGGGAGATTAAAAATAAATAACATCTTCAGATTTTAAAACATTCACAATGGACACATGTTGGATGGAAAATGCTCATAATGATGGAGAATCTGGAAAAATCATTGGACAAAGATAAGATGTTGCATAGAGAGAGAGGAAAAAAATTGTACCCTCCAAAACCTATCGCAAAAAAGAATTAGTGCAGAAAAATACAACCAATGTGTGGTGCAGTTGTGTATGCTACATCAAGTAGCCTGAGCCTCTGTGAGGCAGGCTATGCTGTATTTGTCCTTTATCATCCTGTATATAAGCACATCATGAAAACATGCATGTCTATAGGTGGGTGCTATGTGTGGAGGAGAGGGTTCATTTCTCTCTGCTGATTCCCACTAAATTCTGAGAAAAATTATGAATCTCTCTTTTCAGGGGTCTAAGCCAAGCATATGTGTTTCAGTGCAAGGCAGATGTTTCGTGCCCATCTTACTGAGGTAGATGTGTTTAAAGAACTAGCCTGTTGCTGTGGAAGAGCAAATTAACTACACGCGAAGTTACTTCCTTCCACAGTTTCATCGGGAACACTGAGGATTATCTTCTCAGGCATTTATGATTTGGTGGCAAGCTGGTGGCAAATTAAAAGGGGTAAATGTAAAAACACTGTTTAGGCCAGGAAAGCATTTGTTTTTAAAGCAATAGCAGAGAACAAAGGAAAATGTACTTGGAAAGAGGATGGGAACCCACTGCTAACAAAAACAATACTATCTCTAACACCTGATAATGTCCACAAACATTTCTATTTTCAGTTCAAACTTCAGAATCTTACACGTATCTGGGAAGGGACCTTCAGTTCATTGAACATGTAATGTTTCTCTTCTGTGAGCCAGCACTGGACCAATGCATGTGGGAAGAAAGGACATGTAAAACTTCATCTCTGATGTATTTACTCACAGAAATATTCAATATTCATATTGAATCTTAGTGTTTTGAAGTAATTACCTTTCTGAGGGAGCTTTCAGAAGTACAAAAACACCGTTGAACTGATACCCATCCTGGATATGTTGATAAGGTAATTTTAAAAACAGCCTGTCCTCTTGCTGTTATGTGCTCTCTCTCTATAATAGGTCCTTTGGGTTTGTATTCTTCTGTGGCAGATACTGTGCTAAGTGATTTACCTATATAATTCCACTCAATCCTTTTTACTTAGGAAGAAAGTAGTTAAATAAACTTGTCCAAGGCATCATTGCCAGCAAGTGGCAGAGCTGGAACTCTGACAGTCAAAGCTTGTTCTCTAACCACTATTCTGTCTAGACCAGGGTTTGGCAAACTTTCTCTGTAAAGGACCAGAGAGTAAATATTTTAGGTATTTGATCTCTGTCACAACTACTCAATTCTGTTGCTGTAGCATGAAAGCAGCCACAGACAGTGCCTAAATGAATGGGTGTGGCTGTTTGAATAAAACTGTATAAAAATAGGCAACAGGCCACTCCTTATCTAGACTCAAGTAGTATGGGGGTGGGGAAAGATATCTTTCCCCACCCGCCACATAAGCTCTTACAGGCCAGTGGCTGTGACTCCCTTGTTTTAGAGTGGCTGGATGTATTTCTCAGAATGGGTTGGGTATCATGTCTACTTGTTCAGGATTTCAGTCTAGGTGAGGAGGCAAGATCTGTTTGTAGGTACCGTCCCTAAGGATGGGATTTCATCGGCCCATGAAGCCTCCCCAAAGTAAATATTTCGTGAATATTCCCTATGTGTCAGTCATCATGCTAAAATGTCACATACATGATATCTATTACAGTCTACAAAAATAATCCCATGAATTTGGTCTTAAGGCCCAGAGCAATTAAGTGACTTGATCATGGTTCTATAAAAAGGAAGTATCAGAATGAGATTTGAATCTGGATAGACTGACTTCAGAACATGGGCTCTTGATCATAACTGTGTCCTCTCTAGAGAGAGGCAGAGGCAGACTGTCACCAAATGAAAGAGAATTAAAATGGGGGATACACCATCGGTTAAAACTGTTCCCTGCTCTGACATACTTCAAAACATAAACTGTTTTCTTTTGCTATAATGTTCAGCATTGTAGGAATTAAAATGGTGGATACACCATCGGTTAAAACTGTTCGCTGCTCTGACATACTTCAAAACATAAGAAACTGTTTTCTTTTGCTATAATGTTCAGCATTGTAATGGAATGAAATGTTCCGTATCATTAAAGGATAGAGCAAACAAAAATTCTTACTTCCTCAATCACAACATGCTTGCTTCTGAGGGCAAAGACAGCCAGGGTCCACTGCAATGCATTAGCTTTTGCACTGATCTTGTGAGGCAAAACATCTCCCCAGCCACTGGGCTGGCTAAAGACTGCTGACTTACCATCATATTCCGGGAAGTAGTCAACTAGGTGGGAATACATAATTTTCTCCTCTAGAAGATCTTTCTTGTTTAAGAACAGAATAACTGAGGAGTTCTGGAACCAGGGATATGTGATAATTGTTCTAAAGAGTGCTTTGCTTTCCTCCATTCGGTTCTGAAAAAAATCATCAGAAAAACAAGGCATGAATTACTCACTCTGTGAATTATGTTTATTTCAAAAGTTCAACCCATCTTTTGTATGCATCTGATTTTTGCAGCTTTAGGCTGAACTGTAGCTTTTATCAGAATTTACATGCAAACAGTTCAGGACAGGTAGGCTGTTTTCATTATTCAAATTCTCAGGTTGACAAGCAGAAGAGAATAATAAATCTGCTGAGACAACTCCTTCAACCTTAAGAGAAAACAAATCCTAGAGAATCATGTATCTGGCACACTGTCATAAATTTTCATGAGAAATTATTTGTTCATGACCAAATACTTAAGATCTCAATTAAGAAATAAATACTAGGCTTCATTTTGCATTTTCTAAACCATATTTAATTTGGGGCCTCAGAATTAACTTTAAACAATGAAAACAAAGTTAATTCTTTGCCCCAAATACATCCATATTTCTAGAATTATTACTACTTACTATATTAATATTTAACTCCTGATAAGAAAACACATGGTGAATATATTTTTACATCATAGATTTCCTATTTATTGGAGCACCCTTCCTTGCTATGTTTCACTATAATTTTCATACAGAATTGTGGAGATTATGTGGAGACTATGTAATTACTTGGAAATACAAATGTATTCCTCACCTTCAGCATTTGTGACAGTATTCCCACCTGAACTATACTATCAAGCCAACCTTGGTAACAAAGAATCTCAATGGATTCTCAAGAAATTGGCTGCTTGCTCTATAATGAAGATGCAAATCAAGGCCACTCCTGCATCAAATCTCTTTAAAAAATGTATTCACCAGCCAAAAGCTAGAGAGCCTCCTGGCTTTGTCCACATCTTTTTATCAGTCCTTCCTCCTACAGCCACACTCTTAAATCATTCCCATCCTCAGGTCACAGACAAAGGCAGCAGAGTTGGGGAATCCTCTTTTCCCTGAGAATGGGCATGCTTACTGGACACACACACACACAACTTTCCAACCCCCTAACTTGGTTCTATGTGTTATGACCACATTTTGGGCAATGGAAAAGCCTGGCTGGGATTGAGCCCACTTTTACTTCTAACAGGAGGCTTGCTGATTTAAGCCAAGAATCCTATTCCCCTGGCTCCTGGTTGGTTCAGGATCCAGTCAATCTAGGTCCCAGTCACTCAGAACATCCTTTCCCTGGTTTATGGTCTTTAGCTTAGCTAAACAGCTTAACTGGTCCAATTAACCCCAGGACTTTTGCTGGGAACACTAGAACAGAGAAACTCCCTCTTATAAAGAATGTGGAAGAGGAATCATGTAGCCTCAGGTGCTTCTAACAGCCATCATGAAACAGAAGAATAAACCAGGTCCTGCTCACTGCTTGTTCAAACCTGAATTGGCTTCTGGTCAAGATGGCAGGGTAGGTAAATGTTGTGCTTGCCTTCTTCCAAACAAGCAGCAACCAGCCTTAATGTATCTTGTAGCTTTTGCTAAGTGGCCCCAAGCACAAGTGTTGACCAGTCTCAACTTGCATTGTAACTCCAATCTGGTGGCCCCAAGCCTGGCACAAGTGGTGGCTGGCTTCAGCTCACATTGCAGTGCCCACCAAAGGGTCTCAAGCTTGGCAGCTAGTCTCAGTTTAAAGTGTAGCCTCTCTAAGCTTGGCACAAGCAGCAATCAACCACAGATTACTTTGTAGTTCCTATCAAGAGGTCCCAGCCTGGCACAAGCAGCCACTGATCTGGGCCTTTACCGGAGCCTATCCCAAGAGGCTCCAGAACCAACATTAGCCATTGGCTGGCTTCAGACCATACCAGAGTACTGCCCAACCAGCAACATAAGACACCCAAAAGACAGACACAAGAGTCCCACCAAAGTGACTCCTGCTCTGTGGGGTCAGCCTGCACAAAACTGCTCATCCACTGTAGTCATGGCCAGCCCTCAGAGCCAGTCAGCCTGAGGGTCAACCCTACCATGGAAGTGCCAACTATATTGACTTGAGCCACCTGCTGAGGCTCAATTACAACAGGAGGGCACACACAACCTACAAGGGACCTCCTGGAGCACCTGCCTCAGGTGATGGGGGAGACTGAGCCAGTGGGCCCAACAGGAGACCTTCTACATAAAGCTGCTCTGTCAAGACCAGGAGACATAGCAGATCTATCTTATACACAGAAACAAACACAGGGAGACAGTCAAAATGAGGAGACAAAGAAACATGACCAAACGAACAGGACAAAACTCCAGAAAAAGAACTAAATGAAATGGAGACAAGCAATCTGATACAGAGTTCAAAATATTGGTTGTTTAATGATGTTTAATGAACTTATGGGGAGAATAGATGAATTCAGTGAGAACTTCAACAAAGATAAAGAAAACATAAAGAAGGTAGAAAACATGACAAAGAACAGTCAGAAATGAAGAATACACTAGAGGGAATCAACAGTAGAACAGATGAAGCAGAGGACTAAATCAATAATCTGGAAGACAAGGTGGCAGAAAATACCCAATTGGAACAGCCAAAAGAAAAAGTTAAAAAAATGAAGATAATTTAAGGTACCTCTGGGACAACACAAAACATACCAACATTCACATCATAGGGGTACCAGAAGGAGAAGAGGGCAATGAATTGAAAACCTACTTGAAGAAATAGTGACCGAAAACTTTCCTAATCTGGCAAAAGAAACAGACATACAAGCCCAGGAAGCACAGACAGTCCCAAACAAGATGAATCCGACAAGGCTCACACCAAGACACATCACACTTAAAATGCCAAAGGTTAAAGACAAAGAGAAAATCTTAAAAGCAGCAAGAGAAAAATAGTTATGTAGAAGAGAGCACCCATAAGACTGTCGGCTGATTTCTCAACTGAAACTCTGCAGGCCAGAAGGGATTGGCATAAAATACTAAAGGTGATGAAAAGCAAAGACCTATAAACAAGATGACTATACCCAGCAAAACTATCATTTAGAATTGAAGGAGAGATAGAGTTTCCCAGACAAGAAAAACTAAAGGAGTTCATCACCACTAAACCAGAAATGTTAAAGGGATGTCTTTAAGAAGAAAAGATAAAAAATATGAATAAAAAAAAAAATAGGAAAGAAAATTCCCACTGACAAAAGAAAACAGTATAAGCAGTAGATCGACCAACTGTAAAGACAGTACAAAGGTTAAAAGACAAAAGTAGAAACACCATGTATAATTACAACAATAAATAAAGGGACACATACAAATACACACACACAAAAATAAAGACAATAAAGACAAAATAAAAAAATAAAGACAAAAGCAATAAACACGAAGGGGATGAGTAAAAATTATAGTGATTTAGAAAGTGTTCAAACTTAAGTGACCATCAGCTTAAGACTGCTATAAACGTAGCTTGATATATATCAAGCGCATTGGTAATCATAACCCCAAAATCTATGATACACAAGCAATGCAGAGAAAGCAACCCAAACACAACACTACAGAAAGTCATCAACATACCAGAGAACAAGAGAATAAGAAAGGAACAGAGAACTACAAAAACAATCAATTAATAAACTGGCAATAATTACATAGCTACCAGTAATTATCTTACATGTAAGTGGACTAACTGTTCCAATGAAAAGACATAGGGTGGCTGAATAGATGAAAAAAAAACAAAAACAAAAACCAAGACCTGCCTTCAAGAGACCCACTGAAGATCAAAAGACATACAACAGACTGAAAGTAAACGGATGAAAAAAGATATTTCATGCAAATGGACATGAGAAAAAGTCATGGGGATGTAAAGTACAGCATAGGGAATACAGTTAATAATATTGCAATAACTATATATGGTGTCCGATGGTTACTAGATTTATGAGGGTCATCACTTTGTAAAGTATGTAAAGGTCTAATTACTGTTGTACACCTGAAACTAACGTAATATTGTATGTCAACTATAATTTAAAAATAAATTAAAAACAAAACCCAAAAAATCCCCCATGCCTGAACTTGGTTATACCTCTGGATTTTTAAGTAATATCAGCCAAAAAGTACCTTTCAGTTTTTAAGCTAGTTTCAGCTGTCGTCTTTATTTTGTTTGTTTCTTATTATAGCAAATACTTCTAGTTGCTATACCTAGGTACATCCTCTTCCCAAACAAGCTCTCAGGTGAGGCTGATGCTGCTGACTCACAGAGCACACAGAACTGGAAGGTGCAGAAAGATTGATGAACCATGGACACAACACAAAGGGCTCTATCCCATTAGAGTGCCTGAGTCCTGTGATAAAAATATAACCATGCTAGCTTCATTCTTTTTGTTTTTCTCAATTAAGGGGAGCTAAGATTCTGATTTTATGCTGTATTAGTTGTTTTTCACTCCACAGTGAAAATCACTTATGTTTCCCTGCCCCCTGCCTGCCCCCTGAGAATATTTACAAACCAACATGCTCCGATCAAAGTGTCTAAACTACATCCTAAATGGACCAAATGAGATTTTCACAATGCCTCACAAAGTAGTGGAACATGCAGAATGTGAGGCATAATTCACTTTGCTCAGGAAAAATTGCAATCTATGAGGGAACAGCAGATCCCAGGACACTTCGTGGCACTTGCTATTGAGTCATTTGCCAGGGCATGCGGTTTCAAGGTAGAAAACAAAACAGCAATGTATGAGACACAAGTATGGCTGATAGCAAAAACAAAGTTTTGCTCACCTCTGAAGATAGGTTTTCAAGACAATCTGGCGGGTGGTGCTTATCACACCATCCTCTCTTTGGGTTTTAACCAGTCAATTCAAAGAAAACACTAGTAAGGGTTTTACTACCCCAAACACCAGGCTCTCTGTTAACTGCAGGGTCCTGGCCTATGCCTGAGGCATAGTGAGAAAGCTGGAATAGAGGGAGGAGAGACTAGATAGGCCTGCCAGAAGAATGTCCTGCTTAGTGTCTGCCCCTCTACAGAGACGGAGATGGAAAGAGCAAAGAGGCCACAGAGAGTGAGGACAGGCTGTGAACAAGTGAGCAGTGTCCTGGTTGGCCTCTATGCAGTCTCCTTGCCCAGACCACACTTGCTATGGACTGAAAATGTGTGTTTCCCCAAAATTAATATGTTAAAATCCTAACCCTCACCGTAATGGTATTAGGAGGTGGAGCCATCAGGAAGTGACTGGGATTAGTGCTCTTATAAAAGTGACCTCAGAGAGCTCCTTCACCCCTTCTACCACATAAGGACACAGTGAGAAGACTGATGACCACCCATGCACTAGGAAGCAGGCCTTCATCAGACACTGAAACTGCCTGCACCTTGATATTAGATTTCCCAGGCTCCAGAACTGTGAGAAATAAATGTTTGTTGTCTATAACCCACCCAGTCTATGGTATTTTGTTATAGGAGTCCAAATGAACTAAGACAATGCTAATCAGGTGACCTTCCTGCGTGGGCTGGAATCAGTGAAAGGGTAGAGTACTAAACTGGGAAGCATTTACCCCGATCCCTGGTCCTGGGAGGACAGGCAACCTGTTTCCCCCCAACTTTGTAGCCACAAATGGAATGGTATAACCACTGAGTGTCCTTCCTTGTCATCGGAAAAATCCCTATTCAAGCCATCAGCGAGGGGGTCATACACCTCTAATCTTTAAGATCTCAAATTGATTCTCAAGATGTCTAATCAGCAGAAATCACTGGTATTTTATACAATCCCCTGCAACACATGACTAATGCTGCCTACAGGGTAAACCCCAAGATCCTCAGTCTGGCATTCACAGCTGAGCATAGACTGATCCTTGTGCCATCTTCAATCTAAACTCCTACATAAAAAAAGCTCTCTTCTTCACATAAATGGACTCTATATCCTCACTGTCACACAAGCGTGATTTACTTTACTGACCTGTGGTCTGCAATGCTGTCCCCACTGCTAATCCTATAACATCAACCTGATTTCCCCAGGAAATCCCTTCCTGATCCCCACTGGGCTGACTTCTTCTTACCCCCAGCACACACTGTCCTATTCTTCATTTGCCTACCATTCAGTAGACACACATTGAGGGTATGTTAGAGGCTGGGAACGACAGTTTGGTGGAGATGGGGCTTGTGTCCCAGAGGACTGAAGAAGACAAGAGTGTCAATGTATAATTACAGGTCCACATGACAGGCTGATAAAAGTGGTAAATAGAAGGAGGGGAGGTCACATAAGAAGGAAAGATTTGACTGGAGAAGCCTTAAAACCCAATGTAGTTTTGAGTTGAATCTTGATAGATGTGGAGATTACAAGGAGAGAACAAAAGCAAAGGACAATTTACAACCCTTCGAAGAGCTGTGTGAAAATTCTGCCTCACTATTTCCTCTCAGACATAACTCATTGAAGAACATCTTATAATTACTTTATTAAAGAACACTATTATTTTAAAAGACAAAGACTAGTTGATTTTTTATGTAATGATCCAGGTAATGTAAAATTTGAATCAAAATGATCATTTGTAGCTTATCAAACACTGAGTACTTGAAAAACTCACATACATCGTTAACACGGATGTTACTAATTTAGCTATGTTAGGTGCATAGTCTCCCAGGTATTTATCTCATTTACATAGGTCAACTGGGTAAATAAATATGAGTCAAAATAAAATTAACTCCGAAGCCTTATGAGAAAAAAATTTGCAAGCCTGATCTTCTGCATATGGATTTCCTCCCTCGATTATTTAGAAAAGAGCTTGGCGTGTTTGATTTTATATCTCCAGCAGGATCACATTGTTATGTGTCCTGTCTGATGTCAATACTACCAGAATTTAAACATATTCTGTGCCAAGCTCCTGTTGTTGGAAGGAGAGGGGAGGAGGGGAATGTCTGAGTTGTGAGCTGGAGACTTTGGTTTGAAACAAAGGCTCTGCCTTAAATACTCTGTGACCTTGGGCAAGTGACTGAACCTCTTTCCTTGTATCTCCCAGGGTTTGGGAGGACAGAATGAGGCAATGCTTGTAAAGCACTTAGCTATGACCCCAAAACACAATAGCTTTCACTGGTAGCCACTATCGGTGATGGCAAAATTGCTACATAAGACCCTCTTCTAGGCTTAGGCAATGCACTTACCTCAAATCTCTAGCCAAAATCCAAATCCAGTGAAATCTTTCTATTCCCTGGAATTGTACAAAGTTAATCTATTCATGATTTTGCGTCCAGATACATCTGATTTATGAGAAACGAGAAAATTATCCAGCTTTCTGCCACTTTTGTTCACTTAGAATATTTCTTCAAAATCTTTAAAAAAGTTCAATACTCTCAACCCCAGAGCAAAACAAGAAACAACTGATACATCATATAAATGGAGCAGTTAGGATGAGAAATTAAAGATGCTCCCTAGCCATCCCACTTCTACCATCCAAATCAGACACCAGGAATAGAAATGATAAGGATACCAAACTCAGCTGGACAGACATCATTTCCTCCATCATTTTCTTAGTCTTTGCAAATCTTTGCAAGTGATTATTTGAGATCAAATTTGGCATACTCTTTAGGCTTGAAGACAGCTCCCAAAGGTTCATATATTAAAATTTCTGCCTATGAATCAATGTACTCTACCTGCACAGGATGTTTAGAGAAGCAAAGAAATAAAATATATTTGCCTATTACCTTCAGGTCTAAAGTTTCTAGGCAATGAGATGAGATCACAGAGCAGGGCCTTGCTAAGTGAACTGGTGCAAATCTGTGTGTATTGTAGAAAGGGAGTGGGGGAGGAAAAAAGGAAAGAGAAAGACTGGAGGGAAAGGTCAAGGAGAGGCAGTCGTATACCCTCAGACTAAGGAGAATGGAGACTAGGTAACTTCCTTTAGCTGGTTCATCAGACATTTCTTCCACCCTCAATCTCATGAAGACCAACCACTTCTACCTATATTTCAAACTTATCTACATTGCTATTATCTCTTTGTTTCCACTGGAGCTAACTGGAAAAGACATAAATTTTTACGTAATCAAGATACAGATTTACCTTCAGAGTTTACACAAAACAATACTCACTCAGCATTCCAACCTACCATAAACTCCTTGAGTTATGTCCTCAATCACATAAAATAATATTTTAGCAAAAACCAACCAGGTGGCCATGCACTGACCAGCCGAATAAAAAGCCACGGAAACAACTAGGTAGAGTTACAGAATATAACTGATACTCGAGTGGGCAGACTCTTAACTAGGAACTATGATGGACACATTAGTGCCGTGTCAAGAGTCCAAAGGTACAACTTGGCTGAATAGCACATGTTCCCATTGCATTGAGGTTATTTTCTTATAAAAAGCTCATTCACTGAGGTCCACTTAGTATCATTTTGCTATATTTAGCCAGAACCAAACACAAATTAAAATGGACAATAAAGAGGAAAATACAGATTACTTCCACAGATATTAGTGATTCTTCTTTTCCTTGGGCATCACTGGTAAGGCACAATAAACATTTAATGTTGGCTCCAGGGCAAAAGTTAAGGCGAAAGACTCCATTTGTAACCCACTTGTTTGTGATTGAAAGAACAGTAAACAGAAGAAATGGGGGTATAATTTTGAATCACAAATACATGCAAACTCCTCCACGACTGAGTACCAGTACCATGGCCCTTCATTCCCTAAGAACCTGAATTTCTGAAATTCTGATCTGACCTGAATGTTAACAGCAGCAACAAAACAAAACAAACCCTCAATTGTAGAGAGTTAAGTTTTACTTGGCTCTCTTCAAGCTATACTTATATTCATATTCTTTAATTTTTTATTATTTAAAATAAAGTTCAATGATATTTTCCATTATAAAATTAATATATGGTGATGACAGTAAATTAACGAAAAAAAAGCAGAAGGAGGAAAAAAATCCCCATGGTTGAACTGCCCACATAAAACTATTGTTTTCCTGTTAACTTTTATTTTCTTCCAATTTTTAAACTACGTATAGTTTTGGGGATTATTTTATATCAATGCTGTCTAAAAGAACTTTCTGAGATAATGGAAAATCATTTTTATACCTACTGTCCAATTTAGAAGCCACTACGTACATGTAGCTACTGAGCAGTTGAATGGTGGTTAAAGCAATTGAGAAAATTATTTTTAAATTTAATTTTAACTAATTAAAATGTAAATAGTCACATGGGGCCTGTGGCTACTATATTAGTACAGTATTAAAGGATTATAATTATCTTGTGTATAAAATTTTATATCCTGTATTTTGCTCTCAACATTACATTCTAAGATTTTTGTTTTAAAATTCACAAATATTTTGAATTGATTTTTAAAGTTATAGTAAGCTTAACTAAATTCCAATTAAGATAGCTTTTTTACACTATTATAAACAGCACTATAATTTACAACTTTTTATATAAAGATTTTTATAGGTAAAATTATCTTTATAGCAGCATATCAAAACATATTGCAAAATGTCTTGATAACAGACTACCCAAGTAGCTTTCCAGAGGGGTGAACGAGCTCATGTACCCTGTAGTAATGTGTGAATTTGCTCAGCTTATTGTTCCCTCTCAAGAAAGTTCTTTCCTTTCAAAATCTTTTACATATCAAATTACATGTGGCATGAAATGATACATAGGACAAAGAAAAATTATAGCTGTCGTGGTTTGAATTTTTTTGAATATCAGTGAGGCTGAACATTTTCCAAAAGATTTGCTAACCTGTAGTATTTTCTCTTTTGTGAATTATCTGTTCGTGTATTTACCAATGAAAATTATTTGCTCATTTATAGATTTGTATAAACTCTTTATATACTGAAGTGATTTATTTTAGTTTTTATTGCTTTTTGTCATTTTGAATTTTGGGTATTTCAAAGAAGTTTTCTGGAGTGTGTTTCAAATCAGATTAAATTGTTTTCATATTTTTAATCTTAGAAAACAGTCCTGCTTTATTACAAAAATCAAATGTCAGTTTCCCAATGGGTATTTTCCTTAAAACCAATCTGGTTTCCTGTACTAGCTAGCTCGGTAAATGTAAGCCATAGCTCAACCTGAAAAAGTATTCTGCAATTTATACTACTGCTGCTGTTAGCAAGGAGCAAAGTGTGTTTGAATGTCAGCTTCTTTTGTTTTGGTTGTCCAGTTTTGATTGCACAGTTGATGAATAGTAACTTGGCAAAATTACTGAAGACTTTGGATAGAGAGACATAGAAACAGGCTGTGGGGATATAGAAACAAGAGATTAAAAAGAAAACAGGCTTGGATGATACAATTGAGTTTGGCAAGCCTGAATAGCCTGAAAAGGTCCAAGGAAGATTTGCTCTACCTACACAAACCAATCATATACACATGGGTACATCACACTGAATCTGAGCAAATTCCTAGTGTGTTATGCCAGGAACGTCTAAGTCTGGGGAAAGTAGGGGTGAAATGAAATAAACTAAGGCAATACTGTAAAACATTTCCTTTATTGCCTCAAAATTTTTTATGGATGGGTCAATTTGGCCCAGAAACATGTGGCTGCCTAATTCTTTGGCAAACACAATAGAGTAATATCAGTGTTAGGAAAACGATTTGGTTTGCTTATGTCCAAAGAGATTTAGTTTGAAGGACTTTCTACATTGCTTTTTGGGGCCCTGTCCAATGGGATACTGCTTGACCTGACATGTCCATAATCACATACACACTGAAGTTCTTATTAACTCTTAGTTCCTAAATTTTTTCTTTCCTCCTCTACCCTCCAAAGACTACAGATATATGGCTAGAGTTCCCACTGAGAAGCATCAGACAATAGGTAAAAAACAAAGAATTAAGATAGGGAATCAGAGTAAGTTTGGAACTGAAGGACGGCAATAAGCTGATAAATTGATTAAATGACAAGAAAAATAAGGAGAAAAGAGGTGTAACTTGTTGGCCTGAAAGTTTGCTTTTAAGGAGTATATAAAATGTTCTGAACATAAGCCCCCTGTAAAATGAACAGGTGCATTATATTCCTAAGGATTACATTCCTAAGGATATTTTACATTTTTGAGCATAATGATTTATCATAAAATTAATACGGCTTTTTAAAGTCTTATTTTCAAGAATAATATATAATGAAACTTTTTTGACTCTGATCTGTATTTTTAGCTATATGAATGTTATATTTATTTTATATGAAATTTAATAATATGAATGACAACTAACATTATACACCAGATCGTTTGAAGCACTTTAGTATGTAAAGAGGGCTTTTCTGTAAAAGACTAGATAGCAAATATCTTAGGCTTTGCAGGCCATACTATCTCTGTTGTTAATAACTCTGCCAAGGTAGCAGGAAAGCATTTATGGACAATACACAAATGAATGAGTGTGGCTAGGTTTCAATAAAACTTTGTTTTGGACATTCACATTTGAATTTCATACAATTTTCATGTGTCAATAAATATTACTATTTTTATTTTCTTCAACCACTTAACAATGTGAAAACCAATCTTTTTTTCTGAGCTGTTCAATAACAGGGAGTGGGCTGGATTTGGCCTAGGGGCCATAGTCTGCTGACTCTTGATGTAGGACAACATTTAATTCTCACATCAACTCTAAGCCATAGTTACTGTTGTGATTCCTATTTTCTAGGTGAGGAGACTGATAAAAGCAAGTTGAGTAACACAACTATATGCAGTTAAATAACTATCGTGGCTATTTCACACACACACACACACACACACACACACACATACATATATATGTATATTTCAGTATATTGAGTTACAGTTTATGTTCAGAGAATTTGTAATGTATGATCAAGCACGCATATGTGAAATAAAGCAAAAATAGTTTTTGTCCTATACATTTGTTGTAATATCTTTGCGCTTTAATTTTCTCCCTATGTATCTTTTTTCCATAATTCTTAGTTAAGTTCTGAGTTTCTATATTTATTTTTCCTTTTTTTTTTTTTAAAAAAAGGAAAAAGCATGCATTTCTTTATCTCCATTGCATGGAGGATGAAACATAAGAAAACGAAACCAATGTTTTAATTCGTTTGCTTAATTTTTAGTGTCAGGGCAGTAAGTCTATTTACCCAGATGTTATACACATGTAAAAATGCCTTTCCAGATGGTTTAATACCACACATCTGGCATTCTAAACTAATAAAATTATTGTGAAATAGTCCTAATTTGAAGTTGAAGATATATTTTTCATGTAACTTTAAATAGCCTTTAAAAAATAATTCTACAAACATTCTTAGGTAAAAAGACACTAATAGTTCTGTCTCTGCTTTTACTCTCTATTGTCTTTTTTAGTAGACACATAAACTCAAACCACTCAGCTTCTCTTTATGTGTCTACTAAAAGGTATGATTATGGGTTTTTGTTTTTTTTTTTTTGGTACACTTTTGCCTAAAATTCTTTTGTATGCATTATTTGAAGTCTTCAGTAATTTATTTGACTCTTGTTCTATTACAGTGGTTTTGACAGTATACATTAGAACCAAGTCCTGGCACCTTTTAAAAGCAATGTTTACTGTCTGCTTAAAACAATTAGTCCCCCCATCTTGAATGATTTACTGGTAGATACAAGAAATTCACCCAAATACATGTGGCCTGACTCAAATGATCCCTCTCCTTGGAAAACAATAAAGTGCTCAAATATGCTTTGCACTAACAAGCTTTTAGAAACCATGGACTCCTACCTCTTTTTTAAATCTTAGCATTCTGTACAATGTGCACATGACAATTATTAATACATAAAATGCAAGAGTATCATAAAATTTACAGGGAGACTAAATATTTGTTCAGTGAAAGTATTAACCACACCAATGAAAAACTGAGAACTGGTTATAGTGTTAAGATGGCAGAGTATGTAAAAGCTGTGCCTGCCCCCTCTCATGACCACATTAATTAAACTACAGAACGACAGAAACTACAGAAGAGCCATCTTTGGGAATCACCTGAAGACTAGCTGAACAGAAGTCCTACAACTGGGGACACACAGAAGGGGATATCTTGAGACTGGTAGGAAGGGCAGAGACATGAAATGGGCTGGTCCCACACCTGTGTGTGGCAGTTGAGAATGAAATATCTTGGCTGCAGAGGTACCCCTGAAAGAGCGAAGGGTCTCCGCTCCACAGTGGGCTCCCCAGCCCAGGGTTCCAGTGCCGGGAAGATAAGTCCCCACAACCTTTAGCTGTGAAAACCAGGGCAAATTGTGGAAGAGTGAGACGGAGGGTTGAGGGAGTCACAGATGTTCCTCTTAAGGCATCTGTATGAAGACTTACTCAGTGACAGACTTACTTGCTCTGAGCTCCAGCTCTGGGAGAGCAGCTCAAAAGGTGCCAGGGACATATGAGGAGGAACTGAGTTGTATGGCTTCAGGGTAAGGGCTGGAGGGGCAGCTTTCTCCCAGACAGAAGTGCTGGCAGAGGGCATTTTCCCTTTGTTGAGCCCTGCCCAGCTTGGAGACCACCATATCTGAATCTCTGGCAACGTAGCTGACACTGGTGGCCCCGCTCTGTTGATTCCCTGAGATCCCACCCCTCCCAACTTGTATGCTTATCTAAGCCATCTCCAGTGGATTTTCCATACACATGCCTTTCTTGGTTCATGCTGTGGATTTCTCTAAAATCTCTCAAAGGTTCACAAAACCTAAACAAGCAGCATTTGGCCTTGGTGTGCCCTATACCTTTTGCTGAGCAACCCTAAGCCTGGCACTAGCAGCAGCTGGCCTCAGTTTGTGGCTTGGCCTCTCAAACTTCCAAGCCCAGTGTGGATGGCAGCCATCTGCAGATTGCTTGGTAGCTCATGCCAGTTGGCCCTGGGCAGGGTACAGGCTGCAGATGAAGTGGGCCTCCGGCAGGACCCCTCCCAGGAAGCCCCAGCCTGCACACTCAGCAGCCAGCCTTGGTCTGAGCTGGAGCACCACCTGGAGTCACACTGGAGGACAATACTCCCAAAAGGCAGACAGGGCCAGCATCAGAGCTATGCTAAAGTGAATCCATCTCTGTAGGGTCAGGGCTGCACAACAGCTCCTACATTGGTCACAGCCAATCATCACAACCAATTAGCCCGAGGTTAGCCCCTCCCACTGATAAGCAAACAGCAACCAAAGCTCAACTACAACAGGATGGCACACACAACCCATACAAGGGACACACCTGGAGCACCCAGTTCAGGTGACCAGGGAAGACTGTGCCACTGGGACCCACAGCACACCTACTACATAAGGCCACTCTACTAAGAGTGGGAGACAAAGCAGCCCTACCTAATACATAAAAACAAACACAAGTAGGCAGCCAAAATGGGAAGACAAAGAAGCATGTCCCAAATGAAAGAACAGGACAAAGCTCCAGAAAAAGAAGTAAACAAAGTAGAGACAAGCAATCTACCAGACAGAGAGTTCAAAACACTTGTTATAAGAATGTCAAATAACTTAGAGGAAGAGTAGATGAACTCGGTGAGAACTTTAACAGAGAAAACATAAAAGTGGACATAGAAAACATAACCAATCAGAAATTAAGAATATAATAACTGAAATGAAGAATACTTTAGGAGGAATTAACAGTAGATTAGATTAAGTGGACTGAATCAGCAATTTGAAAGACAAGATAGCAGAAAAAACCCAATCAGCACAGCAAGAAGAAAAAAAGGGAGGATAGTTTAAGCAGCCTCTGGGACAACATCAAGCATATCAACATTTGCATCATAGGGATTACAGAAGAAGAGAGAGTGAGCAAGGAACTGAAAACCTGTTTCAAGAAGTAATGACTGAAAAGTTCCCTAACCTGGTGAAAGAAATAGATAAACGAGCGCAAGAAGTGCAGAGTCCCAAGTAAGATGAACCCAAAGAGGCCCACAGCAAGACACATCATAATTAAAATGCCAAAGGTTAAAGACAAAGAGAAAATCTTAAAAGCAGCAAGAGAAAAGCAATTAGTTATATATAAGGGCACTCCCATAAAACTGTCAGCTGATTTCTCAACAGAAACTTTGCAGGCCAGAAGGAACTGGAAAGAAATGTTCAAAGTGATGAAAAGCAAGGACCTACAACCAAGATTACTCAGCAAAACTATCATTTAGAATCAAAAGACTGATAAAGAGCTTCCCAGATAAGAAAAAGGTAAAGGAGTTCATTGTCGCCAAGTCAATATTACAGGAAATGTTAAAAGGACTTCTTTAAAAAGAAGAAAAAAGAAAAAAAAGATTAAAAAGAGGAATAATAAAGTGGTAATAAGTATATATCTAGCAATAATTACTTTAAATGTAAATAAGTTAAATAATCCAATCCAAAGATAAGGTGGCTGAATGAATAAGAAAACAAGACCCTCATATATGTTGCCTACAAGAGACTCACTTCACAACGAAAGACATACACAGACTGTGTAAAGGGATGAAAGTAAAGGGATGAAAAAGGATGTTTCATAAAAATGGAAACAAATAAAGTTTGGGTAACAATATTTATACCAGATAAAATAGACTTTAAAAGGCTACAACAAGAGACAAAGGACCCAGTTACTCTACTTCTGGATATTTATATGAAGAAACTCAAAATGCTATTTTGAAGAGACATGTGAATCCATATGTTCAATGCAACATTATTTACTGTAGCCACGATATGGAGGCATCCTGGGTATCCAATCAATAGATGAATGGATAAAGAAGAGGTGGTGTGTGTGTGTGTGAGTGTGTAATGGAATATTACTCAGCCATAAAAAAAAAAAATCTTGCCATCTGCAACATGAGTGGACCTAGAGGGTATTGTCCTGAGTGGTGTAAGTCAGAGAAAGACAAATATCATATGTGGAATCTAGAGAACAGGATAAACAAACAACAGAAACAAGCTCATAGATCAGAGAGCATTTTGATGGTTGTCAGATTGGGGGGGGGTGATCTGGGGAGATTGTAAGGAGGAGGGGATCAAGAGGTACAAACTGGTAGTTACAAAATAATCATGGGGATGTAGAGTGTAGTATGGGGAATAAGGTCAGTAGTAGTATAATAACTATGTATGGTGTAAGATGGGTGATCGTAAGTTATATAAATGTCTAATCTCTGTGTTGTATACCTGAAACTAATATAATATTATATGCCAACTATAATTGAAAAATATAGAAATATAAAAATTAAAAAAAAATTTGTTGACAAAGAACGAGTGTTGGTGAAGATGTGGAGAAAAGAGAACTCTTATATACTGTTGGTGGGACTGCAAACTGGTACAGCCACTATGGAAAACCTATGGAAGTTCCTCAAAAAATTAAAAATGGATATACCTTTTGACCCAGCAATTGCACTTCTGGGTATTTATCCAAAGAAAACCAAAACAATAATCCACTAAGATCTATGCACACTTATGTTCATAGTAGCACAATTTACAACAGCCAAGATACGGAAGCAACCTAAATGCCCATCAACAATGACTGGATAAAGAAATTATGGTTCACATATACCATGGAATATTAGCCATTAAAAAAATGAAACCCTACCATTTGCAACGGCATGGATAGACCCAGAGGTTATTATGCTGAGTGAAGTAAGTCAGAGAAAGATAAATACCATATGATTTCACTTATATGCAAAACCTAAGGAACAAAAAGAACGAAGTAATCAAAAACAGACTCACAAAAATAGAGGACAATTTGGTGACTGCCAGAAGGCACGAGGTTTGAGGGGCTAGGAAAATTGCGTAAAGGGTTAAAGAAGTACAAATTAATAGTTGATGGTCATGGGGATGGGGAGCACGGCACAGGGAATGCAGTTAGCATTAACGTAATGGCTAGGTGGAGAGCCAGAGGAGAGAAAGAGCAAGTAGGGGGATCGTATTATAAACTATATAAATGTTTAACCAATGTACTGTATACTTGAAACTAATAAAATAAAATTTTAAAAAACTGCTGAATGACTTCTAAACATTTTTAATAAAATGTTTTTATAAAACATTTGCAATATAAACTTATTACTAAATTGGGCAGTCAGACAGAAATATTTTTAAAGTATCAGAAAGTTGTACTTTCTGCAGAAAGTTGTACTCTGGGTGCTTTGTAGGAATTAAAAGATCTCTTCCAGAAGGTAATAATCAAGTAAGATCAGATATAAGTCCAACACAAGTAAACATCTTTAAAGACAACTAACAGAAATATTAAAATCACACAAATCAGCTTCTTCTATAGTGAAATAAATGAGGTGGGAGTGGTGTGTGTGTGCATGTGTGTGCACGCGCACACACATTCATGTGTAATTCAGAGATCATGAAGAAAACAGACAACTTGGAAAGGCCTGAAGGAAGACCTGGAAAGATCTGTACTTGTGGTCACAGAGACACAATCATTAGACTTTATGGAGATTCAGTGGGAGAGGGCTCACGATTGGCATACAGCTTTGAAAGAGGAAATCCGATTTAAAACCTTTGAGGTGAAATAACACTTCAGGTATCCAGACAATATAAATGTTGGAAAATTTATGAACTCACAAATACAAATGTGCTGGAGACCAGAATATCTGAATAAAGGTAAAAGGAAACAGGATCAAAACTAATTCTACTATTGAAATGGAGCAGTTGAGGGAAATGGACATTTCATATCTCAAACTGCCAGAGGCAGAGTGAAGTAGAAAGAGTTTAACCACTGAGGATGAATGTGTGTTGTAAGCTGGCTAACACCCAGTTTATTGTGGAGGTCCACTTTGGCTGATGGTCTTTGCAGACTGATTGGTAGCTGTGCCATAGCTGTTGTTAAATATTTAGTGTGTTTCTGAGGCTTTGTAAATTTATAAGCTGTAAATTTCATTCAACTCAGAGAAAAGCATCTGAAATTCCCCAATCTGTCTTTTCTACCCCTACCAATATTTTCATCTTTAAGACTGAATAAAGGATTAAGGAACTGCTGCTCCAGATCTAACTCTGAACTATCCAGTAAAAGCTCAGAAACTGCAAGTGGAAGGAATTTTGGGTGACAATGACATGAGTTCTTAATGGCTGTGAGAACAGACAGGGAGCACAGGCTCTATGCATACATATTTCTGCTAACTTCTTAACAACTAGAATCAGGGTGCAAGGTGAGAATCAGAGTCTAAATTACCCTTAAAAGTACCCATTGGTGCCCATAAGATCATCTTGCTGTACCATATGTCCAACACAGACTGCTATTCCCCTAGTGTTTAGAAAAGGTCATGGTTCCTTTAGTGAGCACCAGATGAAATCTGGTTTGGGTTTGGGTTTGCAGTTAGAGACCTTGTTAAACAAAGAATTATTATCACCAGAGTATCACACCAGGCTCACACCTGGCACTATGAGCTGCTTGCTCTAGGTGAGACACGTAAGAATTGAGATGAGCTGTGTGAACAATTGATTCCATTTTTCCATCTCATTATTTCAATGTTTTCTTTCTCTAGGAGAAAGGCAGCCTAGAGCCTTTTGTTTAATTTATTTCCTCTTTCTCTCCTTTTGTCCTTCCCCCTCACCCCCCTTTTTTTTTTGGCTGATATCTATAACTACATTTTCATAAATCTATTTTTGATATGATTCTACTGTATAATTCCACAGTATGTGTTTCTAAAAGTGACACTAACCCAAAAAGATTTAGATAGTCAAAGACATGACTTAGACAACTTAATCCAATGCATTTTGATGAAAGTGAAAAGAAACTTCCAAAATCATCGTGGCTGCAAAGGAAGCTTCCCCATGATCTAACCTTTTAAAAAGACAAAATGGGGTGTGGAGGGAGGAACTGCGAAGAAAATCACATAATCAAAGTTACTTAGGTAATGTTAGGACTCAAAAAAATTACTGTCAGGTTCTATGCTTGTAGATGCTCAAAAATTGTTAAAATAAATGAAGGTAAAAACTGGAAATAACTCCAAAATTTAAAAAATGCCAAGAACAACTCGGATTGAAAAGAAATTTTCAGAAACTTCCAGAAAAAGACATATTTACTCTTTTCTGTTTCCTGAGACCTCAACAAAATGAAACAACAACAAAACCTAATGAAGAAACTGGAAAACAACTCCAACCACAGATGTGAAAGAATATCTGCTAAATGTGTAATATCAGCACTGACCCAGAAATGATGCCGAAAGCCATTAAACACCTGTTTCAGCCAGGCCGAGATTTATGAATGTAATTGTAGGATCCAGACACACTCCAGGGATAAATTTCTACTCAGAACATGGAGGGCTGGAGGTATGAACTAGTCCTTGGAGAGGCCGAGGAAGAGCAAAGTGGAGGTCTAGTTCCATAACTCATAGCTGTTCAGGAAGCAGAACTGATGCAAAGAACAGCTGAATGATGCCACTTTTATATTCTCCAACACCCAGACTCCTAACTCATTGAACTCCCTAAGAGGAAGCAGGGAAAAGAAAGCTGATTAATGACTGACTACTGCAAAATACCCAGAAATTCCAAACTCTGAAGAATTATTTCCAGCATGAAAAAGAGAAACCTAAGCAAACAAACAGGAAAAGAAAAGAGAGATCAATGCAGAAAATTGAAAATATATTGAAAAGGGGGAAAAAATCTTCAAAAAGACATTCTTGAAACAAACAAAAAAGAGGATACTGATTTAAAAAGGGGAAAAGGGGACTATTTGGAGAATAAAAAAAGCTCTTAGAGTTTCAAAAATAAAATCTATGAAAGCCAAAATATAAGTAAACAAAAAAGATGATTTGGAAGGTAATTCTAGGATAGACTTTTCAGGAAGGAAAAAAAAAATGGAAAAGTGGAGAGAAAAGTTAAGAAAAATGGGGAAAAAAATCAGTCAAAGTAGTTCTCCAGCCAAAAGAAGTTATAGCAAGAAAATATGGAAAGGAAAAGATTTCCAAATGAATAAAAAATTAAAATTTCTTATGATTGAATCTCTAAGTTATAGGGCCCCAGAAGGGTTAGGGTAAAAAAAAATTTACACACACATACACACACCCCCCAAAACAGCTCCTCTCTTAAATTTGAGAATGTCTAGGATAAACAAAAGTTTCTAAAACTTTCCATAGAAAATAGGGTCACATATGAAGAATAAAGAAGCAGAAGAACCATGAATTTTTGAAGAGGGATATTGGCAGATAATGGAATAATATATTTGGAATTATCTATATCTGAGAATTCTATACCCAGCCAAAATATCTATCAACTTTGAGGGCAGAATATGGCCATTTTTATATTTGAATGAAAATTTAAAACTCTCTTGGACCCTTACTCAGAAAGCTATAGGAGGATATGCCCCAGTAAAATAAGGAAATAAACCAAGAAAGAATACAATATTGGATCCAGAAAAAGGGAATTCAACACAGGAAAGAAATTAACTTCCAGGATGATGGTAAAACAAGGTCCCAGGATGACAAGTAAGATGCAAGAAAATAATCAGTCGATTATAAAAGGAAGGCAAAAAAAAAAAAAAAAAAAGAAAGAAAGAAGACCTCCAATTAAAAAGAAAAAGGAGTTGATATGTGATCTGATGTTGACTGTGTTTTGAAAGATTTCACAGGTCTTTTGATGAATTAGAAAAGAATCAGCTAGCAATATACACACACGAAAAGAAAAAGGCATTTATTAACTCCAGAGAAAACAGTTGACCAAAAAATGACTGAAATCACAATTTACTACTTAGCTCATCAATGAACAACATTTATACTGTTGTACAGGGTAAACACTAAATTACAAAATTGCGATATCACTATGTTGAAAAGATGGGAGAAGAAATGAGTGAGAGTGTTAAAACACCATGATCTTTATCCACCATAACGCAAACACAATACACCTGACCAAAAACAAAACAAAAAAAACCAGTAGTATAAATATGTTTAGAGATATGAAGAAAATATCAGAAACCAAGAGATAAGAGTTGAGATGAGAGTCTCTTATCAACTGTGGAGCGGTGGCAGTTGAGGAAGTGCCATTTTAAAAACTATACATCTTTTAGTTTTTCAGCTTTGTACACACATTTTTTGATTTAAAAATACAAATTAATTTTTAAACTTAAAAAAATGTACTTGTTCATGTGCCAAAAGAAAAGTTCTGGGAAGATACACACAAAACTGCTGGCAGTAGTTATTCAAATTTGGGAATGGAAAAGGAAGGTTAAGAATATGAAGGAATTTTTACTCTCTTCTATAGCCTTCTGTATATTTAGAATTTTAAATAATGAACATGTATTATCTTGATCATTAAAATGATAAAAATTGACTAATATATTTTAATAAATTAATAATATATTTATTTTATATTAAAAATAACATAAAAATAAAAAAATAAGACATCCAAGGAAAAGACGAGCCCATTGCTGGAAGTGACACATGGTGCAAAGTTGAAAAATGTCACAGAAAACCAGAACCTTTTAACTCCTACTTTGCTCCTGAATACTGTCAAGGAGAAGACATTTCATATTGAAAAAGACAGGATCAGTAAGAAGAAAATAAGATTGGTAAGAAGATTATAAGAGGCCACTCTAATTGCTCTAAATAATATCAAGTCATTCTAAGGCAATCCACCAACCGAGTTCTAGTTATTACCATTTTCATGAACATTAGTCTATATGATTAGCAAGGCCAGCAGGGAATGGGTCCAAGGATCCTGAATAGTGATGGGGAAGAGGGATGGAATGGGATGGGGCATTGAAGTTTGCCCACACCTTAGGTATTCTAAGGACAACACAAAGGCTCTACATATCTATCCATTGTACCTCCTAGACAACAGCAAGGGTGATGAGAAGGAATTAGAGACCATTCTTGTTGACTCTAGGAATGTGCCTAGAGCTCATAATTACTGCATGAGAACTTATTTCTTGAGCATCAGCTCTGGGATAGGTGGTGGATGTTTTACTTCAATTAATTCATGCAACCTTGGGGATGAAGTGTTTCTGCCACTGTACAGATGATGAGAGCTGAGGCTTTATTTTGAATTTCCCTGTCTGTAAAGTCCATGTTTTTTCTACTAAGCCATGTTAGATGATATCAATTGGTGAGAAATTTTTAAAAAGTATTCTCATTTGGAAAAAGCAATGTATTTAAGATGCTGAAGTTCCTCATGTCTCATTGTCTAGGAGGACAAGTAGCATAGAGATGGGTAGTCAGGAGAGGTTAGTTCTTAGCCTAGTCCCCAAGGCCATGTCTTGAGAAGTCTTTTCACCTCTCTAGGCTCCAGTTTCCTGATCCAGAGATGAAATAAAATCCAGTGGAAGGAATACTAATAGGATAAATATTTTCGGTTATTATTTTTACATAGAATACATTAATATTCATTCACCCTTACATTTAAATCTACATCTCATTGCACTTCAAACAGTTTTTTAAAAAAATTAAAAGCTGTCATTTCGAGGAACTAAAAATCTAAAACCAAGGCAATGACAGGATGGTAAATGACTGAGACTCTCCTAAAATGCTCTAGAAAGATCAAAGGATTCAGTACTGTTCTGGGAAATGAAAGTAGGTGTTCATAGCACTCACTCCCCTGATACTCTCAATTAACTTTTAAGGACCTGATGCCTTAAGTAGGCGCTACAGTAAATGTGGAGCATAAATTGCCACGCGTTAAACAGCTGTGGAGGGTGAAAGGCATAGATCAGTTTCAAACAACAACCTAGCCCAGCAGGCTAAGTGGTAAAATCCATCACTCTGGGGCTGGACATCTTTGAAAGCTCTGGGTAATAAGAAAAATTACTTAACTTTTTTTTTTTCTAAAATTCTCCAGTGACAGAGAGAAAATGTCAACTGCTCTTGTCAAAAAAACAAATGGAAATCAGTGGCACAGCATGTATATGACAAATGTTTAATAAGTTACAAAGTAAATATAAATGACAAGTGTTTAATAGGTGGATATTGGCTCATTAGGGTGGGAGTCAAGTCCAGGTACTACCCCCTGAGCCAGTCCCAGGAGCTGCTCTATCAGAACTGCTCCTGTTATTAGTCAGATTCCACCAGTGTGAACAAGTTGGGCACATGGATGGAGTGATTTGGGCTGGGGGCAGGGTAAGAAGGAGGCCTGAGAGAAGGGCATGTGTCCTGCTTGGACCCTGGCTTCTGACATTTCTAGTGGTTGACTGTATTCAGTCAACCTCTACCCAACTTTTTCATTCTCTGTGTTTTTAGCCTCAGCATTTAGGAAGGACATGGGGTCTTCATTCTCCACTCTCACCCCGGGCTCTCATTGCTGTACCTGGTTTTGACATTTTCTCTTTCTCTCTAGCTGCCCCAGTCAGAACATGTGTGTGATTACCAGACCCTTGTGGAGGAAGAGGCTCACCGGTACAGAAACAATGAACTGATGCCAATCAGACTCTCATGAAGTGAGGGTGCTGTGCATTCACCCTAATGTACCTGCTGTAACTCCCTTAACCAGGTAACAGAATATTTTCAAGGAAAACAGGAAGCTTTAAATATGTTAGCAGGTCCTTCTCATCTTTTCTTTTCTCTTATCTAGGTTTCTCAGGAATATGTATGTATGAGAATAAGTTTCTGATGAGAACTGAGACATTTAGAAATACTCACAGACATAAATGATATATATGCTAAGTGTGGATCATTTTTTCCCCTGGTTGCTAATACTAGGACTTGGAAGGATTTTCTAGGCCAACAACTGTTGCTGTAACTCCACTTACTGTGTACACAGTTCAAAGAAATAAATTGGCATTTCCCTAAAATATTTTTCTAGCTACTGATGACAACCCATAGTAAGAAATACAATTTACACAGCAATCCAGTAACACACATATAGACACATGCCGCTGAAACTAAAGTTTCAGGAAACAACATTTTTCCTTATAATATGCAATGTACTCTATTCTACTCAGTTGCTTGTATCTTCTCTATGTTCTCTCAGGCACGTGTATTTAAAAATTAATGCTGAAGAAGACTCATTAATTTGATTTTATACCCAGCAGTGGGTCTTGAGTGCCAAAGAAAAATGTTGTATAAATTCTGTATTTCTTCACTTGTTTAGACTTCTTCTCAACTGTACCAGACCAGCAAATATTTTGCAAGATTGGGCTAAAAAGTCTCTTTAGCCAAGTGGATACACAGCTTTGAAGTCTTGTGGTAGAAATCCTCATTGGCAAAATAATATCTGATTAGTCACATCTAGTACATCTTTTAAAAATATTGTCTCCATTGAAAATCAGCTGCAACCATATTTTCCTTTTATAAATGCCAATATTAAAAAATAAATCACACAATTCCTTTCCATCAATATGGAAAAATTCCTACTGCATGAACTAACAACTTCAATTATACTGACCCTTGTGTTTGTTATAGGATTATTAAAAACAGATGTTTTGGACACTCAATCTTTCTTAAATGTAAAATATGTAAAACAAGCAAGCAAGCAAATCTGCCTCTCCCCAGCAGTGTTAATCCTAATGAAATTTTACTTAATTAGCAAATATAGATGGGGCCTTAATAAGAATATTTTAAATATAAAGAGGTTCTTGCGATAATATAATCCAATTAGTAATTATCAGGCTATTATCATTAGGTAACTTAGAAAAACAAGTAATCTGAGTTAGTCAAGGTCATTTCCAAGATGGTATACAGAAGCTGACACCATGCCTTCCATTCTCCAGCCAAATGGAATGGCTCAACCTTCTTTGAAAATGTCTGTAGTTTTTGGTTTTATTGCCTTTATTTCTACCATTCTTTTTGAATGCAATATCCTTAATCCTTACCTCCCTTCATTGAAAAAATGGCCTATTCTGAGCTTCAGCTTAAAAACCACCTCTTTATTGAGGACTCCCTAGTTATCAAGCTAGAAAAAATATCTCTGAAATTATACATGGTTTGTTAATATCATTTGTGATATTAACCCCACCTTGAAGTTTCATTACAATTATTCATGTAAATGCTATATCATCTCTGATAGACTGTGAGCTTTTTAGAGGGTAATGGCTGTATCTTACTTATTTCTATACTCTTCCAACACCCAAACATAACCTTGTCGTGGCAAGTGATCAATAAATTGTTGGGTGAGTGAACATTTTGAACAAGGGTGAAAAATATCATATATCTAAAACAGTAGAGTAGTATGTATTTAATGCTACCATAAAGTGATTTTAATACATACCGACTCAAGAATCTAATAAAGGGAGACACAGTACTGCTTTGCCTTTCTTAGTTTTCCCCTTTTAGTATATTCCTTTACAAATCTGTTTTCCCTTTACTAGTCTAAAGAGCATGCATCATGTGTAGTCAGGGGAATCCCATTTAGTAATTAAAGGTATAAGGGAGCTATTAGGCATCTGCTTTCAATATTATTCCAGGCATGGGAATCAGTAAGGGCCTACCTTCTCTCCCAAGTCACTGCCTAACACCTTGATTTTGGAAGAGTTTCCCTAGCTTTCTTTATGTTCTTCCCTTGCTAAGGTCTGCAACGATTCCACATGTTCTGTGGAGGTATTACCAAAAAAATATGTAGAAATATTCTAGAGTGGGTTGTGTGGCTTTCCTGATTGAATATGTAGGCCTGATGATCTTATACTGAGAATTAACTCTAGGTGAGCCTGACATGTAACCAGTAAAATGAGCAAGCGGATGCTGTAATCCTCACTTAAGTAATTTATATGCACGTTAATATAACTGCATGTGTTTCAAAACGCCCAGAAAAGAAAGGACATGAAGAAGTGTGGTTAACCTAGAAGTAGGTAGACATTTCATGATGGGGGGTGGGTGGGCAGGGACCAGGGGACCCAGGGATATAGAGAGCTGTGATCTCCCTCAATGAAATGCTGCCACCCTGTGGATACGAAGAGTCAGAATCTGCATCTAAGTCAACAGCTCTTCCTTCTCCTTAGTGATAAACAAGAAAGACCTTTCACTTCCTGTAATTTCAATTTGATGGCTGTTGCCAGGACAACTAGGAAATGAGGTAAGGAACAGAGAGACCTCCAAACAACAACAATAACAAAAACAACAACAAAACTAGGTCACTAAAGTGAAGTTATTATATTAATTCTAACAGGAACTGTGGCCCTGCCAAGGGAAATGTAAAAATGAATTTGAAATGAGCTGCCACTGTCCTGAAATATGATGGTTACAGGTACACCGTGCTCATGTTCAGGCTGTGTGAGAGACTCATATATCAAAGAGTGCTTGTAAATGCTTGTCTGGGATGCGGATGACAAAATGACTTTCTCAAACTCTTATCATGCACAGTGAGAAGGAAAACCTAATTTTTAAAAATCTGTAAGTCACTTGTAAGTCAATACCTCTGGCTTTTTGCAGTTGAATTGTCAAACAGATAACAAAACAAACATGATGTAGAGAGGTGCCTAGGCAAAAATGCAGTTAATGCACCTCAGTAAAAATGGCAGGAGCATTCAAAAGTACCATAGAAACTTCAAAATTTTAAGATGAAGAAAGAGTTCCTAAGGTTCATCAAGAGGCTTATTAGGAAGTGACTCTATTTGATACTAAGTAGTGTCTCACTGATGCACTGGGCAGGTGGAGTAGGTACTCAATAAATGTTTGCTGAGTCAATGGACTTGCCAGGCTGAGAGAAGTTCTGATAGGACGGATGTGCACAAGTCCTTCATACTCCCACTCAAGCATTAAGGAACAAGGAGGACGGGAACACTGAGTTCATTCAGACCCAATCTCCTCTGTTTACGACAGATCCAACTGTAACCTGCAGAGGTTGAAGAATTTGCTCCAAAACCCACAAAGCATTTCTGGTAAAGCCAAGACTAGAATTCAGTTTTCTCACCCTTCAGTGCAAGGCTCTTTGTTTCCTTGTTTTGCTATATGGAGCTGTCTCTGTCTCTTGATAAACCTGTAACCCTGAATGTTGCAATCTCACTGGGTACAAGTTATTCTGCCTACGAATTTTGTCTTGTTCCTCTCAGGTGATTTCAAATTGAGGGCAATTTCAAAATTAGCATTCTTAAAGATGGAATTTTAGTGGCCTTTGCTGAGGATTTTTTTCATAAATGAATAGTAAGGAATTTAAGTCCACAGTTTTGAAGTCCCACTGCTCAGACACATGCTTGAGACACATGTCCTTCAGTATGACCACTGGGAGGTGGTTCGTTCCCCCTCCCTCTCTCCCCCCCACCTCTCTCTCTCACGCACACATCTTGAAGAAAATGGTTTCAGGTTATGATATAAAATAGCTGCAGAAGGCATATCTTCACATTCACTTTTACAGTCTAACATATTTTCTTGGCTATAAGATGATAAATAGTCCCTCTGTGAAATTGTCAGTCCTGCTTACCTTACCTATGGATGGCCGTGTAAAGATAACACTGACTTCAGAATGATGAAGGCTAAGAGTTTCTCTTTAATGGGAGAGCAAATAAGCAGCTTTCATAGATTAAAAGATGCCTGTAGTCAGACAGACTCAAATATAAAAATAAACATAAATCGGTTTGAGAGGATTCTCAGGCATGTGGTGATATGTATAACCTGATAAACAATACTCATGATGTAGAAATAACTACTTTTATGTCCTAGATAAGTCTAGAAATACCAATTTAGTGTCTATCTGATAATTGTGTTTATTATTCTCTAGCATGCTTCCTAAAATGCTTATTGCATAATATGAATGACAGCGGGATATTTAACAATGTTAAATTACTCTGTGTACTTACTAAATGCGGCAACAATTTCCTAATTTGAAACAGGAAAGCAAAATCTCCCAGAACTCTCCTGTCACGATGGTACGTTGGTCAATCACTTTCTTTTGTGTGGGGATCAATTTCACAAAGCCAAAGTCGAGCAAAAAAATTTCTCTTGAAAGCAAAATCTCAGACTTCTCCCTGTGAGCTCTAATGAATGGTGTATTGAGGAATGACAATGGAGAAATGTGGGGAGGCCACATTAAAAAGGAGTATTCAAAAATCCTAGGGTCTCTTTGCTGGCAACCCTCTACCTATTGTTAAGTATCAGCCTAGGATCACTTCCTCAGCACTGGGTCCCTCCAAGACGGGGTTAGGTGACTTCTGTTTCTGTTCTCATAGCCCTGGCACATGGAAATGCTTTCCTGCCACATCGCGCTATCACTGCCCGCTAACTTGAGGGTCTCCTCCATTGGGCTGGGAGCTTTCAGGACAGGAGCAATATCTTGCTAAGCATCAAGAAGAGTTCCTGAGACATTCTTCTTGAGACACTCCATAAATAATTCTTGACAAAATAAATAGGTATTTTATATGGATTATCTCATTTAACATTCAAAACAAGTTCCCAAATCATAACAGGGATTTTAATTTAACGACTCCAGTAAAAAGAGCAAAAAAAAAAAAAAAAAAAAAAAAATGCATTACCGAACTACAGATTTCTCCTGTTCTACCATTAAATTTATATAAATTTAAGCCAATTCCAAGCTCTGGATGGAATAACAGAACCTTGATGGCAGATAGATGCCATGTGGTTCTGGGCAGTGGGCATGTTATGACCAGGTAAGTGAAGATTTTGCCATGTGAGTGCCCTGAACAGGATTTGAGGATCAACAGGAGTCATTAACAGGAAAGACAAGTTTCAACACATGCCAAGCATGTCAAATTAGGAGACTTACTTTAAGGGCACATTACAACATGGATGGAAACATGATATGGTTGTGGATTTCTGAAAAGCCAAAACTGCAGACAGCGACCTCACTAGGAGTCTGTGTCAGAAGCTATTCACTATCCACTCAAAGAGGTTTCTCCCCTTTTCCTGTAATAATAGAACTGTAGCCAGAGAAATGACTTCCCAGCTAGACTCCACGTCCAAGTATCTCTTCAAGTTCTATGGGACCCTATGACTAAGTTCTTGCAAGTGGAACATGAACAAACTGATGTGTGTCGCTCCGTGTCTGGGACTTAAAACTGCAGGTGTAACTCCAACATGCTGTTCTCTCTCGACTTTCAGCTGACTGTCACTGATGTGGCAGTGACCCAGCTTCAACTGCCCACCTGAAAGCCATACCCTAGAGAATGGCTGAGTGATGACTTGACAGAACTGGGCTCCTGACTGGCCACGAAGAACAGAGCTGCTCTGCTGAACTGGATCGCTTCCTTAAAAGATAAATGAATGTCTATATTTTTAAGCCACTGTGTTTTCTAGATTCTTTGTTAGAGCAGCTGAGCTTTCCTCTAACTAGTAAGTTCTCTAAGGAAAAATTTAAATCAGAGGGAGACGGTGGCCTCACGTTTCTGAGCTTCGAGTTTCCTTATCTGCAAAATGAGAAGGGTAACTAAAATCCTTCCTGGCTCTAAAATTCTATGATTCACCATTATTCTTGTTCCCATGAGACCTATCCAGTCCCACTCTAGGAGCCCTGTTCCCTCAAGTTTACTTTCACTGTGCCTTGTCAAAGTCTGCTCCATAGCTTTCATTTATACTGATAACAGCTTGTTATCTCAACTTGGAGCTTTTGCCATTTACTGAGGATCAGTGCCTTAAAGGATTGAGCTCCTATTTGAAAGTTTAGGTACCAAATGGAGTTGAAGAGATTTTGGAAAGGCAAAGGCTTTTGATGAAATGATTCCAGTGAAATGGAACCTTCAAGCTAAGCTCTGCTTGTATTAAAACATAAACATGCTGAAAATGTGTTATAGCTGTCTCCCAACGGACAAAAACCTATCCTCAGAAGTACTATAAACAATGCCTCATTTTTTTTTTTTTTTTTAACCAGCAAAGGAACCATCCCCCAGGACCCAGGGTCATACAATAATTTATCTCATGGCTACCCCAATATTTACCCTAGACCTGCAAATAATTATCAATTTCTCTCAGGTTAAAAACTCTTCCCCATATTTCTATGATTACTCCCATATCCATTAAATCATTTTCTCTCCTTTTTGCTTTCTCCCCATATCATTAACATTTCCTATCAGAAAGAGAACTGCTAATATGACTTCCACATCTATATCTCTCAGAGCCCAGTATCTGCTCTTACTGGTTCATGTCTCCAATTCTTACCAGCATAGGAAATACCCATTATAACATATCTACCACTATTACCAATCCATGAGCTATCACCACAGAGCTTCCACTACATCTTGGACATCAACTTGTATAAGATTGTTATCAACCATAACAGCACTTCTGGCTTCTACCTGCTCTTTGAATCCAAATGTTCTCTAATTTCACTCACTGCACCCAAGCCTTCCATTGGCATACCAATTGCTTTTTCAACTTCCAATAGTTTAGTATCTAGCTCTGAGAGCACATGAAAGCCCTTTTTTGAGTTTCCCCCAATCGACATATAGCTTCCCAACATATAAATATCATACACATTTGAACTGCTTTGAAATTTTCTAAGCCTGCTATGTCCAGATATGTCCCTAAAGCTAAAAGCAAAATTCTAAATAATACAAATATCAATCATCCCAACTATAATATTTCCTGATTAAACAGAGTCTAAAATATTATATTAATTTAAGCCAATTCCAAGTCAAAGCAAAGTTTATCTGGAAACCTCAAGTAAAAAGGGTTATTTCTCTCCAGCAGGGAGGCCGCCTTTAATTATTTGTGTGCATTGTCATGCAAAGGACATTTGCCTCACATTTGCTTTCAGAATTCTATTTTACCCATTTTCTTCTTCTTTTAAAAATTAGTTTATTGAGGTAACATCGGTTAATACAATTATATAATTTTCAGGTGTACATTGTCATTTGACATCTGTATATTCTATTGTGTGTTTGTGTACCACCCAAAGTCCAGTTTCCTTCAGCTACCATGTATTTGATCCCCTTTACCCACTTCACCCTCTCCTAAACCCTATATTTGACCCCCTTTATCCCATACAGCTCCCCCTCCTCCCCAACCCCACTAGTAACCACTATGAGGTTTTTATCTTAAAAGGTCATTGTATTTTGTCAAATGCTTTTTCTGTATCTATTAAAATGACAATGTGATTTTTATCCTCCATTCTATTAAGAAATGTATCGCATTTATTGTTTTGTGTAGGTCGAACCATTCTTGCATTCCAGGGGTAAATCCCACTTGGACATGATGTGTGATTTT
>NW_006441071.1:23158289-23163159 GCF_000325575.1 Pteropus alecto
TTCATCTCTTCTTATGGCTGGGGAATATTCCATTATATATATGTACCACATCTTCTTTATTTAATCATCTATCATAGGATGCTTCGGTTGCATCCATGTCCTAGCTATTGTGAATAATGCTGCTATGAACATCAGTGTGCAAATATCTTTATGAGATATGGGTTTTCCAGTCTTTGGGATAAATACCCTGTAGAGGGATTGCTAGGTCATATGGTAGATCAATTCTTAGATTTTTGAGGAACTTCCATACTATTTTCCATAGTGGCTGTACCAATTTGCAGTCCCACCAGCAGAGTATGAGGGTTCCTTTTTCTCCGCATCCTCTCCATTTGTTATTACTTGTCCCGTTGATTATAGCTATTCTAACAGGTGTGAGATGGTATCTCATTGTGGTTTTGATTTGCATTTCCCTAATAGCTAGCGATATTGAGCATCTTTTCAAATATTTGTTGGCCATTTGTATTTTACCCATTTTCAAACTATCCACTTTCCTCAAATTACCTTTTGTAATAATAGCCCTTTCCTCTAATACAGGTTGCATATGTGTTTGACATGATTTTCCTTAAGGTTACTCAGCACAGGCATTAACATATGAGTTAAAGCAACACGTAAATTACAAGCCCTGAACAACATTATAAGTGCTCTAAGACAATATCAAGAAATATATTCAAGAAACATTAGGTAGGAAAAAGATGTATATTTAGATGGCATAAATTATATGTATTATGTAACTGTGTTTTAATGGCTACTAAATATCAAAATACTAATTTCTAAACTTAATTGTTGGCTAGCATTTAAAATGAAAATTACATACACATGGTAAAAAATTTTTATCGAAAATACAGACAGAAAAATAAGAATTCCTTCCATCCCAGATCCATGTTACCTTCTTGTGTTCTTCTGTATCATTTCAGAAAAAATGTGTTCATATAAACTTATAATATATATTTATGTATAATTTTTAGATAAATAGAAGTCTACTACATATATTATCTGTGCTTTCCTTTTTTTCATTTAATAATATGTTTTTGAGACTATTCTACGTTAGCACATGTAAATCTAGCTTATATGTTTCTGAAAGACCTTGAATAATTTTCTGACTCAGTCATCTTAATGTTCGTTTAGTTTTTTCCAGTCTTTTCAACTCTGTATATAAGTTTTTGTACAAATGTGCACAAGGAAGTAAAACGGGGGAGGCAAAAGGCATGCACACTTTAAGTTTTGAAAGATATCCAAAAATGCTTTCAAAAGAGATGGCTGTACGTTTAATTAAAAAAAAAAAAAAAACTATCTTGATGGTAAAGACTAAAAACAGCCAATTAAAATAAATATACAGATAAAAATAAATAAAAGGACTCTAACAGAGTATCCTTAGGATATAAAACTATTACGGTATGTACAAAGCCTCTAAAGACATACTTTCTTGGCAGAATTATGCAGACCCCATGAAAATACATATTTCAGATTTTATAGATCAATGTTAGCAATGTAAAAATGATATTTAAAACAATGTCATGCCAATTTTATCAAAATTGATCTAAATCTAATGCTATTATATACAGAGCAAAAATCATAATTTTGTAGCTCTCTAAAATTTTTAAACATTTCAGCAAATCACCATTTTGGTCCTTTCAATTAATAATTAGAAAACATCTGGATGTTGATTGAACATGAAAAATCTAAATCTTTTTTTTTTTAATATTTCTGTTAAATTCAATGATAGCAAAAGTGAACTCTTCTTATTAGACATTTTTCAAAAAAGAAAAATGGCATAGTCCCTTGCCAATCAGAATTCTGAAATAACATGTTTTTCTACTTATATGCCAAATATTTTAAAGCCCATGTTCTGTTCAGCTCCCTTAATCAACACCTGCAGGATGTGACTGTCGTCAGTGTTTTCTCTGTTGCAGACCATGATGAGGGCTAAGGAACAGCGCTGAGGCTGGACTGACTTATGCTCCCTTCTTCAGCATGGAACCCAGGAAACCATGCCCTCGGCTATGGGATACATTGTGGAAAGGCCAGACAACGATACCGATATTTTGTTAGTACGTGAAGAATGAGAAAGGAAAAGACTAGTGATGGAGGCAAGTGAAGGAGGCACAGAAACAGAATGGAAAACTTTAACAATGTAAAACAAAGCTCAGGATTTCAATATGGGTACTGAAAAAGCTAATCCAACAAAAGGGAGCAGAGTTTTTGCCTCACTTTGCCTTCTAGAACTTTTACATGCTCTGATAATAATATTCTATGTGTAAAGTCATTTAAATTGCTTTCCACCACCCCTGTTTTCTGTGGAGCAACGATCTCGCCTTTTGTGATTTTGTTAATTGCTGTCCTTTTCAGGAAGGTAACCCTCACTTTGTTGAGGGATTACTGTACTGTGATCAATCAAGTGCCAAGAAATATCATTTACATTCATTACAAGGGTAAATAAAAACTGTTACTCTGAACATGACTGAGCTGTACAAACATCAGGTCGAAAATGTCCTGCCTGGTGGGATGATTCTGTAAACAGACATAGAGTAGAAAACAAAGCACATTGGTAATGCAGTGCCAATCTACTTAGAGAAAAGACAGGTGAGAAACGGAGTGTGAAAATCTGTAAATGATTAGCAGCCTTGAGCATTTTGAGCGGCTCTGGGAAACCTATATAAATGTCCACATCAGTGCTATTTCTGTACTTTCTGTAATACATTGCTATAAAATAGTTGTATTTTGTTAGTAGTTCTGTTGTAATAGCAGGCTTATGTATTATTGGTAATGTTTAGTACAAACACTAGTGAAAGTGAAAGTTGTAGAAACTTAAAAAATAGTGCCCAGATTTCATTCAATGCCATGAGAAAAGAAAAATAGGAATTTCTATCATTTTACGATTGAAAAATACAAAGCTATGCTCCCAAACAAGAAGGTAAGATTAAGTCAGAGAAATATCAGGTTCCAGTCTCAGACTAAATTTTTACATTTACAGAGCATTAGGATCATCTGCATGCATTTAATATAACCTTTTCATTTAATAAGGGTATGAAGATTTGGATATTAAGTGATTTTCCCAAGATTAATGAGTAAATTAGTGAAAATTTGTATTCCTTATCTGTAACCCAAGGGTCTTTCGCAACAGCACTATAGTATCTTGCTCACATCCGTAGTTTCCTTTACTCGTGGAAGAAGCCCATACGGGGCTCTAGGACATTCTGGGAAGACATTTTAACAGTAAGCAGTGCCAACATAGGGAATTAGATTCAGTACCAGGTCGGAAGTGAAAGCCCTGCATGGAAGCCTGGCTTCACCAGTAACTAGAGGTATGACCTTGGGCAAGTCACTTAACCTCACTAGATCCCAATTTTTTCATTTTATAAGGAGAAGGTTGAAATAGATGAACTCAAACCTTTAATGCTAACATTTTATAAACGTGATTAGTTTGTTCAGCTGAACATAAACACCATATTTTTGTGAAGTGAAAAGTCTTTGTCACGATAGCTTTAGAATTTATCTTCAGCTTTATGCAAATACTTCATGCAGTAGTTAGAGTACCACCTAGTGGACATTTGGCTGACTTGAGTAGCCAAGAGTAATGAAAATTTCCATTTAAGTAAATGTTAGAACTGTTTATTTTTTAAAGAATCAAAGGATTGGAAGGACATTTAAAGGTCATATCACTCATTGTCCTTAACTTTAGGAAGGGTCAAAAATAACTATCTTAGACGTATGAAAATCTGCTTATTTATTAAAGTGATTGAATGTTATTATTTGGCATGCTAGAAAAATAATGACTTCAAAAATTGATATCACCTATAGAATGAGAAAATATTTGCCAGTCATATATCTGATAAGAATTTAATATCCAGACTACATAAATTACTATTACAACTCAACGACAATGAAAAACGTGATTCAGAAATGGACAAAAGAATTGAAAAGACAGTTCTGCATAGAAGAGATACAAATGTGCCAATAAGCACATGAAAAGATGCTCAACATTAATCATTAGGAAAATCAAAATCATGAGATACAAATTCACATCCGTTAGGATGGCTATTATTAAAAAAATAAAATAATAAGTGTTAGACAAGGATGTAGAGAAATTCAAACCTTGTATATTGCTGATAAGAATATAATATGGTATAGCCACTATGATGAATAGTATTGCAGTTCCTCAAAAAATGAAAAATAGAACTACCATTTAATTCAACAATTCCACTTCTAGGTGAAAGAAAGAATTGAAAGCAGGAACTCAAAAGAACTGAAAGCAGAAACTTGAACAAATACCTATATACCCATTTCCATAGCAACATTATTTAAATACCCAAAAGGTAGAAGCAACCTAAGTATTCATCAATAAATGATGAAATAAACAGAATGTGGTATATACATACAATGGAATATTATTCAGCCTTAAAAAGGAAATTCTGACACATGCTATATGAATAAAACTTGAAGACGTTATGCTAAGTAAAATAAGTCAATCTTAAAAAGACAACTGATTCCACTTATATGAGATACTTAGAGTAGTCAAATTCACAGAGACAGATAGTAGAATAGTGGTTGTCAGAAGCTGGAGAAAGAAATATGGGGAGTTATCGCTTAATGAGTTCAGTTTCAGTTTTCAAAGATGAAAAAATTCTGGAGAAGGATGGTGGTGATGGCTGCATAACAATGTGAATGTTCTTGATACCACTGCGCTGTACATGTAAAAATGATAAATTTTATGTATATTTTACAGTACAGTAAAAAATTGATATCAGTGTGAACTGGAAAATGAAGTTTCTATTTTTAGAGAAGAAAAACTCTTCTTTATTTCCTTAAAGCTTTGTTTTTAACTTTCTTTAGTTCCTTTTCAGTGGTTTAGAGTTCATATATAATACATCAT
>NW_006441071.1:23163226-23164618 GCF_000325575.1 Pteropus alecto
TTAATGTGTACTTCTCAGAATCCAGGAGAAACAAAATAAACACCATTTTATTGTGATTTTTGACTAATAAATAATGCACATTTGATGAGACTTCTGGGTCTGATTTTCCTGAGCTTGACCCAGAAGAGAGAAGTGCTAAATGTGAAAATGTTCATTCCATTCCAGGCTGGGCACAGACATGAGAAGAATCAGATGTTGCATGGCCTTCAGATGCCTGGAGTGCTGGCTATGCAGCTTGCTGCCACAGTATGTAGCCCAAGAGCAGGTGTAAACTACTGACAGCTGGAGTTGCCTTTGCTGGAAGGGACTGGGACTCTATGAGAAATGACCAGCTTTTGTCTTCAAAGAGGGGGCTGCGTGGGGCCTCTTTGGGAGGCTACAAAAGGTATGGCTGTCTTTAGCAAAAATTTATGAAGTTAAACTTTGGGTTTTGGTAAGTGCTTTCCAGTGCCTTTCCCTTCTGAAATACTCTTTACATTCCTGCACTTAATCCCTCTCTGAAAAATGTGCTTTCGGAAAGAGATACTGGAAAACTAAATTTATTTAATATACAAGTGTCCCAGAAAATGTGTCTTGGCATTTTAACAGGGTCTGACATAAGCCAAAAATACATGAACCTCTAACTTCAGAATTCTTGATGTCAGTCTGCTGGCAAGGATAAGGGTTAGGGGAAAGGTATGGTGGTTCCCCTAAAGCTGGGTTTTTCATCCTTGGCACTATTGATATTTTGGGCACGATAATTCTGTTGTGGGGGGGCTGTCCTGTGCATTATGGGATGTTTAGCAGCATCTCTGACCTCTCCCACTAGATGTCAGTAGCATCCCTCCAACTGTGAGACCCCAAAATGTCTCTAGACATTGACCCTTTGCTGTTCCCTGGCGGGGCAAAATACCCTCCCCGTCTCCCTGTGGAGAACCACTGTTTTAAACATACTATGTAGGTGGTCAGCTGCTCTGCCAATATATAGCACTAGCTATTCCTGCCAAGGCGCTCACAATCTCACTAAGGAATTCACATCAACAATGAAACTATTAGAAAATAGTACAAGCCGAGATATAAGATTAAGTGCTCAAAAATGCAAACAATGACAGTAACTCCTAACAGATTTCCACAAGAAGCTTCCAGTGCAATATGATAAAATGAAATGAGAATATTAATATCCAAAGAGAAGTCTCTCTTTTTCTTTAAGATGACAAAACTGCTTAAAGAGAAGAAACAATATAGATCTCAAATTGGACTGTTTTCAGAGGACTATATGCAAAACCTTTTATCTTCTTATCCCTCCTCAGCCCATACTGACTTTTAATGGAAACTGTTAAATCTCGAAGTCATGGTGCCCCCTCCACATTTGCTCCTTCTGCAAGGGAATAAGCCCTAAAAATCCTTCCTCCA
>NW_006441071.1:23164687-23168534 GCF_000325575.1 Pteropus alecto
AAGTTATTGATTTAATGTTTTGAGGGTGTAGCTTTATACTGAACCTCAGGTAAGTAGCAAATTTCCAAAGGTGAATATTTTAAACTTTTAAATTAGGAATAATCAGTCATGATTATAATAATCATTTTTATAGCATTTACTATGTGCCAGGGATTCTTCTAAATACTTTACATATATGAAGTCACAGAATCTTTACAATAACCCTAACACTGTTGAAAAACACACTATCATTCCTGACTTCACAGCTAAATAAATTGAGGCACTGAGAGCCCGAAGGTCAAATAGTGAGAAAGTAGCAGGTCTGGGGTCTGAATCTTTTAGAATTCTAAGCACTTTTTGCTCAAACTGATAATGTGAAGTTAACTCTGAATAACCCTGGATACTCAGATCTCTTTAGGCCTCAATTCCCTCAATTGTAAAAGATATTGAACTAGATGATTTGTTATGATCCTTCCAGTGCCTAGCTCATAATTGATGCTCAATAAATATTTAGCCCTGGAATTTTCTGCCATGACACATTCAACTCAGAGACAAGAATGTCCCCATCAGAGCCTGACATTCAAACACGGTGTGGAACAAACACTGAGCTTGGAACTTTAAGACACGGGTTAAAAGGCTTTCCCATCGTCACAAGATCCAGCTCATCTTCAGTTTCCCTCTAAGACAATGGACTGGTGAAATTTAGTGCAAAATAGAATAGAATACACTTTTTCTTTGAGGCATTCCTTTATATCTAGAAGTGCTTCCTGAAGAAACTGTCTCTCTCTGAACTTTTGGTTAAGCAATCAATTCTGCAGGTTCTCCTTTAACATAGCTTAACACTCAGAGGAGTCGAAACCAACCTGATGGATTTTGAAACCTATAGAGAACTTCAGTTAGCACCGAAGGTGCTACAGTCACTCTGAAGCCTCTGCTGTTGGCATGATAAAGATTTCTCTTCCTGCAACATTAGTTATGGCCTAATAATGCTCTGAATGGAGTTTTGATTCAACAGTGACTTCTGGATATACCCACACGGATGATAACCAAGTGGAATGAGATAGCAAACTCAGAATCCTTTAACCCTGGCGAGTGATGTGCACATTGTTAAAACAAGGGTCCGTATTGCCCTGGAATACAAGGAATGAACTTAGCCTTTGTTCTTTGAACCCTACTGGAGTAGCACTCTATATCAAACAGCTAAGCAACAGTTAGAAGGACAAATCTGTCAAACAACAAAAGAAAGGGGGCATAGCTGCTGGACAGAAGAAACAGGAATTACAAACACCCCTCAACATTCAAAAGCTCTATATATATCCCACGCAGGCAGAAGGTTCAATAAGAATGCATGGGTTTCTTATCTACTGAGACTACGATACTCACTCAAAAGAAGAACACAGACTGTAAGAATCCCAACAAGAATGACCTATTCTCTCAGTATAAAAGATAAATAGAATCTTAGTGGAGATTGTGTACTTGGGTAATGAAATGGCAATGAGCACTAGTTTCTCCTCATGATGATGCATATTGGTTAACAGGACTGAATAATTAGCAAAATGATTGGCACAATTTGAGAAATTTCAGGTTAGTTTCAGAATGTAGCATATGGTCGAGAATATTAAGAATGATTACATTAACTTCAGTGTTTAAAGTGATATATATCATTTCACGAGATTAGGTTTAAAATTCATCTTTCATTTTTTAAAAAGCAGTATCCATGGGTGAGAAGAAAAAGGAAGACAAAGTCCACTAATGAACAATCAATTCATTGTCTAATAATGGATAGAATTTTTATCCAGTTAGATGTTGGTTCATTTACGATGTGCTCAATGCCTGGAGGATTTGTAGACAGGCAGGCAAATACTTCATTTCCCATCCCAAGATCCAAAAAAACAATCTCAACTGAAACCAGAGACCAGAGCTTGCAAGACTCAAAAACACAGGGAGCTTATTATCAGCGTCAACAACAGGCCTTTGTCAGGAAAGGCCTCCTTGCCTTGGTGTCTTTTCATTACTGTCTTTCCCTTTGGAAAGAGCTCTACTGTGAGCTATAGCATCTGAAATTCCAACCTGTGAATCATTTAGCCGGATGGCTCCGAACACCCTACATTCCAGCTCCAATATCTTAGGAGCTTTCCCTCTTGATTTGACAAGGCCCACGGCAAGACCTTAGGCAAGACCTCCATATCGGGGAGAGAGGAACTGAACAGCACGGAAGCTCAGGCTGTTTTAGTGAATGTGAATTAAAACAAATGATTATGTATGTTTTGTATCTGTGCCAAAGCAACCCTTACTAGGCATAAGGCAATGTGGAAATTGATTCAAAAGCAAAGATAAAATGCTTTTAAGATTTTTCCTTTTTAGATTAAGAAACCTGAAACATTGCTTCACCCAGTTAACCCATAGTTTTTAATTAGTTGGGATTTGGGGAAGGGTGTGGGGGTGGGGGATGGGGTCTATCCACTATTCCAGTTCAGTGGGGACCCTGAGATGGGAAGGAAGCACTGGCATACGATCACTGTGTTAGAAACTCAGTTTAATGAATACATAACCTGAGCGCAAGCTCTTTTAAATTCAATGCTGTCTCTTTCCTTTTAGTTAAGTTGACAGCCTATTTAAGGGATGCGGGGGCAGTAAGAGCATGAGGAGAAATGGGGCATACATTAAACATAAGGTTGGGCTGCCATGGCTTCAACGATTACTTTTTGACCGTCCTCATTGGGCATGTCATTGGGGAAGTGAGGCAAGAAATCAGCTGCTAATTACAGTATGTATTAACATGCTGCAAATTAATCAGGAAGAACACATTTAGTGTCATTTTTAAAAAAGAGAATTCAAACTAAGAGGCACCAGGTGAAACTAAGTTTAATAGAGAATTAAAAATATATTCCTTTTGTAAGTATCATGTGCCTGGTGAGCACAGGTGAGCACTAAGGATATCCAGAGCTCTGTGGGCACAGGCTCAAATGATTGTCATGTGTCATGTTTAGTAGACAGAACTGGCTACATAATTTGTGGGGCCTTGTGCAAAATAAAAATGTGGGCCCTTATTCAAAAATTATTAAGATGGTGACATCAGAGAATTAAACCAAGCGTGGGGACCCGTGTGGCTGCACACTGGTGAAGCTGGCCCTGTAAGTGGAAGGCTTTGTACGTTAAAACATACAAATTGAGTGAAACATGGAGCAGTAGTTGTTTTTGATAATGACTTTAATGCTAAATCGAGTCATAGGAAGGAAGAAAAAAAAACTGCCCTATGGACTCCCCAACCAAAATAAAACAAAAATCTAGCCCTGTTGACTGGGAGGTTGCGGGCAGCGGCTTCCCATTTGCTGCTGTGTGCCACTTCATACTCACTTTTCTTCCCAATGCCTAGGGTCGATCCCAGTATCAGGCAGACCACCTCCCCATTGATGACAGTTATTTACTGGTGAAGGGCACTATGTGATGTAGACCTGGAACCTTTCTAAACTGCGATCCACATTAACAAATACATTCTATATTGTATTTAGTCCACACACACACATGAAACAGTTTCATGAAACAATAACTCTCCTAACTCATTGTGATTCTCTTTAAGATTTTCTATTCAATTTTATTTAAATCTGTTCTATTTCATTTTTAAAAGATGCTGTTCATGACCCACCATATGGAATTCACAGACCAATAATAGTTCCAATTCACTGATGTGTTGAAACCTACAACTTGAAAACACTGTTGCACTGTGTGCTCTCTGCCATGACCCCCAATCTTCTGGAAACTCAACCTGCCTCTGGCCACTGCGTCAATGTTAACTTACATGGAGACAAGTCAACATTTTACATCCCCTGTCCCTAATATTTTCAGTTTGGAGTTGGAGAAACTCCCT
>NW_006441071.1:23168641-23170252 GCF_000325575.1 Pteropus alecto
GAGCCACTTTGTGCTTGAGCTAGTTTGTGAGAATTTCTATCGTGTTCCACCACAAAGTCATGACTAACACAAACACTGTGATAAAGGAGCCCCTGAGGCAGCTTCCTGGTTGTATGAGCCACTGTGTGCTTGAGCTAGTTTGTGAGAATTTCTATTGTGTTCACCACAAAGTCATGACTAACACAAACACTGTGATAAATAAAACATGTAAGCACATAACAAATATGTTATGAATATGATGAGTAGCTGTATGTTAAAAGCCATATTGATTTCAGTCTCTCTCTTTTTTTTTTTTTTGCATTTTAAAACCTTTTCCTTGTTATTCCTAAAAGAATTTTCTTAAACATGAGCTTCTTTGTTTTTTAGCATTTGCACAAATAACACTTTCCCCCATGTTTTATCTTATGGAACAGATACCACTTAAGTCTATTACTCTGGCTGTAAGATATAAATGTCAAATCAAAGAGTTCTCTTAAAGAAGACTGAATTAGCCGCAGATGATATTGTTTAGAAATGAAAGTTGTAACAGCTTTTCTTTCACTATTAAAATTAGTGATACTATGACTTATCATTTACTGAATATCTCTGTGCTCCAGTAAGTTTACATGTTATCTATTTTAATAATCCTCATGATACTTTGGAACAAATAATATCCCATTTTATACATTGAAAGGGAGGCCAAGGGATATTTTGTTCAAGATTACCCAGCATGAAATGGGTGGAGATGTGATTCAAACCAGGATTCTTTCTAATTTCTTTTTCCCTGTTGCCTCTTCAGAGAATGTCCTGAAGTCATCCATCACAGCTGTCCAATGTCCCTTAAAAGAAATCTCCATTCTCTTATTCCTTTTTTAAAGTGACAATTCATATTACATAAATTGGTAATTCAAAAAAATATTGCTTTTATTCATTTCTTCATAGGCGTATGTGTAAAAACATGTTGAAGCTGTCCCCACAGCAGTTTTAACTGAGGCAGCAGAAGAAACTTAGAGAATGGCAATTATTCATGCCCCTGAATTTTAATCTAATCTCGCTAAAGAAAATTTTATGTAATCTGGACCTCCCGTTAAATATTAAACCTAGAGTGTCATCAAATCTGCTATTTTTCTCAAGAATAACAGAGCCACAGATAATGATCTTAAGCTTTATGAAAATGCAAATTCTCTGTTAAAAGGCAAACTCTTCTCTCTCTTTTTTTTTTTTAAAAAGGGAGAATCAGATGGTACTCCAGAAAGACCCCAGCTGGTTAAATTTGGCCACCAAAGTGGTCCAGATTCCTCTGGCTTTGAGCCCATAGCATTTTCATCTGGTTGTCTACGGTGTAGAGCTTTCATTTATTTTGAGCTTTAAACCCTCTGCATTTGCTCCATCTAACGTGCACAAACAAGAGTTGAGATAAATTCTGGACTTATAAAACTGTCTCCCTTATTTCAACGAACTCCTTAATTTGTATGATTTCTATAGGCTGTCTCAGTTTTGAAGACATTTTGAGCCAATTGACAGAAAATGGATGTTTGCTGATACTGCTAAGCTTCTTTGACTAGTCATTTGTACTGATTTCTTTATTCACTTATGTCTCCATCTTATCCTTCTTAAAGTAATTAGGGAAAG
>NW_006441071.1:23170444-23209477 GCF_000325575.1 Pteropus alecto
TTAGTTCACGATTTTAAATGATAAACATTTAAAATAGATTTAACTTCTAAAATATCTATCATTTCTTTAATTCATAGTGTATGCGTGTGTGTATGTATGTATGTATGCATGTCTGTATGTGCATATACACATACATACATATATGAAAAAAATTAGAAAATGTAAATAAGAAAAATGGATAAAACCTAAGAACAAAATTACCTTTAAGCCAACCATTCAGAGATAATCCCTGCTAACAGTTTCACACTAATCTTCTAGACGTTTTTGTATGCATCAGTAATAAAACCTGTGTTATATATCTTTAAAAATCAGACGCATGCTATCTGTTATTTTGAAATAATTTCTTTACATCGATATATAAAGAACAACTTTCTAATATTTATTATACATACATATTATCATTTTAGTATCTAAATAGCATTTTATTTTTTTAGATAAACTCTGATTTTTAAAACCAATCTCCTGCTATTAAATCATTTAGTTGTTTTCAATTATTCACAACTATAGACAATGTTGTGATGGGCGACCCTCTACATATCTTTGGGACATGTAGCCAATTAAATAATTAGTATAAATCTATAGAAGTGGAATTACTAGATTAAAAGGTATAACCACTTTGAAGGATTTAAAAAATTACCATGATTGGTAGATACCAATTTATCCTCCTACCTGTAGCATGTAAGTATATCTATTTTTCTACATCCCTCTTTCTTTCAAATCTTTCCCATTCTAATAGGTAAAAAGGCACTTTCAACCACCAATTATGTTTTTTTAATTATGCAATGGTCAGGTTTTCCTTTAAAATTCAATTTAGAGAAGCTCATATGGATGATGAAGCAAGGACCTCCCAAAATCCACTCTTCCAAAAGAAGGAATAATTGGCAAAATTTTTAACATCAACTTTTTCAGAACTTTGAAAATTAAACAGAGGCTTGCAATCATATAAACATCAATTACTTAAGAAAAATACATCAATTACTTAAGAAAAATACACAAAACAGTGAGTTTTGTGGTATTTTGGGAATAGTGCATGTAATCTTAAAAACCAATAGCCTCCGAGCCACAGAAGTTGTGAAAACCGGCAGTACTATTAAATGTAAATGAACTAAACACACCATCAATAGGCATAGATTGGAAGAATTAATTGAAAAAACAAACAAACAAACCATGATCCAACTATATGCTGGCTATAAGAGATCCACTTTAGATTCAAAGACACAAATGGATTGAAAGTAAAGGGAAAGAAAAAGACATACCATGCAAAAGTAACCAAGAGAGTTGGTGTGACTACACTAATATGAGATAAAATAGTCTTTAAGCCAAAAATTGTTATCAGAGACAAAGAAGCACATTTTATAACGATAAAGGTTAAATCCATCAAGAAAGCCTAACAATTATACACATATGTGCAATGAAAAACAGAGCTCCAAAATACATGAAACAAAAACTAACAAAATTTAAGGGAACATAGAAAAGCAAACAACAGTTCAAGACTTCAATACTTCACTTTCAATAATAGATAGCATAATGAGGCAAAAGATAAAAAAAAAAAAGATGACTTGAAGAAAACTATAAACCACTAGACCTAACACATATCAATAGACATTTGACCGAACAGCAGCAGAATTCATATTCTTTTCAAGTGTTCAGAAGGCAATACTCCCCAAATTAACATACATCAATCCTATAAAATTCCAGCTAAATTTTTTTTTGCAGTAATTGAGAAGCTGATTCTAAAATTTACATGGACATGAAAGAGACCCAGAATACTCAAAACAATCTTGAAAAAGAATAAAGGTGAAGGACTTAGTTTCCAATTTCAAAACTTACTACAAAGCTACAATAATCAAGACAGTGTGGTATGGGCTGAAAGACAGACATACACATCAATAAAATAGAATCAAGAATTCAGAAATAAACCTGTATGTTTACAGCCTACTGATTTTTGACAAGGGTATGAAGACAATGCACAGGGAAAGAACAGTCTTTCAATAAACGGTGCTGGAATAAGTGAATATCCACATGCAAAAATAAAATAAAATAAAATAAAGTTGGGCCTTTTTAAAATATCATATAAAAAATAACTTAAAATAGATCATTATAGAAAATGTAAGTGCTAAAACCACAAAACTCTTAGAAGACATAGTTGTAAAATCTTTGTAACCTTAGATTAGGCAAGTTTCTTAGTTTTAACACCTACAGCATAAGAAACCAAAGAAAAAATAGATAAATTAGACTTCATCAAAATTAAAAACCTTTGTGAATCAAAGGACACTTTCAAAATAGTGAAAAGACAACCCACAGAATAGAAAAACATATGTGTAAATCATACTTCTGATACGAGTATCCATTATATATAAAGAATTCTTACCATTTAACAATAAAAAGATAAGTAAGACTATTAAACAATAGGCAAAATAGCTGAATAGTTCTCAAGATTATATACAAATGTCCAATAACAAATGAAAACATCATTAGTCACTGGGGGGGGGGGAAATCCACAATGATACGATTTTACAATTGCTAGTATAGCTAGAATAAAAAAGGCAGACCACAACAAGCATTGGCTAGCATATGGAGAAAATGAAACCCTAATACATTACTGATAGGATCGTAATATGGTACAGCCACATCAAAAAGCGTTTGGCAGTTTCTCAAAAGGCAAACATAGAATTACAAAATGACCCAGAAATTTTACTCCTAGAAATATCCAAGAGAAGGGAAAATATATGTACACAGGAAAAACTACATAAATGTTCATAGTAGCATTACTTGTAATAGCCAATAAGTGTGATCAATCCAAGTATCCATCAACTGATGAATGGATAAATAAAATATGGTATATCCATACGATGGAATATTATTTTGCAATAAAAAGCAAGTATTAATACATGCTACCACACGGATGAAAACAAAAGGTCACATATTATGATTTTATTTATGTGAATTGTCCAGAATAGGCAAATCCATAGAGACAAAGTAGATTGGTGATTGCATAATACTAGGAGATGGAAGGAAAGGAGAGTGACTGATAATGAGGACAGGGTTCCATTTTGGAATAGCAAAAATGTCCTAAAATTAGAGACTAGTGACTTCCTTTTTCCAGCCTAGCATGTGGGGAGCTTGGAAGTTGCCACTCTGCCCTAACAAATAAAAAGGTAAACAATGAAAAATTAACAACTCTTCTTAGAACGGGACAGGTTCACTTAATACAAGACCTTTTTCCCCCAATAAATACATGTAGTACTGTAAATGTATTTTCTCTTCCTTATGATTTTCTTAATAACATTTTTTCTCTAGCTTACTCTATTGTAAGAATACAGAATACATAAAACATACAAAATGTGTCAACTGGCTGCTTACGTTATCAGTAAGGCTTCTAGTAAACAGTAGGCTATTAGTTGTTAGGTTTTGGGGGAGTCAAAAGTTTAACGTGAATTTTCGGCTGCACAGGGGTCAATGTTCCTAACCCCAGCATTATTCAAGGGTCAACTGTATAAAAACAATTAGATAGTAGTCATGTTTGTATAAATTCTGTGAATATACTAAAATCCATTGAAATGTATACTTTAAAAGGATGAATTTGATGGTATATGAGTTATATCTCAATAAACTGTTAAGAAACTCTACTTAATCTTTCCTACTTCCTATATGGCTAGACCTTCAGTCACTACAGACTCTGCTTCTGAAATACTCTTTCCTTCCCAAGTTAGTCATGACCTATTTAACTCACTTCCTGCATGTGTAGTCTGCCCACGGCTGCCCTCACTCTGCTGCTGCCACCAACTGCTTTCCTACTGCTCAGTCTCCAGCTCTTACGAAAACACTGAGCCTTTTCTGTGGATTCTCCCCAACTGAAAGGTATGATACTAGCACTTCTGGTTTGCTTCTTGCATAATTGTTTTGTTTCAGCAAACATTTCTGACATAAAAAAATCTTGATGACAAAAAGAACAACTCATCATAAAATATAAATATTTCAAGCTTATAATGTATTCATAATAATGAAGTCTCAAAATGCAAATAGAAGTATGTAATTAAAAAATAGATAAGTTTACAATCAAAGTCAGAAAAAGTTTTTAAAAATCTCAGTGAGGGGGTAAAAAAACACCCACATACTGTTTTTCAGATGGCTTTATTATTTTTCCCAAAAAGTGAAAGAACATTTTTTTTTCTTTTTTAGGGATGTATTTCTGTATACTTCAATGAGCCAACCAAGCTATACTAAATATTTTTATGACACAGATTGGCAGAATAACTTGATATATAGTATACAATGTATATTACTTATATGTTTTTATTATATTTATTTAAAAGAAATATAAAAAATAAAAAAAGAAATATGTACCTTAAAATAAAAGTTTAATATATTTACATTTTCTGCAATGTTCCCAAATAGTTAATTCATACTCAAGAATTTTAATATCGAAGAAAAATTACATGCCAGTGGTTAGTGACTTATGTTTATAATGTTAAAATGCTGGTGTTAATGTTATTAATTTTTAAATAAAACTCCAGAGGTAATATAACTGAAAGCAAAAAATTTTATAGCAAATATCATGTTAAAACGTCCATTTCCAAAATATAAATGTTATGCACTACAGGTAGGAAGTAAGATTTCCTAAGGAGGACAGGTATAGAACAAAGTTTAAAAGCCCAATAAATTGGGCCACATCAAAAGATCTCATTTAAGGTGGTAAAGAAGCAAGTAAAGGAGTGGCAGAAGTTATCTACAATAACTTAAAAAGGGCTTGTATCAAGCGTATATAAAGAACTCTATATTATTATTTTTAAATAAAAAGCCAAATCAATAGAAAACTAGCAATAGAATAGGCACTTCAAGAAGAGGATACCCAATGGTAAAGAATATACAAAGTACTCAATCTCCCTCTAAACAGAGAAATGCAAAATTCAACCCACAATGAGATGCGAATACATACCCTATATCCTATCTGCATTGGCAAAGATATGGATCAACTGGAACACACATATGCCATTGGTGGGAGTATAAACTATTTCCAAAGTTCAAACTGGCAGGTAACTCCCTAAAAAGTATGTCCATACCTTAACTCCAGAACCTGTGAATGGGACTTATTTAGAAAAAGGGTCTTTGCGGATGCAATTAAGTTAAGGATCTTGAGATCCTCCTGGATTATCTGGGAGGGCTCTAAATCCAAAAATAAGTGTTCTTATAAGAGTTAGCCAAGGAGAAAATACAGACACAGAGAAGGCCAAGGAAGACAGAAGCAGAGATTGAGCTATGCAACCACAAGGAATGCCAATAGTTACCCAAAGCTAGAAGAGAAAAAAGAGGGTTCTCTCTAGAGCCTTCGGAAGGATTTCAGCCCTGATAGTATGCTGATTTCAGATTTCTAGCCTCCAGAAATGTGAGAGAACAAATTTCCGTTGTAACGTACCAAGTTTGTGGTGATTTATTACAGCAGCCCTAAGAAACTAACTCAGGAACACTGACTGTAGTTGAATATACACATTCTCTGTGAACCATCAATTCCGCTGCTGCCCAACAGAAAATCAGGCACGTATAAACCAAAAAACATGAAAAGACTATTCCTAGCACCATTATTCATGATAATTCCAAAGTGAAAACCACTCAGATGTTCATGAAAAGCAGGATGGATAAATTGTGGTATAATCATTCCATTTTAATAATATACAGTAATGAAAATGAAAAACTACAGCTACATACAACATGGACTTATCTAACAAACATTATTATGAACACAAAAAGCCGACACAAAAGAATGCATTTAATTTCATTTCTATGAAGTTCAAAAAAAGGCAAAATTAGTTTAAGTCAAAACAGTAGTCACCCATGGAGAAAAGGGGGTAGGTGGTGATTAGATGGGGGCACAGGGAAGCTTCTGGGGTGCTGATAATGTATATTGCTTGTGATGAATGGTGATTTCTTGGATTTATTCACTTTGTGATAATTCGTCAAATCGAACACTTATAATTTATATACTTTCCTATATATGTATGTCAATAAAAACATTAAAAATAATGTCAGTAACTGATCGAGCAGACAAGAAATTAGTAAGGATATAAAAGATTTGAATAACGTAATTAACAATTTTGTTCTATTAGACATAACCTAGAACCTTGCATCCAAAAATATGAAATTACAATTTCAAGCACATGTGGTATATTTATAAAAACTGATCACAAAGACATAAGCAATGTTCTAAATGGTAAATAGTGAACTATACCGTGTCATGTTTATGGACGGTAAAACTCAATACTGTAAAGTTGAAAACCTAACTTCAAATTTACGTATGTATTTACTAAAATTCCAATCAAATTTGTTTTTAAGAATTTAATAAGTTGAGCTTAGAAGTCAAATAGAAGAGTAAAGGACGAAGAGTAGCCAAGAAAACTCTAAAGAACAAAAAGGCAGGTAGATTTGATGTACAAATTATAAAACTAGTGGTTTGATAACTTTTATATTGGTATCAGGAGTAGTAAACAGATCAACCAAATAGCCCAGAAAAAGACCTATGAGTGTAGTAAAACCTGACACACATTGTGTGTGTCATTAATATCAATGGGAAGGAGGACGTTCAGAAGAGCTAATAAAATAATAAAAAGACCTATGAGTGTAATAAAACCTTACACACATCGTGTGTGTCATTAATATCAATGGGAAGGAGGATGTTCAGAAGAGCTAATAAAATAAAAAATTTTATAAAAAATTATAATAGGTCTCAAAGCTAAAAAGTAATGAAGAATTATCAGGCCAGAATGCAGGAAAGGACAAATCTAAAGAACTGAGCTCATACTTGGGGCTACTTTTCCCACGGAGGTATTTGATGATTGTAGAGGTGGCAGCTGAGAGGCTGAGGGGACGGGGCTCTAGAGAACTATCACTGCTTTGCACTAGGGCTGTGCACTAGGAGTGAGAGTATGCCCAAGTAAACAGGCACACGCAGAGACTAGAGCTCAGTTACTTAGTTACCAAAAGGGCTAAATTGAAAAGACCTGACAATACCAAGGGCTGGCAATGAAGGGAAGTGACAGAAACTTTCAGACATTGCTGGTGGTAGTGTAAATTGATACATTGACTTTTGCCCAGTCTACTAAAGTTGAAGATATGTATCCCTCACATGCCAGCATTTCTACTCTTAGGTGCATATCAACAGAAAAGTGTATACCAAGAGACGTTTACCTGAATATTCACAGTAGCATTATTTAAAGTATCCCCATACTGGAAACATACCCAAAATCCATAAATACCAGAATGGATAAATAAATTGTGGTATTCTAATGTAACAGAATATTATATAGCAATGTAAATAAATGAATTATATGGAATATAGGATATATATACCTTCCAAACATAAATGCTGAGTAAAAGAAGCCAGGCTCAAAAATTTATGGATGTTCAAAATAGAATACTGTTTATATAAAGTACAAAAAACACAGTATTTGATTCCCTCTGTATAAAAGTTAAACATAAGTAAAAACTAAACTATAGTGGTCAGGGCTGCATATTTAAGTATTAAAATTAAAAAGAAAAGCAAAGAAGTGATTACCTTACAGAACAGTGGTTACCTGCTGGGGGAGGGGCACTATCAGGGCTTTGGTGGTCTTGGTGATGTTGTTTCTTGACAGGGGCGTTGGACATACAGATGTTTTGTGGTGAGTCGGTGCACTGTACATTTTTTATTTGTATATTTTTCTTTATGTGTACGTATATATTTCCTAACTCAAAAGGTTGAAAAAACTATCAGCAGAGATGAATAATGGATTTACTATTCTACAGATAGTACTGGGACAATCGAACAGAAATATGGCTGGAAAATATTAAATCCTTCCTATCATACACAAAAATCAATTATAGGTGTATAGAAAACCTGTGTAAAGCAAAGCTTTGTAACTTTTAATAGAAAGTAAAGAATATATCTTGATATTCTTGGGGGAAATAAAAAATTCTTGAAGAAAATACAACAATAAACTAATAAAGGAAATGTGAGTTGACTAAATTAAGATTAGAACTCTTTTGTAAGATAAAGTGAAAAGACAAACTATGCACTGAGAGATAATTTCTATGTGTATAACCAGCAAACAATAATAACCAGAATATATTTAAAATTGTGTATGTCAATTAAAAAAAAAAAAAGACAATCCCACTGGGGATCGGGGTGAGCGGAAGAACAGGCAAGGATAGGAAAAGGTAATCTGCACTAAAAACAATGTGACTCGCTGAGAAGTACGTAAAACACAGTAGGGCTTATTCACATAATGGAAGTATACGACCGTCTAAATAAATGAATTAGATCCATGTGCAGCAACATGAAAGAATCTCAAAAACAATGCAGAGTTAAAAAATTGCAAAATAAAATAATTTAAATAAAATATACAATCATGCATTATATCTAGAATCCCATATTACACACTGCTTATCAACACACACATATGTAGTATAAAAGTGAAAAAATGCTTAGGAATGGTAAATGCCAACTCGAGGCTACTGGATTTTTCTGGGGAGGGACAGAATAGAATCAGAGAAGGTTACACAAGGTCTTTATATCGGTATCATATTATTTCTGTGAAAATAAAGATTTAAGTAAATATGTCAAAATTTTAAGTTTTCCATAATTTTATACACTCCTGTTTTACTAAAATAGTTTATAAAAACAAAAATAAACATAATCCACTTCCCTAGCTATTCCCAGTTTTAATCCCACATCAAGTTGTGTGTTTAGACTGCACAGTATTGGCCCATCACAAACTCTGATATTATGGCACCAACTTACAACCGAGGGAAGCTTAAGAAACAGCCCTTATGAATTCTAATATTTGGTTTCCTGGAGGGATATTATCATGGATAAAATTTACTACCTCCCATAGCATCTCTTTATGAAGTTACAGGAGAAGTCACTCAGGCTCAGTAACAGGAGAAGCTGACTTATTTTAAAGACACAGTGAATCTTTTCTTGGTCACTAAGAGATGCTTGACTAAATTGTGAACTATCACTAGGAAAGGTAACTGGTTATGTGATTTGTGTTTCAATTCTTAATCTTACTCTCCAATCCTTACTGTGCTTTATTCCAGATTTTTCAGGTGATTTATTTTATCCAACTGTGTGTGCAATTATGTAAGTATGTGAATATAATCATTAAGGAAAACTTTGATAGATTATATTATATTAAAACTTACTACCTCTGTTCATCAAAAGATGCCATTAAGAGAATAAATGGCAAGCTACAAAGTGAAAAAAGATGTTTGCAATACGTATGATAAAGGGCTCATATCCTACAAATCAGTAAGAAAAAATAGATAATCCAAAAGAAAAATGGACAAAGCTAATGAATAGCAGAGCTAGAATTCAAATCCGAAGTCTTACTTTATTTTACTTAAAAAAAAAATATTTTCAGTTATTTGTAACTCTGTTACTAGTAACAACAACATCACTATTCATACTTGTTCTTCACAGAAAATCTTCCAAATTCTTTTTTTCGGGGGCGGGGGGGGTAGTTAATAACCTTCCCTATAATAATTATATATATTAATTAGTTGTGATTATAGAAATCAGACTATATCACATTATTTTATAGTCTTTTTCATATAATATAATTCACCTTTTCAAAACACTATTGCATAAGTTATACTAATATGGGTTCAATGCAAAGTCTTTAAAAGATTTCCTGCATACATTCACACACAAAATGTCTAATGTGCCTGCTTTCCCACACTCTTGCCAGTACTAAGTGCAGGTCTCTGGTTCAAACTCAAAAATGGTGAACAGAAAACTTCCTTCTAGCTTCCTTCAAGCAATGAAAACAAAAAAATTAAGGAGTAAAATAATGAGGAAACAAAAATGGTGAGGAATGGAAACAAGTTTCAAATAGGGACACATGGCTGAAAATGAACAAAGAATGAGGAAATGGGAAAGGGGTTAAATATAAAAAAGTAGGGCATCTTTCAGGAATATCCTCGTTAATCAGGCCATGAATCTGAGACAAGTGTACCAAAGGCTGAGAAGCAAGATGTAGTTTCTAATTTCATAATTTGATTAAGAATCAATAAAGGAGAGTTAGGGTCAATCTAATCGTGATCAGACATCTTAACTGGATAACTTAACTCTACTTCTAAGATTCCTTTAGATATTTCCTTTGGAGTTCAAATTTTTTCTCCTCAATTTTTAGTCAGTTTTCCTCTCAAAGCTGAATTTTTTTGGAAAAAATTCCCAAAGCTCACTTGGAGTTTTTAGAGCAGAACAAAGTACATATTTCACACGTTTAAAGGAAATGTTCAAACTTTGGTTGCAGTTGAATAACTTCGAAATGGCTTCATTTTAAAACCTAGTAGAGGAGAAATATCCAAAGGGAATGCATATTGTGGATTATTCGTTTTAAGGTAGTTCAAAATCAAATGAGCAATACAGGAGGTCTGCATGACTAGTAAAGGATCTCTGGCTGTTCTACTGTTACCTCTTAAAATAATAAGAGCTTACAGGTAGAGGAAAATTATTTAAATTCCTTCTTGAAAAGGCAGGATTTTGATTTTACTTCCTTGGTCTCGGCCACCCTTAAAAGCTCCTCTTGCTTTTCTTCTGAGTTTGTCTCTAATTTCTGGAAGACACCGTGAAGGAGGGGAAAGAAAGCTGGCCTAGAAGAGCAGGAGATTGAGCTCTGGGTGACCTTGGCCATGGGTCTCAATCACTCCATACTGAATCATCATTGTTATAATGCATACCAGCAAACCTTGGTCAATCTTCACAGGGAGGTCAGCTGGTAGGATTCAAATGAGTAATGGTTTAAGCAAGTTTTGAACAAGTATAAAGAGCTTAAGGTATGATAAATGTCTACTGTCTTCTTTTACTAAATATATTTTTAAATCTACTGAGCAATTCTAAGATTCAGGTTTGAAACAAATGTTTATGAGAACTAATATTGGAGAACCCATCTTGGTTCAAAGGGGGGACTAGGGTATGGGAAATTCTCTTGATATGTTGAAAAGACTAAAACACAACTGGTTATGATCAATTCAAAAGGATTAATATAAGTTAGAAACGCACAGTTAAAAAAGCGGAGGGGAAAAAGGTCTAAATCTTTGAGATTCTATAAAGTGTTCGGTCTGTAAGACAGATCCAGGGTCAATGTCTAAGAAGGCATCTTTGTATTAATGCTCAAATATTCATGTACCAGAAAACCAGATAAACAAAGACTAAAAGACACTGATAACTGAAATATATTACGCAAATGCCTTATTGTGTGCTCTGGGCTCTCAGGGGCACTGAAATAATATATGCGTGAAAAGATTACAATGGAAATGTTGGCTCTGTGCTGATGTGTTATCATAGTGAACATCAGACAGCAAAGGGAATATGCAAATCAACACAGCTCTATAACCCTGATTATTCTTGCCTACTATTTGATAATGTATTTCCTTCTTTGGAGAAAAAACATAATAAAAGAAATTCATTCTTCAAACTCTAGGAAGGCTGAGAATCTAAACAGACAAAAAGAGACCTACATAAAATTTTAAGATTAATAAAGTTTTAGAAATATTAACAGTAAAAGCAATAATCTAAAATATTTCTCTTACTTGCTTTTGCTAGTGGTTTGTAATGCATTTTCCACAGTTCCCCAGGATAGAAAGGAGGCTGTCAGCATCCATTCCCAGGTTTTTCTCACAAATATATATATAACAAGGGAGGTACAACAAAGTCTGTTTTGATTAAAGTTATGAATATCAGATTTCAAAACCAACAAAATGTTAGGGGCTTACTTCAGTTTTGTCTCACCAAAAATAGAAAATTTAAGGGAAGTAGAATTCTTTAGTTCCAAATTTCCTTAATGATTTAAGAAAGTAGAGAGGCAATGATATTTTCATATATTAGTACAACTGACAAAAAAAATAAAAAAGGATAATGCGACTACATTCCAACATTAAAAAATACTTTTGACAGTGTTTCCTAATTACCAACCGTGATGGCTATCGCTAATATGGATGAGGTAATTAAGGAGGACTATTTTTCTTATTACGCTTAAGATTATCTGCAATACTACAATCAAGCTTGACTTGAAGCCTGAGAAACAAATACCATCAAATAAATTTTATCTCACAGAATTATAAGATAGGCTTTAAAAATATTCACAAGTAATAGGGAATTCTAATGGGAAATAATAATTTACTATTTTAATTTGTAGCATAATGTATCACCATAGGAATCAAAGAAATTGAAAAAATATTTTTAGATGTAGTGCCTACACATTGAATGGCAAGATACTGTGGAAACTTTAATTGTGATATCCGATAATCAAAATAATGTCATCTTACTCTAATTAATATAAAATAATATACTTTTATATAAAAACCTGTTCTCATAATGTCAGGTAAAAAATGGAATAAATGATCTGTAATGTCCAGATAATTAAAGGGCTGGATTGTCTAAGGAATTTACTTTCTTTTCTATTTTGCAAATTTTAAAGTGGTAAGTTGATTGGCATTAGATCACAACATATATTTCTTTATAGATACAATGCATTTATCTCATATACAATGTGTACTGACAAACACATTATTTTCCTTTAGCTATAATGTAAACAGTGACATAAAAAAATTAATGTGCCTTACATCTTATAAAAGCATGTCTCTTTTATGAAGTCTTTTATAGCAAAGTTGATTTTTTTTTTTCATTTTTGTATCTCTTTAGATACCCTGGTACCCAGCACATAGTAGACAAGCCCTCAAAATATTTTTTGTCATGGTTCAACATTTAAAAAATAAGAAATGTTGTCATATGTCTGCTTCCAAAATATGCAGTATGTTCAAAATACTACATCCAAGGCTTATGGAACAACAAACAGACACAGATATAAAGATAGAAATACAGGGAACGTGTTCCAAGACCCCTGGTGGATGCCTGAAACTGCAGATAGTACCAAACCTTGTAGATACTATGTTTTTTCCTATATAAACATACTCATGATAAAGTTTAATATATAAATTAGGCACAATAAGAGATTAATAACAATAACTAATAATAAAATAGGACAATTATAACAATACCACAATAAAAATTATGTGAATGAATTATTGTCGAGAACTTTCACCTTTTCACTTAAAGGAAGCACTTTCCGGCTTCTCTGTGGCATATCTGAATTGCCAATATCACTACTCTTATACTTTGGGACCATTATTAAGTAAAATAAGGATCACTTGAACACAAACTCTATGGTACAGTGATAGTCAATCTGAAAACTGAGGTGGCTACTAAGTGACTAATGGGTGGGGAGCATATGCAGTGTGGATACACTGGACAAAGGGATGAGTCACGTCCTGGGTGGGGCAGTGCAAGATTTCATCATGACACTCAGAATGGTGCACAATTAATAACTTGTAAATTGTTTACTTATAAATTTAACTTATAAATTATTTATTTTTGGAATTTTCTATTCCATATTTTCAGACAACAGTTAACTGCAGGTAACTGAAACCACAGAAAAGGAAACCATGGGTAAGGGGAGACTACTGAATAGAGATATCATAGCCAAAATTCTCATAGCAATTGATTAATTTTGATAACTGATTTTCAGACACTTATCAGGCAAACGCTGATAAAATTCATTCTTAAAAAAAGAAGTTCTTTGATTGATTCAAAGGCTTATATACCTTCAACCCAGGAAAGATTCTGAAATGCATAATAGGTAACTCTCAGTTCTATATGGGATAATGATTCATGAACTCTATCAATCCTACACAGAAAAGAAATGATATGGAGGATTAGATGTGTATTTTAATGGAGATATTAATACTCGTAGGAAAATAAAATACTTAAAAGGACTAAGAAGGCAGAATTCTTCTTGTATACCTAAAAAATTTACAATATTAAAAGTATATTTTAATACATCAGATATTATTTTAATCAGCTACCAGAGATATTTCACTTCCTTCTCTTTATTTTCTACCCTATTAGAAGGATATTTAATACTTACTATTGGCATGTCAGCCTGCAATCACTGCCTCTATCAGGATATTAATGGCCTCCATTCCTCCAACACACACACTGAACTTCAGCTCAAAGTCAGTTTTCTATGCCCCTTAACTAGCCTCTATAACCAAATCTGACTCATGATCAAGCCTTTATCATCCTCAAAATCCACATTTATACCTGCTAGGTTTTATGTAATGGGGAGGAGATTACAATACAGAATCAGTTCTCCAGACAGGCATATCAAAGATACTTTTTCACTTAGTAGTAGACACAAAACTGTGCAATGCCTATAGAGTTCTACAAGAGCAGAAAAATCACATCACCAAGATACACCATCGCCTTATGAGGAACTGATTTAGAGCCCAGCTGCAAAGTCACTTTTGCCAAGAGAAGTTTTAAATTATGCCAAGAGAAGTTTTAAATTATGAGTACTCTTTGGGACCCACCCACCGCACAAACAATGATTTAGACAAAATGAAAACAAACAAAACAGGCTGACTCAGTCCAAAACTCCCAACTCCATCCTGCAAGAAGAAGACTATAAAACAATCTGATTAGCCTAAGGATTTCTGTGTTATTTTCATTTTCAGAGCCTCTCCATAGTGTGAAAAATATCGAATAGGGTCTAATTAGACCTGAACATACGGACCTGCTCATACATCTAACAAAATGCTTACCTTTCTGAATATACCATGTGGTACCATAAGATTATTTTTGATTATTTTAAAAATCCCCAAATCAGTAGACAAGAAAGCAATGAAGTCAGTTTACTCCATACCCCACACCCGACCTCCTGTCATTTATTTAAACCAGATATTAAATTAACAATCCAATGCCTGTCCAAAGAGCACTCACCTCATTGTCTGACTCCACGAGAACTTGATCATATTCACTAAGTGCTACTAGAAACATGATAGAGGTGACATTTTCAAAGCAGTGTATCCATTTTCTTCTCTCTGACCTTTGGCCCCCGACATCGACCATTCTGCAATGTTAACAATATTTGTATTAATAGCATATAAAGAAAAAGTCAATATAAATATAGATTTTACTTATAAACTTAGGGAAAATACTCTATAAAAAGAGTTCGAGTCTATTTTCTATTACCTAACAAAGTCAAGACATTCTGGGTAATAAATCATGATAGTTACTAGAAATTTACCAGATGTGTATGAAAATTGTAATTTTGTAAAAACTATACCTGTGCCAAGCCAAGGAAAATGGTGTTTTATTTAATCAAGCACTGAAGAGTCAGAAACAAAATGAGGTTTTTTTGTGTTAAGCTCCAATGACAAATACTGACTTCAATCTATTTTCCTATAAAATGAGAATAAAGATCCTCATATATCTTAAGGATGCTAGAAATGACTGCAAATACATTTGAAGATGTAAGATGCTATACATTTCAATATGTGTGTGTGTGATGCTTCAACTAAATGCAAACATGACTCTACTGATCCTTTATCAGTAGGTTAAGCATTTTGGGCTGTTTTTCCTTCCAATATTTGCAATAATTTGGGATAGGATCAGTTATTTTGGGTAAGATAGTGTAATTAGCCTTAAGTACAAACCAACTTACTAACCTACCAGAAGTGAAGTATATAAAACATTAAGATGCTACAAGATGTCTCATTTGAAATATTTCAAGGATTTGTTTTTAATACATTAGTTCTGTGCTGGGTTACTGCTCAGGAACCAAAAATGACATCAATTAATTTGAGTGATAACGTACATGTGGAAATACCTAGCACTATATGCCACTGAATCCAAGTTTCTTCAAACTATTGTTCCATCTCTCAAATAAAATATGTACAATGTTCATAAGATAAAATACTTTCAGAGAATGAGAGTTTTAGGTACAAAAATTTGAGAGCATGACTCTTCAAGCACTTGCTGAAAATTGCAGTTGTTCTTCATGTTCTCCTGCCTCTAAGCATTAAACCTAAGTAAGAAATCAAGATTCTTCCAGTAACTGCTTCTAAAAGTTTTCTAAGGCATGGAAGATATATCTGAGGGACAAAACAATGGATCCATGGAGACTTACAACTATCAGCATCAAAACTAGAATTCTTAGGTCTTCAAAAATATTAAAATGCTAGCTCTTCCCTGATGCGGAGTGAATAAGATGCTACTCATTTACATGAAATCCTCATCCCATGAAATCCTGTCACACTAAACTTCACAACATGCTTTTGATGGTGGCAGAAAATTATTTTTCTGAGTTATTACTTTTATTGTAGTGGCAAAAAAAAGTCCATTAAAAGCTAGTGCACATAATGTAGAAAAAGCAAGATGTAATAGTAACCTGGTTTCAAAGGTCACTAATTATAAAGCAATGAGGAGATAAAAACTCTTCATGAAATGCTATATGTTTTTAAAAAATATTCTGTAATATGGTTATAAGAGGAAGGAAACTTAGGTGTCTCAAATTATAGATATTTAAATGCTATGAACTCGAAACTTAAGTAATGCCAGAGCTGTAAGCAACCTTGGTGATCATCTAATGCAACCATTTTATAGATGGAAAAAATGAGGCTCAGAATTATTTCCAAAATGTCACCCACTTTATGAATATGTCTATTAGAGTAGCGCATGGCAGCCGGAGGTGACCACAGGTAGAGACAGATTAGAGTCAAACACACAGTGCTCTGGCAGGGAATGATGGAGGGCCTGCTCATCAGAGTCACATGGGAGAGTTACACAGGAACAGTTACATTACTCCTACTTCATTATTTCTTATTGCATGTAGTTTTCTCCAAAAGGTTGGGCTCTCCCAAGGAACTCAACTCTCTACGCTCATAGATATAGTCACGTCTTCATTTCTCAAAGAACCTGTGGTTTGAATTCCAACTAAAAGTAGAACTGAGAGTGCAATAAGAGATTAAATGAAAGTATATCAGTATTGCTTACTTCTCATCTTAAACAAACAAACAAACAAACCTATGCTGAATATTACCCAGAAAGAACAGCAGCAGTGAAGGAGGAAGTAATAAATTTTCATTCTATTTTCCTATGTAAATTTAGACTAGGTTGATGAATCTATATTTGAAATCATTTAAAAAATTTTCAAGCAACTTATTTTAGGAATATAAAACATCCCATATTTTTATTGCTATTGAAAAATTCTACAGTAGTACAAGAGGACTTGGAGGAAACAATGACATGAAACTTTCTGACAACATATACTTTCTATTATCAATAGTCATAAGATCATTCGTATCTGATACAAATCTAAAAACATATGCATTTTTCTTCTAGTTAAAATGATTCTCCAAAAATTATAGTAAGGACAATGTCTAACTAAATTTTTGATTACCAGCAAACAGACTTCATTGATTTTTTTTTTTTTTTTTGGTGATTTAATCCGAAATGAGAAATCTACCCATATATCTTTCCTCTGTTTCCTCTTTCAGGGACACATTATTCCATCTGTGTATCTAATGATAATGACTGGTATAAAGATAGTATTATTTTAAAGCCTACCCATGATTTCAGCATTTATACTTCACCAAAAGTACTCAAGGCATAAAATCTGGGAAGTGGGTGGTATGGACTCAGGTACTACCTGAAAATGACACTTTGTAAGTCAAAGGGGTATTCGATGATCCCTGTGGTGGGGACTCGAACTCTAAGCACATCTTGTTGCGTAGGCAGGTAGGCAGGGTCGGCAACGCGGTCCAAGTCATTAAGATAGCTAGAGGAGGGAAGACACGAGAATGTCAGTGATATCATCACACCACATCTGCCTATGGAAAGAGAAGAACAAAAATGAATCATAAGAAAGAAGTGAAGAAAAGAAAGAAAAATATCAGAAAGTGGTAAAGAAGTTTTGGGAAGTCAAAAGACAAAGTCAATCTTCCACTGGTTGGAGCAAGGTTACCCATCTATAGATTACCTGGCTCACTTCTCACTTCTTCTCTTACTATCAGTTAGAACCCATACAAGAGAAAGGAGGAGAAGAAATCAAAGGAGTCTCCTACATTTTACTTGTTTAGCAAGTGGTGGATAAAACGAGAGTTTAAAGCAAATGGTTTGAATTACTTATACAAATTCTATTTGTCTAAATAAACAGATAACAGAGTTACACATAAGATCAGAAGGCTTTTTTTTTTTTTTTTTTGCCTTTTTGCAGAACATCAGAGCTTATTCCTGGAATGTATCTCTTTATTCCCTTAAGAGAGGACAGCAGGATATCATATCCTAAATTCTGCCCAGAGTCTAAGTGATGCATGATTACGGTGAAGCCACAAGATTTCTAGTTACCGAGGTAACGATGTCTAAGGTCAGATACTCCCAGTGTTTAGAGTCGCTACATCTAAACTTTAAATTTATCTGCTTATATTAGACTTCTCTATTCCTTTGGAGAAAAATAAGACACTTTTTATTTTGAAATAATTTCAGACTCATAAGAAATTGTAAAAACATTACTAAGAATTCCCCTGTACCCTTCAACCAGCTTCCCCTAATGATAACATTATATGTAACCACGGTACAGTATCAAAACCAAGAAACTGACATTGATCTAATATTATTAAACTACAGACCTTATTGAGATTTCATCAGTTCACACACACACACACACACACACACACACACACACACAAACACACACACTTTGGGAATATATTGTTCTATGAAATTTTATCACATGTAGAGTTTCCTGCAACCGCCACAACAATCAGGATACAGAATTGTTCTGTCACCACAAAGAAACTGCACTGTGCTACCCATCCCGACCCTAACTCCTGGCAACACAGATGTTCCTATCAGAACAATTCTGTCATTTCAAAAATGTTATATTCCATTCACTTTTCATTCTCTCAAAGTGAAAAAAATAATTTGCAACTTTGAGAATGACATAATTTGGTATAATTGATGATAAACAAGTGAAAATGACTGCTCTGCATGGCATCCTTGTGATTTCAAAGAGTCACTATGCTCACCTTGGCCCTAGGGAGGATGGAGTACAAATATGGTTTCAACACATAACTACAAAGTATAGACACAAAGTAATTAATGTGTTAACAAGATTTAAAGAAAAGTTGGAACCATTAATAGAATTGGAAGTGGTTAGATCCTCAATATCTTTATGCCCACAAACTAGAGACGGTGAGTTCTGAGGTATGTAACAGGGAATGTCTGGTGCAGAGCATGTTATAACTCAGCAAGCACAAACACTCAGTTGATGTGACCTACCAAGGGAAGGACTTGGTCTCAGTGATCATTATTCTTGCCGTTGTACCCAGAAGACTGCCTGGCAATAGTACTTAATGAATATTTGTTGGTTAGATGGATGGGTTTCCTATGTTGAGATTTAGTTTCAGTATTAAATATTCTTACTTGTGGTGTTCCATATTAATGAAATTATTAAATTTGAAACTGGCTGTTGAAAAGAAATGCTACATTAAATCTCTAAGATTCATGAGATCATAAAATAGTAGAGCTAAGTCAGATTTTAACAAAAAAAAATTAAATTACTGCCTTTTTAGAGGTGTATCAATCCTTTAAGACAAAAAGGTAGCAGCTTGGAAATTCCTACTGCAAAGCAACTAATTAGTATTCTAGTGACCTTACCCCAAACACATCAATGATTCTCTAGCTGGCAATTAGCTCTCTACTGACTGATAGGAACCAGCCTGATATCTTTAATTATCATAAAACTGGCTGAAAGACAAAAAGGGGGAGGAACTGGGAGAATGTGGGCATGAGAAGCAGGAAGGACATATAAAAACGTACCGAACCCAAAATTTTAGTTGATATCTTGGCATGGTCCTAGAGTCATCTGATGGGGTTAACAAGACTATGTTCCAAGAGATGGTCTATATCCCATTCTGCAGATAAACCAGTTAATCACACCATAAAAGCAAAACCAAAGGGCTACTCTGTATTAATGGATTTTTCTGATTTATCAGCTCCTTGATTTGAAAACTTGGGATGAATGTACATTTTGAAACCTATAAGATCACCATTTAACTACTATACACAAAAATTTAATTCAGAGGAATCAGAGAACTTCCAATTTACATTGGCAAGTTTGTTCAGAAATATGCTGCCCAATAAACCATTTCTACTCACTTAACCCAAAACACAGAGCTCAGAACAGAGGGTGGCTGATTCTTGTACAGAAGGTGCTGTCGTTCTCCTGCGGTGAAGAAAAATCGTGGTTTTCTGCTTCTTAGAGATGAACTAAACAGATTATTCATTGCCACTCCGTTTTTAAACATGTATTTCCACAGGAGACTTTAAAGAACCAGCACATGTAGTGGGAAATTACCTGTCACACTGCACAGTAGGAACCTGGCTAGTCTTTCTTCAATTTAGAAGAGTGAACTGAGCTCCCTGACTAACATACTCAGGTAAGATAGAATCAGGGTACAAACCTGTGACTGAAGGACCACTTACATGAATGTAGAGGCTGTCCTAAAATAATGTCAGTGGTATCTCTCTGTGAACCTGAGGCATTAGCTGAATATCTAAAACATTTATTCTTGCAAGAAGATTTTTTTTCCTCTTCACCTTTCTTTTGCTCCTTTTCAATGTCAGTATAGTTCATAGAGAGTAAGAAGAAAAGCATAACAACAGTGAATTACTGAGTGCTTGCTAGGCTGTGTTCTGTCTGCTCCTTGCCCAGGTGTCATCGTATTTCATGGCAAGGAAACAGCCATTAAAGATGTTCCATATACTTTTGATTAATGTGAAAGTGAATGGTAGTTCTTGCTTGGCATTCTTACTGCTTTGCCTCAGTTGGATGGTAGAAGAAAAGGCTCACTCTACTTGGAGTAAAGAAGTTAAATTAATCTAGTTAAAAACAACAACAACAAAAAGAAAACTGAAAAGAAACGTGTCAAGGCCTGCTAGTTGCAACAGACATTATCTAGAACCAAAACCAAAATTAAACCACTAAACCCCAAACACCCCAAAATAAGATGAGGAAAAAAAAAAAAAAACAAAACAACAACAAACCTTCCAAATAAACAAAAGATACAAACTATGTTCTCCCACAGAAAGGTCTGGGTGGCTCAGAAGCTACACCAGGATTGAGAATATGTCGCAGATAATTTGTGAAGCAAGTTAAACCTGCAGGCGACCAAGACCAGTGTTTTCTACTGCCAAGGAAAGGCCAGCATGGAGAGCATCTGCCTGGGTAAGTCCCAAACCCACAAGCCCTCTCACTCTAGGCTTACAGGACACGGAGGGACTCACAGCACCTTCTGCGTTTCACAGTTTCTTAGGGGAAAAGGCCATTCTATTTCCTTAGAAATGTAGTTCTGGCATTATGAGACCAGAGCATCCTCATTTGTTGATTCCTGTCACATTCTGAGAAAAGGTAATGGAATAATCTCTTAGCTGAATTGTACTTTCCATTGAGGCATTTCATATTCTGAGGAAAAACGTTGGTGGAATATATCATGTTGGATTATTCCATTCATTTAACCTTTTACAAAGAAACACCAAGGTCTGAACAAATTTATATTGCAGAGTAAATTCAGAAAGTTAATTATAGCTATAATTTGTTTTGTAGAAATGATTTTGAGTGGCTGCTGAGGTCATTCTCAGGGTGTTGCTATGGCGACAGGCACAAGGTACATTTCCAAGGCAATGTATGTTTAACAAGTGGCTGGCAGTAGCTCTCTCCCGATGTCAGGGAGAGAAAGCTCCCATGGTATACAACAGATTTATTTAACTGTCTAGGAGACAAGGCGTGTTTAGGACTGTGCTAGAAAATAGGAGGTTTAAGTTGATTAAACTCATCTTACTCTGATCCATTCATGGGAATTTAATGACTTGCCATTGCTTTGTGATATTAATAATGGATAACTTCATAATTGATTTAAAAAAAAAAAGTCAATATTTTCCACATATATTTGCTCAGTTAGGCCTCTCACACTCTGTGAGATCAGGGACCATGATGACATTTGTCCAAGGCTGGTCGCCAACACTCAGCCGAGGGCCTGGAACACAGCAGGTGCTCAACATGTCACCCAAATTAAAACTATTTTTTTAAAAATACTGTAGCAGTTAGAAAGACAAATTACATCTTTTACGAAAAAAAACAAAGGAGTAGGGGCACTGTTAGCCACCCAACGCCACAAAATAACCTCTCTGGGCTATTACTGGCCTGCATTATGTAAAAACTAAATTCTGAATTAAAATGCCTATGATGAATGTAAAGACAACACAGAAAAGAAAAGCAGTATTTGTTTAACTTCATTTAGTAGATGTGCTTCCTGTTCTTCTTTAGATCCTGGACACAAAATGATATAATTTGCATATAATATCCATTTTATGCCTATCAAGCTTTCTAGCCTTGGAATTTACTCTAATCCAGTGCAAATGGAGGGAGTGAGTGGTCTCTTAATAACAGGCAATTCTCACACAATCTCTTTAATGAAAGAAACAGGTTTCTGATGGTTTTCAGTTGAAATCAAAGCAACAAAGAGACTCCTGTAGTAAATTTTCAACAGTTCCTATCATGAAAAAAATGCAGGGCCATCATCTGGAATTGAACAATACATTTGACCATGACACTCTGATGGGTGTTAAGGATATGAAGATTCCTAGGGTATGATCTCTGCAGTCAAGGAGATTACCAACTTGTGGGAAGAAAAGGGTTAAATGAAGATGAGAAATGATGGGGTTCAATACAGGTGGAATGAACCTTTTTTTATTTTGGACAGAGTCATTTTCTGAGAACCTGTTTGAATTGTCTCTAATCCTTGGTGATTATCCACAAAACATCTTTCCACAGCATGACTGATATGCATGAAAGACTGACAGACAGAAATCATGTACATTAGTCTATTATTACACCTTGTAACTGCTAAATTCTTTATACATTTAACTTCAGGATCATCTCTGGCTGTAGAAAAAAATTAGAAATTCAGAAATCAGATATAATTCATTACTTTAATGATTAAAATATATATGAGAGAAGCTTAAATGTCACTAAAACAATATGCTCAAGTCAAATATGGCATTTTCTCTCTTGAATATGTTTTTAAAAGACATGCTAATTGTTCCTCAGTTTTGACAATAGTTGGTCGGTCAATAACAGTTTTGAATTGACCTTCAAATTTAATTTATGCTCCAATTTGACATGTCATGAGAACTTATTAAAATTTTCTTAAAGTAAAAAAACCTCACTACTTATGACTAGAAGGTTAATTGAAATCTAAACTAAGAATAGTACAGAAACTAGAAATTCAAGGTTTTTTTTTTAATGAAGGAAACATGAATAACATTTAGATATGATTTGGTAAGTTATCTACATCACATATGGGTGGGGTTAAAAAATTACAGACATACAAGCCTCAGCAATTATACTAAAAGGAGGAAAGTACTTGTGAGTGGTAAGTGAAAAAAGAAATCTCTGATATTTGGTATAAATCCAATCAAACCTAGTAAGGTAACTGAAAACAGCAAGTTGGGCATTCATGTAGCATGCTATGGGGTGTGTGCTGGGTTCTTCAACTCCTTCATAAGGACCTCCTTTTGAGAGGTTGTGTTTATAACACACTTGCAGTTCATGTCGGATATTAAGATGAAATTTTGGCACAGAAAATGACTCTTGGTAGAATTTCACATTTTTAATTATTAAAAAGAAGGTTAGAAAAACTAGGGCGACTTCATTTAAAAAAAATTAAGAAGACCTCATTGTGAGAAGAACAGTCTCAGGGGAGTTGAAAGCTAGATCATGCTATGAGATCTTATTTGACACTGTCAAAAGCAGTGGAAGCTAAGGAGAAATCAGAAACACGCAGTTATTGAACAGTTGAGATATGACCACAAGGGTTCAAAGGAAAAAAGTAAAAGATACTGTCAAACTGAACTTAAAAAAAAAAATAGAGTTAAAGTAACAGTTCTGCAAAACTGCAGTCCTGAGGGGAGTCAAGGACAGCTTTTGGTATCAAGACGAACCCAAGTGAATCCCTCGTCTGGCAGGTCCTATAGCTGAAATGAGCCTCCCTGATGACCTGGTTAGGCTGGTTAGCTGTACAGGTTTGCTCATTACACAAACACTTCCATTTCACGAAGAGTTCATTTTGTGGAGGGCAAATCAACTTTCCTTTTTAACACATGGCACATTATGATTAGAGTTCAAGGAGGTGTAGTATTTATAACAGGTATTTTGTTCATAAGAAGCTGTTTTCAATACAAAATTCTGGGTATAAAAAAAAGATTCTCGTCTACGGCTATGCCACCCTGAACAAGCCCGATCCCATCTGATCTCGGAAGCTAAGCGGGGTTGGGCCTGGTTAGTGCTTGGACGGGAGACCACCTAGGAAGACCAAGTGCTGTAGGCGTAAAAAATAAAAATAAAAAATAAGGGATTGTAAGTAGACAAGGTGCTTGCAACCTGTGAGGTCAACCAAGGGTTGCCTCACCTAAATAAAAATAAACAAACAAACAAACAAATAAATAAAACAAAGATTCTCAAGAGAGAATATTCTGTGGCATAAAAGAGAACTCTAAGAGATCATGCATTTCAATTTTTTCTTTTCCAAAGAACTAAGCTAATCCAGAAAATCAAATTTTAAAAACTAAGTTAAATATCTCATAAAATATTCTATCACTCCATTTGGTAAATAGTTTCAGTATCTTATAATTCTTATATATGGATCGTTGATTCAAACGTCCATAAGAGACCAATGGTGTCAAATGGAGAATAGGCTGAACTACTATGTGTCTGTCAGGCGAAAGTCAGGGCCAGGGTCAGGCCTGGGTTACAGAGATATTCTTATGTCTGTTGTTCAAGCAAATAAACTGGCCTTGTAATTAAACACAAACCAACAACAACGGGGAGAGAGAGAGAAGGAAGAAGGGAAGTAGAGGCCTTTTTCAATTTGCCTGTTTGGCTTTGTTAATTTATTCATCTTTTACATGATAACTTTCAAAGTTGACTAATTTTAACCCAATTTTTATACTTCTAAAACATATAACAACACCAGAGACTGCTTTTTATTCTAGCCTGCCTGTCTTGAAATGTAAAGGCAGAGCTTCACTCAGTTAATTTACACAAATTTATTGAAAATCTGTTAAATTCTAATGTACTTGTATGTGTTGGAGGGAGGGGGCTGGAGCACAGGGAGTTATTACAAAATACTTAAAATATATATATTCTTTGCCTTTGGGACAACAGGCTACCTGGAAAGCAAAGATAGCACAGATGAATCAATTAAGAAATAATTAAGTGCCAAATTGTGAGCTGCTAACTATGAATGTAATAAGAAGGGAGAGATGATTATGAAGCATAGTCACTAGAGAATAGTGTGTAGAGAAATGGCAGATGAGTTACACCATGTAAATGAGAAGAGAAAAGAGAGTTGATAGATGAGAAGAAATTAGTAAAGACAAAATTTACTTATCCTTTTATTAACTTATCATTTGACAACTTTCACTGAAAGCCAATACTGAAAGCTAGGCACTGTGTTTAGCACTGAGTGGGAACCACAATGGAAAAAAAAAAAAGAAAAAAAGAACATGAATCCTTTCCTCAAGGAGCTTGTACTTTGGCAATGGAGAGAGAAATGCTATAAATAACCATACTACAATGCAAATATGATGTAGGTCATAACAGAGGTTCCAGTGAGTATAGCCAAGAGTCTGATATGAGCAAAAAGGTCACTGAGTAAAACTAGTCTCTCGTGGTCATGTCATCTTAACTTGGGATACTAATTCTGTAGGATCAGGAGCTTCATTTTGACAAGGATGATGAGGTCTAGGGAGCTGGTCATACTAACCTAATTGAACTAGTTATAGAACAAAATTTAATTCATAACTTTAAATCAAGAAGCCATAGTGATAATGAAGAACAGTCAGAGTCCAAAGGCTGCTTGGTAGGCAGAGAGGAAGGATGAAGGAACCTAAATGACCTTAAGGGTTACAGGAAGATAATAAGGTTATCTTCTGCTCTCCTCTGGCTAGAGTGAGACTGTCTTCCAGTCAGTTCAAGTTTTAATAGGCCTCTTAACAAAAGCCTGTCAGTCCTTATCTTTGGTTCAATTGATTGTTAATCCTATCACATTCTCTTTAAGCAGCTGCTGCAGGCACTGTGATGGTTCAAAAGCCAAGACACATGAGACACAACCCTTGCTCTCAGAGTCAAATCAACTTAATGAACATTTCTGGTCATTTATATCATCTTTAGTACTAGACAGTCTTTGCATGGCATTTAGAGGTATTGTCAGGGAATACAATCTAGTGCTCTCTGATGCTCACTTCCTATCAAAAGTTATATTGTCTAAAGCAGGAATACAGGCCATCATTCCCTCAGTACTTTAAAACTTTCTCTGAGTTCATTCTGATCAGGAGTCCTAAACTAGGTTCTATCTAAATGGTGTGATAAAGGTTAATTGGAATTTTAAGTATGGGAGGAGCTAGGGCTTGTGGAAGTTCTTGCATTCTACATAATCAGGAGAACCCTATAGGAAGAACTTTATGTTTCTAGGGTTAGCTCTAGGGTTCTAACTTCCTTTTTCCATTCCTCTCTTTTCCTTTCTGTAAATACCCTTCCATCCTAGCAGAGTTTGCACATGGCTTGCCATGCCTGCATGCCCTAGGTTGCAACACTTCCTTTTTCCAAAATAAATCCTTTTTGGTGACAAAATACCTAGTTGATATTATTTTTCAGTCTAAGAAGCAGAGTACTATTTGCCTTTCAACATCTGTCTTTTTCTATAGGAGGGACTTGTAATTTTTTTTTTTTAATCAGACAGTAAATATTTTAGGCTTTGTGGGCCATTCAGTCTGTTTCAACTTTATGGGTGCATACCAGCTATAGACAATACATAAACAAATGAGCTTGGCTGCGTTCCAATAAAACTTTATTTATAAGAACTGGCAGCAGGCTGAGTTTGGCCTGCAGGTTTGCCAATCCCTGTTCTCTAGTAACAGTGCCCTGGTTTCAGGTGGGTACAAGGCCATGCTGAATAGACAGTGGAAAGGACTGTAAGATAAAGAAGCCCAACTACTGAAGGTGCAAACTTTCTGCTAAAATGTGAGCAAGCAGCAAACTGACAAAATGATGTGTGTCTACCACACCCACTGTGCCCTTCATGCAGAGTGAATGAATGGGCACACGGGTGCCAATGCAAGCCCAAACTATGCCCCTGTTATGAAGGTTAGAGAGTGTTCAGCATACCTAAGCTTTATTTTATCATCTCTAACAACTCCGAGCATTCTGAAAAAGGAATAATTAAGACCTTAGATTCATCAGAGTTCACTGCAGAAAACAAATACGGGGTTTTTGTTTGTTTTGTTTGTTAATTCTTGCAAAAGGTTATTTGGTTCATTAGGTAACAAAACAAAACAAGAAGTAAATATGTCACTTATGTGAAAAAATGACACCCCGTGTTATTGTCATTTTTTAGAAAAGAGCAAACATATTCAAGATCATTGCCCTCTTCTGAGTCTCAGATAGCATTTTTAGTTATTTAACCATAAAGAATAATTTCTCTGTTCATTACATTTTCAGGTAAATTTGGGGGTGCCAGGTTTTCACTTGACTGCATAAGATAATGGTTCCTCAGTTAAAGGCATTGTACTGTAGTAGAATCAAAGGACTTCAGGATTTAGAAGAGAATTTTGAGATTATAGAACACATACCAGTTTCCAAGGCAAGTGAGGCTTCTACTTAGTCCAGGCCCCAGAGTGGTTAAAGGCAGAAGGTATCTGACTGTTGGCTAGACTCTGACCCAATGTTCTTACCATATAAAAGTCTTGTCTGCTTCTGAAAGCCTGCAGTAGGCTTATACTTCTTTTTATCATCAGATCAAGAGCAAAGTCAAGATGGCTGTGAGAGACAGAGTCAATGCTCTCTGAAGTTCAATTATTTGGCTCATCAGTGAGGAAATTTTTATAGCAAGATACCTCTTCAAGAAGGATTCAGCCCTAAATCACATGGATGTGCTGAACTACCTCTGAAATTCAACATTCAAATTCCTTGTGCATTTTAAAATTAAGTTAAAAATTTAAGCATGAAGTTAGAAGTAAACTCCAATGCTGAGTTATGCCCCAAAGCCAATTTATTCATGTGCTTTGGATTTATGGGCTCTGGAGCATGTGAAAATTTCAAGAAGGTATCTGATCTACTGAACTCCTTAAAGGGGACTTCAGTAAAGTGAGATTAGGAATTATTTGGTCTCTTAAATTGAACACAGAGCACACTTTTGCCAAAAGCCTGCAGAGTGAGGATTTTTCTCACTATAAGTCAATACGATGAAACTTGTGTTCTCTGGCTAATGTCAGGGAGCTTTTGGTACTGTAAACAGTGAACTCATTTGACCTAAAGTCTTAGTTTATTAAAGCAGGTGGTGAACCCCAGAAAAAAAAAAAAAGTAATCCCACGGCCATCTGTTTATTGTGCTCTTTATCTAAAGATATTTGGAGCCCTTGGGTTTTTTTTTTTATTAATCGATAACAAAAAAGTTCATAAAAGAATCTGCAAAACTCTTCAGCACCTTAGACTGCTTTTATTCTTGCATTGAAAAGAATTAGAAGAATGGCCCAAATTAAAGCCAATTGCAAACTTATCCCAAACTGCTTACTCATCGTCTGGAATTTCCCACCTCCTTGTTTCTACCAGTGCTGCCTATTTTTTGAGACATCTGATTGCTTATTATGATCAGCAAGTTGGCTAATCAAAGTAGAAAAAGGGAAGCTTAAATCATTTTATTGTGTCCTTCTTATTTGTTCTTTTCGACTACAGCAAAAAGTTACTGTATGGAGTACAGGGGTTGAAGAGGGGTTAAGACTATGACTCAGAACATCTTCCACGTTGTATGAATAATTAGTTGATGCATTGTTAAACTAGGCTACATTTTGGGATGATAATAAAAACCCTGCTGGGTCTGTTTTTTAGTAAATTCAATATAATTTTCCCTCTTTATACATATGAGATTACCTATAGGCAATGCTGATAAGGATTAATAAATAACTGTACCTTTCATGGTAAATGATTTATCTAACCATACATATTGATCTATTTAGTCCACTCATCCATCTATCTATCTATCTATCTATCTATCTATCTATCTATCTATCTATCTATCTCCCATCCATTCATCCTCTGTGAGGCTGTATTTCACAGTGGTTAAAAACTTGGGCTCTGGAGACAGCAAATCTTAATTTAACTCCTACTCCTATCATTTACTAAATGTGTGACCTTGAACAAGTTACTCAACCTTTCTGAGACCAGGTTTCTTCCTCTGTTTAATGGGGATAATAAGAAATGTCTACCACTTTGGGTGGCTTTGAAGATTAAATGAAATAACTCATATAAATAACTAAGCACAGACTCTAACATAGCATGTGTTCAGCAAATAGCAGCTATTATTGTTTTTGATAATACAGCTTTCCAGATCTGACATTCAAAAACAGCAGGAAAAAAGACTTGAATGTCTTTAGCTCTGAAACTTCACTGTTCATCCATAATGGCTGAAGAGAGATGGCATCTACATCATGGTCATTAAAACAGTGGAAATTATGCATCTATTATTTCATCTGTAAAGGTCAAACATGAGCAGTAAGGATAGGGTAGATAGACTTTAGTAAACAAGATAACAGATACAAAAGAGATGTGTACAAAGACAGATGGCATAGCAACTCACTATTTTTGGTGTTGGGTGAGAATTACAGTGCGTGGGACTCCTGATTTGGGTCTTGAAGGATGAATAGGAGCTCACTAGATAGAAGAAGAAAGGCATGCCTGGCCTCTGCTCAGTATTCCTGGCAAGGGGCCTGTGCTGACTCTGACAACCAGCGCGGTCCTGGAGAGAATAACTGATATGTTCCAAACTTTAAGCAGATGTGCCTGGCAGGCCCCAATTCTCACACTGCTAGAAATTGGATATCTCTGTGTTCCCTCTAAATCTAAACTAAAAACCCACAACTAGAGATGGTGTACTCAGAGAAGGTGGTCCTAAATCCAGAGAGATTTCAGTAAGGTAATGATATTGTATAAGAAATTAGGTCCACAACATTAATGAAGAATTTATTTTAATTGTAAAGATAGCAAAAAGAACATAGGAACCCCACATGAAGTAAAGGAGGTAAGATACACCAGCAGAACGTACACAAAAAAGTCAGAAAGGAAAAGGCATAACAACTAACCTGAATATAGAGAAAGGAATTATTTTGAGTTATTCTGTGAAAATGCATTCAGTACTAGGAATCAGAGATGCTCAAAATATGGGACCTATATCCTCATTAGTGTTCTCCCTGTAGTTCACAGAGTATTTGCAGGGACTATACTGGAAAAAATATGTAGAACACAGCAGCAATCGGGTGAATCTAAAATGCTACTTGTCCTATCCTTGTGCTGGGAGAGTTTTCCTGGCTCAAGAAAACTGCCCGGGACTAAGATGGGGAAAGAATCTGGTGACTAATACTCAGGCCTTTGATGTAGTAGGATAAAGGCAGGCCAGCCGGGTTCCTCCATCAGTGATCTATAAAGAGTGCTGAGAAAGGAGTGAAGGGTTAAAGATGTACAAATTAGTGGCTGATAGATGGTCACGGGGATGGGGAGTATGGCATAGGGAATGCAGTTAGCATTAACGTAATGGCTAGGTGGAGAGCCAGAGGAGAGAAAGAGCAATTAGGGGGATCGTTTTATAAACTATATAAATGTCTAACCAAGGTACTGTATGCTTGAAACTAAAAAAAAAAAAAAAGTGCTGAAACTTCCTGGGAAGAGATCAGAAATACGGAGCCAGATAACTCAGGTTTCCACTTACAACTCTTAACCTAACTAGCAAAAATTGATTGGTTCTATTCCCCTTAAAGTAAACAGAGTTTTCTAGAGAATTAGGGTGTCAGTGTCCTAATACTGGGGTGAAACTTCACCAACGATGGGTAAACCAGTGCACATCACTGCATAATACGCATTCTACTCAATGTTTAACTTGAATCTAATTAAGTCTTCAAATGTAACTTCTAGTTTACAGAATATCCAACAGACAGAAGAGAAAGTTAAATCATGACATGAGATGGCTATCAGGCCAATTCAAGCCAGTGAAATGCAAAATAAGCCTCTACTACATTTAAACAGACTTAAGAGACACAACCCAAATGCAATGTATAGTCCTAAAATTGACCAGCTCTAAAGGACGTGTTGGAAGAAAATGAGAAGTCTGAATATGAACTAGGTTTAGAATTATAAAAGTAACTGATAATTACTTTTATATTTAGGATGTAGAAAATGTTCTTTTTCCCCTTAAGGGATGCATACTGAAATGTGGGTATAAGAACATATTATAATTTGCTTTATTATTTCTGCATAAATATATGGTTAAAAAAGAATTAGGTGTATGTGAATACACATATACCCACACATAGTTTAGAAAATCAATTTCTCATTAGGGGAAAGAACTGTTTAAAGAATAATCATTTGAAAGGTTTAGATTAGCCTGTCCCAGGTGCCCCAACATCTTTAGCTCTAGCATGAGCAATGTGCCCCAAGAGCAGGCGGTTATATAAATGTCTAACCAAGGTACTGTATGCTAACCAAGGCGGTCAACACGGAGTATATGACAGCATTCTAAGATGGTGGCTTTCCCAGAATCACAGCTCTAACAGGGGCCTGGAGAAACTGTCTCGGATGGATAGATCTTGGTCCTAAAGCAGTAGATGTGGCAGCATCCAATTCTCATAGTAAGTAATGGGTACCTGTTTAGTAATCCACAAATCTAAACTAAGGGAATGCCACTAGACATGTGGTAGAGCCTTGTATCAAGAATATAACCACAGTAGCTAATAAAGGTGTCCACGGGGCAAAGTGGAATCTCTCAGAGGGCCTATACCGGGAGCAGAAGGCAAAACAGTTGACTAAAGGGGAGACCTAATCCTGGTAAGCACATAATTATTAGACATTGGTGCCCAGATGCTCTAAATAGCAAGACCTCTCTGTAGGGAGAATAGATATAAGTGACAGGGAAAGAATGAAACAGGTGAGAGGAGGAAGAGACAGGATTTATGATAAAAGTAAAAAGACAGAGGTTAGAAATGATGAGAGGTAGAGAATTAATTAATAAATATACCTTTAAAATGGAAGATTTATTCATTAGTAAGGGCCAGGAGTGGCATCACAGTGGCAAAGTGAGAAGTGAAGAGGAATTAAAGGAGAATCAGTGATGAGGGCAGAGGGGTAAACAAGACGATAAGAGAAGACATAATGAGCAGGAACAGGGAACGAGGGATAAAGCGCAACAACAACATGGGGAGATAGATGAAATTTGAAATGGCAAAGGAAACAGAAGGACAGAGGGTGCAGGAAGTAAGAGAAAGACAGCTGGTCAAAGGTTGAGGGGGCAGAATTTGGAACAGACAAGAGCTGAATGCATCTTTTTCATCTTTGTGCTCACAGAAACATATAGTAGGAGGTCAGGAGCAAGGAAAAGAGGGAGGGAACGAAAGAGGGAGGAAGATGGGGAAGAGGGGTGAAGGCAGGCAGTTAGATGGCAGATGAGAAAGACTGGGAATAGAAAGAATGTGAAGGTGTGGAAGAGGAAAAAGAAAATAAGGAACGAGGAGAGCACACATTTCAGAGGCACGTGAGGGGGTTACATTAGATAAAGTATGATTGACACAATGCTCATGAACACTCTATGTCACAATCCAGAATTATGTAATTCAAATTTACTTTAAAAATACAAGAACTGTTTTGCCCAGGCAACATTTCTGTGTCTGACCCAAATCATAACTTATCTTATACAAATGCCTGGAACTAGGGTAAACAAACATAGGAAAACAAACAAACAAACAAAGCCGAACAGCTCTTGGATCTTCTATGCATTACTGAGTGATGCCAATCAGCCTACTGGGATCCTTATTTTCCCCATGATCCTGCTCTCATCCAGAGGGTCATTTCATCATATGAACTGGCCTGAGGCAGCTACATATTTTTTACCCATTCTTCTATTTGCCCAAAACCAACACAAGAGGTGAATGCTGGTTAACATAATTAATGTAGACAGAAATCTGGCTAAATACCACAAAAAAATCTATTTTTCAGGCGCCTGATTATCTAGATTGCTGACTACATTGATTACATTAATCCAGTGACTGCCAAATCTCTACTTTCTTTTTGTTAGGTGGGATTTAATCTAGAGAACTCAAAGATCTCTCTAGGATGCAAATCTCTCCGAGGACACATGACTGACGGCTCGCAAAATAATTTTGGCATGCATACAAAATTAGACTCATATGCAATTTTCATGCAAAGGCAAACCTATCCATCAACATAATAGTGGCTCCCAGAAAGCAGTCAAGAAACTGGAAGCTGGAAACTAGGAAGTCTGATGTTTTAGAAGCAATAATCAAACATATTTGTTTGCAGTTTTTACTGTGTGTAGGTGTTTCCTAGCGCAGAATAAGATTAGAAATTTTTATTAAAAATTATGATTACAAGATTTCATATCATAAGGGAGTATGTGTTTGAGAACTGCTGGTTTACAATTTGGGGAAAGAGATGGATTAGTGAACTCAGATTCCTAGAGTCTTCTAGAGTTTGTTTTTCCAACAGAAAACAGTAAAAAAAAAACCCACTCCCTAACTCTTGATGCCAGTCCTCTATGAGGTTGGCATAAGTTTAATATTGATACTTCCTAACTTTCAAGTTTGAATCAGATACTACATAAAAAGCACAGAACAAAGAGTTACCACTGCAGAGCACCTGCACATGAAAGTAGAGAAAGATCCAAAGGATGTCCTGGGTGAATACTTACTATTTGGTAGAGTCAGATAGCTGATATTCTCGTCGTCTATCATAGCATTCCTGGATTCCAGGATCATTCCATAAACTCTTTATTGCATCTACGTATGGATTCTCAAAAGCAGACACCTTCTCCACATCAACTTCTCGAACTAATTGTGCATGAGCCTATTTTAAAAAAAACAAAAAACAAAACAATAGCAGTTTTAATCTCGTTCCCATCACTTTGAAAAGTGCCTTTGGTTCGCATGTTACATTGTACACAATTGACAAACTGGTTTATAATAAAGTAATGCCTTATTTATTTTATTTTATTTTTTTAAGGAAATCCAGTCTCATCTTTCCCTGTAGAGTAAATCTTGAGGCTACTTAAAGATGACTAGAGGAAATCAGAGTGTTCAGCTCTCATTGGAACAAGGAATGTGACTGTTTTTCAGTGATTATCATAATCCTAATGCAATTAATATTATTAAACGAAAAAAGACAGGAATAATTATCCCCTCTGTTTATAGTTTATTATAATCAGATGCATAATATACACAGCCCATGGGTATTATTTCTTAGCAGGAACTCAATTAGACTCCTCAACTACTCAGGACTAGTTTCTATAGTTCGCTTTTGAGATAAGGTGTAAAACCACTAGAAAAACAGTTAATAGTAATAATGATTTAATTTGAACAACAGAAACCATTCTCACTCCATTCCCACAGACCTCAACTTATAAAATCTGTATTTTATACCTGCCTTATCTACATTATCAGATTGAGGACCTTATTCAATTTTTTAACAAGGAAAAAGGACTTCGTTATTTCATTATACAACATTAAGCAGGAAAGAGGTAAAGAGATTAAAAATTTTTCAATAAGATTGATATAAAAATGTATGGTCACCCCTCCCCCCCAAAATCAACCATAATATATATCCGTGCTTAATAACTCCAATTAAAATAGGTTTCATGAATGTAATATATATGCAAATTGTACATACACATGAATATGCAAATAAACAAATATAATAACTAATTACCTTGGAAATTAGAGGCAGATGGCTAATAATTTATTCAAATAGTCTTGATTTTACATAGAAACACAAACTTTTGAACTAGGTTAGTGAATGACTATCATGATCACATGATGACCTAATTATTCATTTCATAAGAGTTTTAAGCAGACTGAATTTTAGTAAATTTAATCTATGTTAGGCCCCCTTTACCTTCCTTCTCTTCTCATAAGTGGCAGGGCTCTATGTCATTAGACTAATCTTGACTTTAATAAGATTTTAAGAAGCCTTACATACTAAGACTGAAGAAACCACCTTCCTTGCTAGTTCTCCTCTGATCTTAAAAATCTCATCTAGGAACTGAGAAGCCCCAGCTCCACCCTGGACCCCAATCTTGGAAAACAGATCCTTGTACTTGCTTTCTATACCTAAGTTCCTATCCAGACAACCTGCCTTGTTATTCCACCAGCGATCTTGCTAACCTTGAGTCCTGTTCCCTAGTCCCACTCCAGTTTCTCGTGAGATTCACCCTTCAAAAGTATCACTGGCTCCCCAATGAATCCACAGTGGGGTGTTCCAATTGGTTCCATAGCACCTGTTGTTCTGTGTTGATATCAAAGACTGCACTGGACCCATGTGCTCTGCCTTTGACCTGCTGAATTAGACCTCCTCCAAACACAAAACACTTGTGTGGGTCTCCTCCACCTTGTCCAGCAGGTATGTCAACCATCAAGATCCAACCACTGCTTTTCTGCTCTTGATTACTAAACACGATCATGTTCTAACTCTTGTGTCCTGAGACTTGACAATGATCACCTTCAGTATAATCCTAAATTAGAGTACCCATGGGCACATCTATATTACAAGGTTCTCTGGAGAATTCTGGGGATCTTGGAGGGCAACTGGGGGCAGTAGTGGGGATATATTGATGGTTTCCTACTAGATATACTCTTAAAGATAGGGTTTTGAATCAGACTCTGCTTCTTCTTATGACCTGGGTAAATTGCTTAATCCTTCCAAAAGTTATTCCTGGTGGGGAACACACTGCCCCACCAGCCTCATGTGACTCTGTTTTGTGTTATAATACTGTAGAATCAGTGCTTCTCAAAAGGTGGTCCACTCACCAGCAGCATCACCTGGGAATTGGACAGAAATGCAAATGAACGTGGCTCGGCAATCTCTATTTTAAGAGGCCCTTGAGATGATTCTGATGCATGCAAAAGTTTCAGAACCATCGCGCATTATAAAGCACCACACAGATGCAATATGATCATAATTAATTGCCTGGCTGTCTATAGAATTGCTATGGGAAACTAAAGATAAGAGTCCCACAGAAGCAAGGGTCACTCCAAAGCACGAGCCATTTAACAAATGTTCATAAGGGCTAGAAAACTATAAAAGAGAGTAAAACGGGCTGGATACAGGCAATAGCAAGTGATGGGAATCGTGGCACACCGAGAAATACGATCGCTAATTAAAGAGGGCAGCTGCCACTTAGCTCCAAATAATTGCTGCCATTGAGAATGCAGTCCATTGTTGCCAGGTCTTCCAATTTTTCGATGGAAGCCAAAAATCTAGATTTTTCTGTAAAACATCTCTAATTTTAAACCTTAGCAACCCTATAAAAGATAAAGTGTATCTGTGCCTGAGTTTGATTGGGGGCCATTCATTTGTAGCATTTGTTCTTAAAGAGTCTTTTCCATTTGCTTCCCTAATAAGCTTGACCAGTAACACTATGTCCTGCTCAGAACCTAGAACATGGTGCTGGGCACTGGTTAATACATGGTAATATTTAAGTAGTTATCAGCACTCTTCTACACTATTTTGACAAACTATTAAACTATCCATAGGGATAAATGGTTGAACCTTTCTCTGAACTGGGAAACAGCTATGTAGTGACACAGGTTAACGTAGACAGTATTTTAAAAGCAAATTTCATACTCACTACACTAAGCCAGCCATGTCACTTGGAAAAGAAGTTCTGTTTCTGTTTCTAGAGAAGTTAGCTTCTGCCAGAGAAAACAGTTTCAACATACCAGATACTTTTCACTATTATGGTTAAATGTTTATTGGACCCCATTGAGATGCTAAGTAATATAGCGATTAGGGAATTGGACATGGTTCCCATGGGGCATGGGAATGGGAGGAATGGTCCATACAGATGGCAGCCAACCAAAGCACAGGATTATATGTTTCAGTAGTAGGAATGAGAGGGAATTTTCAACCTTTCTATCCTTAATTTCAGTTAACTGTAAGGGTATTTAAATAAAGACAATATTCTCAATAGTGTATTACTGTAACTTTCCACTGAGAGCCTGCTCCTTTAAAAATGAAACAATTTTTATTCAGAAAATTGTAATTTCCTAATTGGGTCTATCTCTGCTTGCTTCTTCCTATGTCTGGAAGGTCTTCCCTCTTCCCTTCTGTACCTTCTTTAGCTTTTGTTCTGGGACTGTATCATACGCCATCTCTTACAGGAAGTTATTCCTGATTTTCCTCCTCTCCCTAAAAATGTGACCTCTTGTTCTTTTTGAACCATGGAACTTCTACATTTTGCTTTATGTTAATTGTTACGTCTTGACTTATCCCTCTTATAGACTATACATTGAGTGCAGAGGCTGTAGCTTAACTGACTCTTAATTTCTTTTGGGATCCAACCAGAGTGAATGTACAACAAATGTCTGTCTAATTTAAGTGCATTTAACAAATCATATAAATACCAAGTTCTACAAGTGATAGTTTTTTGAGGAAATCTTCCATCCATTACCAATTCTCACTACACTACATAATCCTTAACAGCTCTTATCCCGGCAGCTGGTTTACATGTATTTGTGGTATTTGTTAATATCTTCCTCCCCAATCACAGTTTAAGTTCAAAGACAAGCTCAGCATTGCAGTATCATGGCTGAGCAGAGTGCCTGCCACCTGGTAGATGCTAAATATTTGTTGAGTGACGAATGCAAGTAAGAGTGGAAACTGTATTATACTGAAAATCAGGACATCTAACTTTTAGTCTCAGCTTTAACCCTAACACTAGCTATAACCCTTAGAAGAAACTCTTTCACATCTTTATAATTTCATTTTTCTTGTCCATAAGATGAAGCAATTGGACCAAATTATTTGTCTAAGGTTTCATCTAGCCATAAACTATGAATATAAATATATAATAAACACATCTACAATGAATACAGTTATGACATGGTCTCTCTAGGAGCACATAATATCATTTATTGAAACAAGACTTCACTATTCCCAACAGTGCCTGACAATATAGAACAGATCACAGTTAAGTCTGTACATGAGTAATGCTACGTGTGGATTGAGCAAGTAGAACTCAGTACAGACAAAGGAGGTCAAACAAGGTGTCACAAAGAAGATATGGTTTATCTACCAGGTAGAGATGAAAACGTGTGATGCTTTCAACCAAAAAGAAAGAATAGATGAACAAAGGTTTGCTGGACAAAATAAACATGGCACTTTCTTTTAGCTGAGGGAGAGAGGGAACAAGGGGGAGACAGTCTAGTGAGGAAGTTTCACACTATTAATTCAAATTAATCTCCAAAGTGAAAGCTATAATATAAAACATACCAGCTATGAACCATAACTTAGAAGTCAACCTCCAGCATCCATGAAAGTATATAGCCCTCAAAAAACACAGATCACCACTTTGCATTTACCCAGGTCAGAATTTCTAAGTCACTTTTACTGCCTCCTAAGCTTTGTTGTTTAATTCTATCCTTACTCTTTTGGAAAATGACATTCAAATATAATCAGCTATATAATTTGCATTTATGTAAGAGATTTCAAGTGAAGTTCTCTCTAAGTTATTTAAAAGTATGACAGAAGTTTTCAACATACACATAGAATTTTAAAATTGCCTATATAAATGTCCCCAATGGAAGTTTAATCTGCTCACTTTTTTTATAATATTCTGTATACAGAAAGAACGTTTTTTAATATGCTAGAGTAAGAAGATGAATGAGACCCTTTTCAATTTTTCCCAAATGTCCAATGTGAATAGTAGTAAAAATTATAAGTAATTATGTAAAAATAAACAATACTAATGAAAAATACTATGATAAAAAGGAAAGAAGTCATTTCTAATATTATAAATAACAAGTCGATTACAACTATCCTTTTTATTATGAACACTGTACACAAAAAATCTAAACAGATATGAGTTAATTAATCATAAAAACAAAATGTAAAATATAATTCTATTTCTTTTTAAGTTACAGCTGAGCACACTGGATGGAAATATTTAATGGTGAATGCTGGCTTTCAGAATTCTTAGCAAACTGGTGGCAAGTCTCAGAGGAAACATTGTGAGAACTAAGTAGCTACTCAGGAACTCTGGCAGAATTCT